>NC_090027.1:19347722-19711472 GCF_037176765.1 Anolis sagrei
AGTACTTCATCAGCGTCACAAATGGACGGTGAAGCAACAGCTTCCCTGGTGGCCAGAATACCAAATGAAAAAAGTTGGGATGTAAAATATATATGTTGTGTGTCAATGGCATTGAATGTTTGCTGTGCAGGTACAACTGCACCAGGATCTCCAATTTTGTTTGCTTTGCATTTAATGTTTGTTATAGTCCTAAGTTTCAGGGACTCTGCAGATAGGTGGCTTCTTTTGGCTGCAATCATAGGGCAAGCCACCTGTCAATTATAGTTAGGTTCCCTGGTCCCACCCCCTTTGGGTTTTTGGAGGGAATAGGAGCCTTTTTGGTTCAGTCCACACAGAGCAGCTTTCCAGGCAGGACATAATACCAAGAGCTCCTGTAGAAAGCTTCGTCTTCTACGGCTTGGCCGGGGAGATATACAGCCTACAGCTTGGCCGAGGATCATGCAGCCTTACAGCTCCTTTGCTGAGGGACTTCAGCCAGCCATCACCGAAACCTGAACTCCTTTTTCCCTGGAAGTCTACAAAGCTCTGCTTGGTAAGGGTCACTCGCAGAAGCCAGACGCAGTTGGTACCGGGTGTAGGGGCTCCACGCCAACAGAGGCAAAGACAGACTGCCCAGATTAGAAGTTAAGGATTTCCCCATTAGTTAAAATATCAGTCATGAAGATAGTGCCTGTTCCCTGTGGACAAGATTGAAAGAGCCTATAGACTGCTAAGGAAGCCTTGAAATACCTTTTTGTTTTCATTAATAAAGAATTTTGTTGAACCTTTAAGCAATCTAAAGACTTTGTTTTAGGGAGATCCAAGGGCCTTTAATCTGAGGCAGCCCCAGCAACCCGTTGGGCACACAGAATTTATGTCCTGTCTACAGTCCTATGCACAGGCCCAGCGTGCGACAGCACATTTGCCATGTATATGTACATTGTAATCTGCCCTGAGTCCCCTGCAGAGTGAGAAGGGCGGAATATAAATACTATAAATAAATAAATTTGTGATTCATTCCTCAGAGGATAACATTTCAGGCAGCTATGTTTTTGAGGGCTTTTCTTGGCACTCCCACCAGTTTCTTATGTTGTTCTTTTGTATTACCCCTCCAGCTATCGGTATCAAATGTATCCAGTGTCAATTCCAGAGTCCAACTTCAATGTGCTTTTCTCAACGACGCCCTTGCAAACTGTACGTTGGTCAGTCCTGCTACAAGAAGACTGTCTATTATGGTAAGTGATGAGGCACATTTGGATAAGTAATGTATGACTTATTTATTTATTTACTTCATTTACTTTATTTATATACCGCTTTTCTCAGCCCTCAGGCGACTCAAAGCGGTTAACAACAGCAAAATTCAATGCAAAAACATCACAAAACGAATATGGGACAGTTAAAAACAGTAGCATCATCAAGGATTAAACATCAATATAACAATCATTAGCGTCTCGTCAGTAAAATCAGAATCCAATCTCATCATCCATTATTCCGTATTCCTATATTCAATTACACTACTTAATCGAATGCTTGTTCAAACAACCAGGTCTTCACTTTCTTCCGAAACGCCAACAGGGAGGGGGCCGATCTGATATCTGTAGGAAGGGGCCACCACTGAAAAGGCCCTGTCTCTCATCCCCGCCAGGCACGCCTGTGATGCAGGCGGGACCGAGAGCAGGGCCTCCCCAGATGATCTTAGTGTCCTAGTTGGTTCATAGGAGGAGGTGCTCTTACCTACAAGAAGCACTGCCTGAACATCAAGCAAAAAGTGGGTGCCAGAAACAATATCATACGAAAACTGACTGGCACAACCTGGGGATCACAACCAGATACACTGAAGACATCTGCCCTTGCGCTGTACTACTCTGCTGCTGAGTATGCATGCCCAGTGTGGAACACATCTCACCACACTAAAACAGTGGATGTGGCTCTGAATGAGACATGCCGCATTATCACGGGATGTCTGTGCCCTACACCACTGGAGAAATTACACTGCTT
This sequence comes from Anolis sagrei, assembly GCF_037176765.1. Classification (NCBI taxonomy): domain Eukaryota; kingdom Metazoa; phylum Chordata; class Lepidosauria; order Squamata; family Anolidae; genus Anolis; species Anolis sagrei. The sequence goes on from NC_090027.1 coordinate 19,349,700, forward strand.
AGCCGGTATTGCACCATCTGACATCCGCCGGGAAGTAGCAGCCAATAGTTAAAGGACTAAGACAGAGACATCTCCAGCTCATCCCCTGTTTGGGTATCAGCCAGCACGTCAACGACTTAATCCAGAAATAGTTTTCTAAGATCTACAGAGACACTCACTGAAACACCTCAGCAAGCGAGAGTCCAAAAGTGGCAGGCTCAAATTCAGCACCTCAACCAATGGCTGATACCAAATGAGATACTCCCTCCTGGGCACACAGAAGACTGGGCGACTTGGAAGACACTGAACAGACTGAGCTCTGGCACCACGAGATGCAGAGCCAACCTTGAGAAATGGGGCTACAAAGTGGAATCCTCGACATGCGAGTGCGGAGAAGAGCAAACCACTGACCACCTGCTGTAATGCAACCTGAGCCCTGCTACATGCACAATGGAGGACCTTCTTGCAGCAACACCAGAAGCACTCCAAGTGGCCAGATACTGGTCAAAGGACATTTATCCAACTACCAAACTCACAAGTTTTGTATTTGTCTGTTTGTTTGCTTTGTTCTGTTAGAAATGTAATATAATGGACTGGTTGCTCTGACACGACAAATAAATAAAACAAATAAAAGCAGCTTTGTTGGTGTCTTCTGCAATGTCATCTGCAAAGACGTTACCCAGGGGACGCCTGGATGTTTGGTGTTTTACCATCCTTGTGGGAGGTTTCTCTGATGTCCCCGCATGGGGAGCTGGAGCTGACAGTGGGAGCTTGATCCATTCTCCCCGGATTCGAACCACTGACCTCTCGGTCACTAGTCCTGCTGGCACAAGGGCTTAATCCATTGCGCTACCAGAGTCTTCCAGTAGATCAGTGATTCCCAACCTTTTTTTGACCAGGGACCACTGGTTACAAATCAGTTATTGGCCAACTTTAGATTTGGTTTGATGATTTGGAATGCCAATTCAGAAAATTTCATTGGACAGACCACATCAGTAGTTGCTATCTGCTTGCCCACAGAAAACCATATTTAATAATCTAGAGCTGATGTGGTAGTAGTAATATTTCGAGGGTAGTCAGTCTCTCCCCTCCTGACTTTCCCATTTCCTCGGCACTATAAGAGGGTTTCACGAGACCAGTGGCTCTCATTGCCACATTGTTTCAAGGCAATGATGTAGTAATAGTGGGGCTGTGTGCCATATTTTCGTTCTTGTGGACCACTGGTGGTCCATGGACCACAAGTTGGGAACTGCTGTAGATAGATGTAAGGAGCACACAACTCCTCTGTTGCGCCAGCTCCACTGGCTGCCTGTTTGCTTCCGTGCACACTTCAAAGTGCTGGCTTTAGCCAATAAAGCCCTACTTACCTATCCGAATGTATCTCTCCTTATAAACCACCTAGGACATTAAGCTCTTCTGGGGAGGCCCTGCTCTCACTCCCGCCTTCTTCGCAGATGCATCTGGTGGGGATGAGAGACAGGGCCTTCTCAGTGGTGGCCCCTCGACTGTGGAACACCCTGCCTAGAGATATAAGATCGGCTCCCTCCCTCCTGACTTTTCGAAAAAAGGTGAAAAACTGGCTTTTTGAGCAGGCCTTCCCAAATACGGCATAGCTAAATGGAATTATGGAACTACTTGATAACGCAATGGAATAACGATTTGACATGGAGATGGTCACGATAATGTTTTAAGGCTTTGTACTTTTTAAATATTTTTATATTTTTATACTGTATGCTATTGTTTTTAACAGAATTTCTTGATTGTTTTTATTTGTTACTAGCTGTGCCCTGCCACGCGTTGCTGTGGCCTATAGTAAAACTTATCAAAGTTGAGGTAGATATCTGGACTATTATGAAAGAGAGGTACCTTCCTATTCCTTCCCCCTTTCTCTACTGTCTTCTTTCTCTCCCTCTTTCTTTCTTTCCTTCTTTCACTACTTGGTTTCATCCTTCTCTCTTTCCTTCATTCCCTCCCCCTTTCTTCCTTTGCCTTTCTTCCCTCCCTGTTTGCTTCCTTCTTTCACTTTTTATTTCCTTTTATTTTACCACCATCATAACAATAACAATAACACAATGCATTGCCTCTGGGACCTGACACCTCTCCCATTCCCCCTAAAAGGGTCTCATAGGAACAATAGCATCATCATCATAATAATAGAAATAACAACCTTTACCCGCCACGTGTTGCTGTGGCCAATCTTCCCTCTTTCTCTCCTTCTTTCCCTCCCTCCCTCCCTCCCTCCCTCCCTCCTTCCTTCCTTCCTTCCTTCCTTCCTTCCTTCCTTCCTTCCCATCTTTCCTTCTCCTCTTCTTTCTCTATCTCTTTCCTTCCTTCCCCCTTTTTCTTTCTCTTCTGCTGTCTTTCTTTTCTTTCCTTCCATCTTTCCTTTTCTTCTTCCTCTAACTTTCCTTCCTTCCCCCTTTTTCTTTACCTCCCTTTCTCTTTCTTCCTTCTTTCCTTCCTTCCTGTCTTTCCTAGATTTTGACAGGGCGGGAAGGGGCGGGGTGGGGTTTGGAGGTGGCCTGAAGTAAAAGGAGGTAAGATTGGGGCAGGGGAGTGATGGAGCGTGGGGTTGTGTGTGTGTGTGCGGCGGCGGGGGGAGTGATGGAGCCTGGGGTTGCGTGTGTGTGTGCGGCGGCGGGGGGAGTAGGGTTGCGTGTGTGTGCGGCGGTGGGGGGAGTGATGGAGCGTGGGGTTGCGTGTGTGTGTGCGGCGGCGGGGGGAGTGATGGAGCGTGGGGTTGCGTGTGTGTGTGCGGCAGGGGGTGTGTGTGTGCGGGAAGCGGCGCGGCGGGGCTTGGAGTAGGCATGGTTTCCGCAGAGGGAACGTTGGCCGGAAGGCCATGTGCGCGCGCGATGGAACTTGCGGCTGGGCGCCAATGCGCATGCTCAGTTGTTTTGCCGTTTTGTGAGTGTGTTGTGTTGTTTTTCATTTTGAGTAGATGTTTGTACCTTGTGGGTTGTGTTATGGGCACGGGGATTTTAGTTAAGTTTAGTTGGGGGATTTTTGAGTTTTGTTGTTTTGCCGTTTTGTGAGTGTGTTGTTGTGTTGTTTTTCATTTTGAGTTTATACCTTGTGGGTTGTGTTATGGGTACGGGGATTTTGGTTAAGTTTCGTTGGGGGATTTTTGAGTTTTGTTGTTTTGCCGTTTTGTGAGTGTGTTGTTGTGTTGTTTTTCATTTTGAGTAGATATGTTTGTACCTTGTGGGTTGTGTTATGGGCACAGGGATTTTGGTTAAGTTTCGTTGGGGGATTTTTGAGTTTTGTTGTTTTGCCGTTTTGTGAGTGTGTTGTTGTGTTGTTTTTCATTTTGAGTAGATATGTTTGTACCTTGTGGGTTGTGTTATGGGCATGGGAATTTTGGTTAAGTTTCGTTGGGGGGGTTTTGAGTTTTGTTTCCTCGTTGGATGCCCCTAACAAATTTATATATATAGATAATTGTTGAGACATCAAATTGTTGCCAATTTGTGAACCGCTCCGAGCCGCCTCTGGCCTGAGAGGGGCAGTATATAAATATAGGAAATAAATAAATAAGGAGCAGACTGCCATGGTATACTGCACTTCACGTAGCACACAATGTTCCCCTGTTAATGGCTGCCTGTCATAGTATTCTTGGAGGCATCAGAGTAAGTATGATGCAAAATAGTAATAATGACCCTACTGTCATACTTTAACTCCTACAATAATTGTATCCAAATCGGAGTGGAAGAGCATGGTTTCATATACTGTAGATTCATATTAGCACATATCCCAGAGACACGTTATTCTCTCTTCCTCTCCAGGACAGCGTCTTATCTATTCTTACCAGAGCTGTACCACGAACTGCCTTCAAAGGAATGAAGAGCCAAAAGAAATGCATATCACCCAAACAGTTAAATGCTGCTCTCACAGAAACTTCTGCAATCTTTAAGAAAGGAAGAATCAACGGATGAAGAAGGGAAGCTCCTCCTGCTCCCATCATGCAAGCCCCAGATTTTGTCTGAAGGGAAAGGAATCTACCAGCACTGGAAGAAGATCAATGGATGCTTCTTCAGTGGGCAACATCTCAGAACATTATCACAGTTTTTTAAAAGATGTCTTTAAAACTATTTGCACACTGGTGAAACCAGGTGTTGTTGTTGTTTATTCATTCAGTCGCTTCCGACTCTTCGTAACCTCCTGGACCAGCCCACGCCAGAGCTCCCTGCCAGCCGTGGCCACCCCCAGCTCCTTCCGAATCAAGCCGGTCACTTCACGGATACCATCCATCCCCTCTATTCTGCTTTGGTTAGACCATATCTGGAATATTGTGTCCAATTCTGGGCACCACAATTCAAGAGAGATATTGACAAGCTGGAATGTGTCCAGAGGACGGCGACTAAAATGATCAAGGGTCTGGAGAACAAGCCCTATGAGGAAAGGCTTAGGGAACTGGGCATGTTTAGCCTGAAGAAGAGAAGGCTGAGAGGAGACATGATAGCCATGTATAAATATGTGAGAGGAAGCCACAGGGAGGAGGGAGCAAGCTTGTTTTCTGCTTCCCTGGAGAAGCTTCCTTGGTCCATACTTCAGGAAATAAAGCCCAACTGCTCATTGGAGGAAAGGATATTAGAGGCAAAGATGAAGTACTTTGGCCACATAATGAGAAGACAGGAAAGCTTAGAGAAGACACTGATGCTGGGGAAAATGGAAGGAAAAAAGAAGAGGGGCCAACCAAGGGCAACTTAGAATCATAGAATCATAGAATCAAAGAGTTGGAAGAGACCTCCTGGGCCATCCAGTCCAACCCCCTGCCAAGAAGCAGGAATATTGCATTCAAATCACCCCTGACAGATGGCCATCCAGCCTCTGCTTAAAAGCTTCCAAAGAAGGAGCCTCCACCACACTCCGGGGCAGAGAGTTCCACTGCTGAACGGCTCTCACAGTCAGGAAGTTCTTCCTAATGTTCAGATGGAATCTGCGGAACAATGGCTTCAAACTACAAGAGAGGAGATTCCATCTGAACATTAGGAAGAACTTCCTGACTGTGAGAGCCGTTCAGCAGTGGAACTCTCTGCCCCGGAGTGTGGTGGAGGCTCCTTCTTTGGAAGCTTTTAAGCAGAGGCTGGATGGCCATCTGTCAGGGGTGATTTGAATGCAATATTCCTGCTTCTTGGCAGGGGGTTGGACTGGATGGCCCAGGAGGTCTCTTCCAACTCTATGATTCTATGATTCTATGATTCTAAGTTGCCCTTGGTTGGCCCCTCTTCTTTTTCCCTTCCATTTTCCCCAGCATCAGTGTCTTCTCTAAGCTTTCCTGTCTTCTCATTATGTGGCCAAAGTACTTCATCTTTGCCTCTAATATCCTTTCCTCCAATGAGCAGTTGGGCTTTATTTCCTGAAGTATGGACTGGTTGGATCTTCTTGTAGTCCAAGGCACTCTCAGAATTTTCCTCCAACACCATAGTTCAAAAGCATCTGTCTTCCTTCACTAAGCCTTCCTTATGGTTCAGCTCTTGCATCCATAGGTTACTATGGGGAATAGCATTGCTTTAACTATGCGGATCTTCGTTGCCAGCGTGATGTCTCTACTCTTCACTATTTAATCGAGATTGGTCATTGCTCTCCTCCCAAAAAGTAAACGTCTTCTGATTTCCTGGCTGCAGTCATCTTTGTACGGTTGCCATAATCTTGGGTTTCTCTGTCTGTTTCTCTATCTTTATATCCTTCTATCTTTCTTTCTATCTATCTTTCTATCTTTCTTTCTTTCTTTTCATGTTTAACTGCAACCCAGCTTTTGCACTTTCTTCTTTCACCTTGATTAGAAGGCTCCTCAGCTCCTCCTCGCTTTTGGCCATCAAAGTCGTATCATCTGCATATCTAAGGTTGTTAATGTTTCTTCCAGCAACTTTCACCCCAGCCTTGCAGTCGTCAAGACCCACACATCGCATGATGTGTTCTGCATACAAGTTGAATAGGTTGGGTGAGAGTAGACAGCCCTGCCGTACTCCTTTCCCAGTCTGTTGTTCTTACTGTTGGTACTTGGTCAATATACAGATTCCTTAGGAGACAGACAAGGCAATTTGGTATCCCCATACCACCAAGAACTTGCCACAGGTGTTCATGTTTGAATAAAGTTCAATCGAGTCAGACATTCATAGTCAAAGCATAACTGGCAAGTATTTTTTTGAAAAACATGCCACATCCACATCCAAAATGCATTATCTGCAATCAGGTGAAGAAAAGCTTCAGACCCAGCTTCTCCAGAGGAGGATGAGAAGCCCTTTAAGCAAAGCTTCTGGGAAGAGAACCAAAGCTGTAGCCTTTCCTTTTCTTTGGCAGAGAGTACTGTTGTCTCACCAAAGTACAACTTGCAGGCTTAGGTTTGATATCCCTTGATCTGCCATGGCTCAGTGTTACTTTCACACGGTCTTTAGCCTTCTTTGTCTTTGGAGAAGCACCAGCAGAAAAGACTAAAGACCTTGAGAACTACAACTTGAAGAGAGATATTGACAAGCTGGAATGTGTCCAGAGGAGGGCGACTAAAATGATCAAGGGTCTGAAGAACAAGCCCTATGAGGAGCGGTTTAAAGAGCTGGGCATGTTTAGCCTGAAGAAGAGAAGGCCAAGAAGAGACATGATGAGGGCCATGTATAAATATGTGAGAGGAAGCCACAGGGAGGAGGGAGCAAGCTCGGTTTCTGCTTCCTTGGAGACTAGGACGCGGAACAATGGCTTCAGACTACAAGAGAGGAGATTCCATCTGAACATTAGGAAGAACTTCCTGACTGTGAGAGCCGTTCAGCAGTGGAACTCTCTGCCCCGAAGTGTGGTGGAGGCTCCTTCTTTGGAAGCTTTTAAACAGAAGCTGGATGGCCATCTGTCAGGGGTGCTTTGAATGCAATATTCCTACTTCTTGGCAGGGGGTTGGACTGGATGGCCCATGAAATCTCTTCCAACTCTATGATTCTATAATTCTATGAATTTCCAGGATTTGAAAGCATTGAGCCATGGCACTCTTTGGTAGAGTAGTGCTGTCAAACTGCATGGATACTATGGTATAGATGCAATTTTACAGCTGTGGAGAGAGATCCCACATAGAAAGGATTAATTTGCAACCACCCCCATTCCCTGCCTCTTCCCAATAATAATGGCAAGGAAAAGATTAGGAGGAGTCTTCTTATGGCAATGTGATAAATCAGACACACATTTCAAAATATTATCATGTCAGAAGCAACCCGAGAAACTGCAAGTTGCTTCCGGTGTGAGAGAATTGGCCTTCTGCAAGGACGTTGCCCAGGGGACGCCTGGATGTTTTACCATCCTGTGGGAGGCTTCTCTCATGTCCCCCACGTAGGAAGATGGAGCTGACAAATGAGAGCTCACCCAATTTAAAAATTGTATAATAAAATGGGAGTGTGATGTGGAGAGTGGTTATCAAGCACTCATTCAGCAAGGCAAGAGTGGAATTTATTGGACCTGATGTTGCTCACAGAGTTTGTCTTTCAGCAAAATCAGGATAGTTGAAATCTCTCATTACTACACCTTTCTTTTCTGTTTCAGGAAGGCATAATCCAAGGTCTGAGTTTTGCCTGAGGGGTCAAATTTTACCCTGATGTCTCACAGTGTGGCTTCCAGGATTTAAGTCATGCCTCTCTTCACAGGTGTAAACATCCTAGACATATAATACTTCTTTAATGTTTGGTTCAGTTCTCAGAAATAGTAGGGTATACCCTTCTATTACCTCCCTATATTCCATTTGTGAGACTGACCCCACCAGGTTTTAGTGATGCCTATTATACATATTGGCTTCGCTGTGTTAAGAGTTCAAGTTCATCTTGTGTATTTCTCATGCTCTGGTACATTAATGTAGAACACAATGGGCCATTCCCTGAGCTGTTGATTTTCCGCCATCTACTGCTGAATTCTTGTACTATTTGCCCAGAGAATCCTGGAATTTGCAATCTAGCAAGGCACTAGAACTCTTTGGCTGAGAATATAAATGCCCCTCCTTAAGATTCCCTGGTAGTTAAAGGTTGTTTAATGTATTGTCAAAGGCTTTCATGGCCGGAATCACTGGGTTGTTGTAGGTTTTTCCGGGCTATATGGCCATGTTCTAGAGGCATTTTCTCCTGACGTTTCGCCTGCATCTATGGAAAGTTTGTTTGTTTGTTTGTTTTTCTGTGTCAGGAGTGACTTGAGAAAGTGCAGGTCGCTTCTGGTGTGAGAGAATTGGCCGTCTGCAAGGACATTGCCCAGGGGACGCCAGGATGTTTTGATGTTTTACCATTCTTGTGGGAGGTTTATCTCATGTCCCCGCATGGGGAGCTGGAGCTGACAGAGGGAGTTCATCTTCACTCTTCCCGGGTTTGAACCTGTGACCTGTCGAACTTCATTCCAGCCAGCAGAAGGGTTTAATCCATTGCACCACCGGGGGCTCCTGTGGTTAAAGGTGAATCAAAAAGCTATGCCAATGTAGTGCAAAAGGACTCCAGGTATCATTTCCTTAATGTATTTTTACCTATCTATTGCTGTGAAGAGCCAGTATTAGTTGCTGTAGCCAAATTCAGAATGTAATGGACATACACAGATTAATGAACACATACATTTTATTCATTTCTACCAGTGCTAAGTAGCTCCAAGACTTCTCCTTCTGTTTCTGTAAGAGAGGAAAAATAAAGATTAGAAATTTTCAGAGCCTGACTTCTAAAGGTTAAGGAAGGTATTATTATTATTATTATTATTATTATTATTATTTGCAGTATTTATATTCCGCCCTTCTCACCCCGCAGGAGACTCAATGTACCCATATATGGCAAATATTCAATGCCAAAGACACACAACAGATATAGACAGACAGTCAGAGGCTATTTAACTTTTCTGACCACCAGAAGAGCTGTTGCTTTCATCGTCCATCTGAGACACTGATGAAGTACTTCCACATTCCCCACATGCTTTGCTGGAGTCTTTTTTATGGCCTTGTAAATTAGTTAAATTAGCCTCCCCACACATAGGTGGTACTTAATTTTCCTACTTGACAGATGCAACTGTCTTTCGAGTTGCAAAGGTCAACAACAAGCTACACAATTGGTCGGAAGCTCACTCCGACCCGGGCTGGCTTCGAACTCATGACCTTATGGTCAGAAGTGATCTTAATGCAGTTGACACTCAGACAGCTGTGCCACAGTCCCGGTGCTTTGTATTACATACAAAGATCAAGACAAAGAGAAACTGGAGCACATTCAGTGAAATCCACAATATGCCCAAACAATTAGCACTTGATTTTAAAAGCCTGACACATTTTGGACTGTGTATATCAGAGGTTCCCAACCTTTTTTTGATCAGGGATCACTTGACCAGGGACCACTCTCCAACATTAGTACCAAAAGGGGTTACGATTCATTTTGTGCAAGATGTTTTGCGCAGGTTCGCAGTTTGGGTGTGATCCTGGACTCATCGCTGAGCCTGGAACCCCAGGTTTCAGCGGTGACCAGGGGAGCATTCGCACAGTTAAAACTCGTGCGCCAACTGCGCCCGTACCTTGAGAAGTCTGACTTGGCCACGGTAGTCCACGCTCTGGTTACATCCCGTTTAGACTACTGCAACGCTCTCTACGTGGGGTTGCCTTTGAAGACGGCTCGGAAGCTCCAATTAGTCCAACGTTCGGCAGCGATGATACTAACAGGAGCGGAGTGCAGGGAGCATACAACTCCTCTGCTGCACCAGCTCCACTGGCTGCCGATTTGCTACCGGGCTCAATTCAAAGTGCTGGCGTTGGCCTTTAAAGCCCTAAACGGTTCTGGCCCAAGCTACCTATCCGAACGTATCTCGGCCTATCAGCCCACCAGGACCCTAAGATCTTCTGGGGAGACCCTGCTCTCTATCCCACCTGCTTCACAGGTGCGGCTGGCGGGGACGAGAGACAGGGCCTTTTCTGTGGTGGCCCCTCGGCTATGGAACGCCCTTCCCATGGAGGTAAGATCAGCCCCCTCGCTGATGGTGTTCCGAAGAAGATTAAAAACCTGGATGTTCGAACAGGCATTTGGTTAATCGGTGCAATGAATGTGATGATTACAGGAATGGTAATATGGACGACGAAACTGGATCACGATTTTAGTCATGAGATGCATTGGGTTGTTATTGTTGTGTCAATATTGTGTATTATGCTTTTATGGTTTTAAATTGTATATTGTTGACTGTTGTACCTTTGTTGTAAACCGCGTTGAGTCGCCTGTTAGGCTGAGAAACTGCGGTATACAAGTAAAGTAAGTAAATAAATAAATAAATGTCCCAAGAATATTTCCCCCATTTAAGCAGCATTAAGAAAGCAACGTCTGTCTCACCTTCCACCAGGACTCATACTCTCAGTTCTCCCTTTGCAGCAGGTTTTCTCCCTCTGGTTGCCTTTTTTCCCTGTTTGAAAAAAATTAACCCCAATTGTAATGGAAAAGACATTTCCATTAAAAAAAAAAAGAAATGGATAAAAAGTTAAGGGGAAAAATTTAGACAAAATCGGGGATTGGATAAAGGTCGGAATGAAGAAGGAAACAATTACGGAAGAATTTAGAGAAATAAAATTGACATGGTTCCATTGTATACAATTAGAACAATGGTTTAAAAATTGGAGGGGAAATTAATAAAAACGGAGCTTAACCAATTTGAACAAATAATACAAAATTGAAAGGTTTGAAAATTTGAAAGGAATAACTAGTAAAGTATATAAGATAATAATTGAAATAAAGAAAGGAAAAACAAAAAAAAATAACACCCTCAAGAAGGTCTTTGAAGAAGATTTAGGGATAAAAATAAATGAAACAGAGTGGCAACAATTATGGAGACAAAGACATCTAAAAAATTATCAATACAGGTTAAAGAAAATTATTATAAGTTAATATGGAAATGGTACCTAACACCATTTAAATTGCTGGAAGAAACATTAACAACCTCAGATATGCAGATGACACCACTTTGATGGCCGAAAGCGAGGAGGAGCTGAGGAGCCTTCTAATCAAGGTGAAAGAAGAAAGCGCAAAAGCCGGGTTGCAGCTAAACATCAAAAAAACCAAGATTATGGCAACAAGAATGATTGACAACTGGGAAATAGAGGGAGAAAATGTGGAGGCCGTGACAGACTTTGTATTTCTAGGTGCAAAGATTACTGCAGACGCAGACTGTGGCCAGGAAATCAGAAGACGCTTCCTTCTTGGGAGGAAAGCAATGTCCAGTCTCGATAAAATAGTGAAGAGCAGAGACATCAGACTGGCAACAAAGCCATGGTATTCCCTGTAGTCACCTACGGATATGAGAGCTGGACCTTAGAGAAGGCTGAGCGAAGGAAGATCGATGCTTTTGAGCTGTGGTGTTGGAGGAAAGTGCTGAGAGTGCCTTGGACTGCGAGAAGATCCAACCAGTCCATCCTCCAGGAAATAAAGCCCGGCTGCTCATTGGAAGGAAGGACACTAGAGACAAAGTTGAAGTACTTTGGCCACATCATGAGGAGACAGCAAAGCCTAGAGAAGACAATTATGCTGGGGAAAGTGGAAGGCAAAAGGAAGAGGGGCCGACCAAGGGCAAGATGGATGGATGGCATCCTTGAAGTGACTGGACTGACCTTGAAGGAGCTGGGGGTGGTGACGGCCGACAGGGAGCTCTGGCGTGGGCTGGTCCATGAGGTCACGAAGAGTCGGAGACGACTGAACGAATGAACAACAACAACAACCTAACACCAGTAAGAATAGCAAATATAAATAAAAACTATTCAAAAAATTGCTGGAGAGAATGTCAAGAATCAGGAACATATATACATATGTGGTGGCAATGTAAATATGTAAATACTTTGGTGGCAATGTACTCTAAATACTTTTGGGGAAAAGTATTTAGAGAAATAGAAGATATAATGAACATTAAAATAGAAAAAGTCCTAGTATAGCTTTATTATCATTATATAATAATAAACAATTGAAAAAAGAGGATAAAGATGTGATAACAAATTTATTAACAATAGCAATACTGTTTATAGCAAGGAATTGGAAAAGAGAAATAAATATACAAATAGAGGAGTGGTACAAGGAAGTATGGAAATTGGCAATAAATGATAAGTTGACATGTATATTAAAAGGTAAAGGAGGTATATGGAAACAAAGTGATTTTGATGATGTATGGAGAAAATTTATTGAAAAAGGATTTAAAAAATAAAGAAGGAAAGTTACCTCCACGAGAAGAATTGAAATTTTGGACAGATGGTACGTAAAAGCCGTGGCTTGGGAGGGGAGGAAGGCAACACAGCGGTGACGGATAGATGTATAAGCAGAAAAATAACACTAGATGCCAAAAGTTAAAGTATGGTAGGTTGTATTGAATAATATGTATCTGCTGCAAAACAAACAATGTATAACAAATGTATTGAACCATGATAAAATAATAAAAAATATTTTTAAAAATGAAACGATGCATTAATAATGATAATAAAGCATTTTGCTTTGACGGAAAAGAAAAAAGAAAAAAATTAAGGTATTCACTATTTTGTGTACTGTTTATAATCTTTGCTTTTAAATCGGCATTTTAAATTATTTTAATTTTATATGCAGTTTTTTGAGTTTTTTAATACTGGTAGCCAGATGCAGCTGTGGACAAGTCTACATAGGGACCACCAAACGCAGCGCCCAGACACGCATCAAGGAACATGAAAGGTACTGCAAACTACTCCAACCAGAGAAATCAGCCATAGCAGAGCACCTGATGAACCAACCTGGACACATCATATTATTTGAGAACACAGAAGTGCTGGACCACTCTCACAACCACCATGTCAGTCTACACAGAGAAGCCATTGAAATCCACAAGCATGTGGACAATTTCAACAGAAAGGAGGAAACCATGAAGATGAACAAAATCTGGCTAGCAGTATTAAAAAACTCAAAAATTACAACAGCAAAACAACAGAGGGGAAACAAACAGGCACATAAAATCACTCTCAACAAAAGATCCCCCCCAGGTGCTTCCAGGCCATTGAATGCAAATCAAGGTGATCAGCTGAAACATTGCCCTGGTCATTCCACAGATATATAAACCCAATTTTCCTACTTCCAACAGACCTCACTACCTCTGAGGATGCTTGCCATAGATGCAGGCGAAACGTCAGGAGAAAAATTGCCTCCAGAACATGGCCATATAGCCCAGAAAAACCTACAACAACCCAATTATGAATCGGTTTTTGGTCAACTTTAGATTCAGTTTGGTTAGTTGGGATGCCGATTCAGAAAATTGTATTGGATAGACCACATCAGCTATAGTTTCTGATACAGAACATATGGCATCTAGTAGGCATCATCTGTTCACCCACAGAAAACCATTTATATAAATAAAAATGTAATATTAGTTTGTTGGATTAACAAAACTCAAAAACCACTGGACGAAATGACATGAAATTTGGACACTATACCCCTAACAGACCAATGAGTGACCATCACTCATAACCCCCTCCCAAAAAAAACAGTGGAAAGGACTTAAAAACCCCAAAGAGCTAAATGATGAAAATCTAAATGACGATACAGAAAAAAGGGAAGGAAGGGGAGAAAGAAAGAAAGAAAGAAAGAAAGAAAGAAAATACTAATACTAGTAATAATAACTCATCTTTCTACCGATGAGTGTAGCCTTACCTGTGGTTTCTCCTGAACAGGCAGCTCTTTCTCTTTCTTGGCTGTGGAAATACGTTTAGTAGGTGCCTTCTTTGTAGATTTGACAGGAGAGTCTTCCTTGGAAGATTCCTCCATCTTTTCCTCCTCTTCCTCCTCCTCCTCCTCTTCCTCATTTGATTGCAAGTCTGAAGTAAGACAGTGGCCTCATGAAACTCTATGACTAGGTACTCTGTTCCTTCAAAAACCCAATTTTTCTCACAAAATCATCTGAACTGCCCAAAATGAGTAAAGTAAAGGATGGATGGCTGCACCATTGTTACAGGTATAGGTTGAGTACTTGTTATCCAAAAGGCTTGGGACAAGAATTGTTTGGGACACTGGTTTCAGGGTGGTTTTTTTGGCGGGGGGGGGGGGGGGAGGAGATACCTGTATTTGTATATATATATGAGATATCTTGGTGATGGGACCCTAGGCTAAATCTATGTATGTTTCATATCTGTCTTTATATACATAGCATAGCTTGAAATTAAATTGTATACATCCATTTTGTGCCTGAATCAATTTATTTATTGACTGATTTATTTATTTTTATTTCACTTTTCTGCCATGTGTGGGATTCAAAGTGGCATACAATGATATTCAGAAGAAGACCTACAAGCCACTCTAAACACCTTCGCAGAAGTATATGAGAAGCTCGGCCTGTCATTGAACATCGATAAAACCAAAGAGCTCTTCCGGCCAATCCCTCTCCAATGCCAGAAATACAGCTTAATGGGGGAACATTAGAAAATGTTGACCATTTCTCCTACCATAACAGCCACCTCTCCTCAAAAGTCAACAATGATACTGAAATACAACATCACCTGAGCTCTGCAAGTGCAGCATTTTTTCAAATGAAACAGCATGTTTGAGGACCGGGACATCCGTAGGGAGACCAAGGTGCTTGCTTATAAAGCCATTGTCCTCCCAACCTTGCTATACGCCTGCGAGACGTGTATTACCTACAGACGTGACATGCAACTCCTAGAACAATTCCATCAGTATTGCCTCTGAAAATCCTGCAAATCTCATGGGAAGACAAACAGACAAATGTCAGCATGTTGGAAGAAGCAAAGACCACCAGCACTGAAGCGATGGTCCTCCGCCATCAACTCCGCTGCACCGGCCATGTTGTCCGAATGTCTGACCACTGTCTCCTAAAGCAGCTGCTCTACTCCGAACTCAAGAACAGGAAACGGAATGTTGGTGGACAGGAAAAGAGATTGAAAGATGGGCTCAAAGCCAACCTTAAAAACTCTCGGCACATTTATCCACGTATGGTGGAAATGTAAAAAAGCCAAAGCCTTTTGGAGGGAAATCCACAAGAAAATGGAACATATCTTACAAATAAATTTTGACGTCAAACCGGAATATTTCCTTTTAGATTTAACTGATTTTGAAATGGATCATAACACAAATAAGTTATTTATATACCTTACAACAGCAGCCAGGCTTAAATTTGCACAGCTATGGAAAACAAAGGATCTGCCAACTATGGAGACCTGGCTAGTGAAGATCTTGGACATTATGAACATGGACTTAATCACTCAAAGAATTGCTGATAATAATCTAAAGAGACAAAAAACCAACTGGGAAAAATTCACGGACTATATTAAGAGCTAAAACTTAGAAATGAACTGGCAATAAGAAGAGAAATAAAGGCAAAATAAGAGTTAAGACAACCGGAGTCAACCTGGAAGTCATCGCAACCTCCTCTACCTCTCTTCCTTTTCTTCCCAGCCTTTCTCCCTGTCTTTCTCCCCCCCCCCCTCCCTTTTGTTTGCCCATTTCCTACTGTCCTATACCTGATTGTTCCCACACTTTCCCTGTACCCCACGAAGTCTAAATTTTATATGCATTGGAAAAACTAATAAAAATAATTTAAAAAACTCTGGCATAGACACTGAGAACTGGGAAGCCCTGGCACTTGAGCACTTTAGCGCTCCAGCTGGAGGTCAGGTGTGACCAGCAGTGCTGTAGAATTCAAAGAGGCACAAATAGAGGGCAAAAGAGAGAAACATGCCAAGGAAGGCACGTCAAGCCAACCCCGACCGGGACCGCCTTCCACCTGGAAACCGATGCCCTCACTGCGGGAGAACATGCAGATCAAGAATAGGACTCCACAGTCACCTACGGACCCACCACCAGAACAGCGATCTTGGAAGACAATCCTACTCAGACAACGAAGGATCGCCTAAGTTTCTGTATTTCTTGGTTTACTGAGGAGCTGGCAGCAATGAAGCGAAAGAAGAGGAGGCTAGAGCGCGTGTGGCGCCAGAATCCCACCAATCCGGCCCAAACACACCTGAATGCCTTTTTAAGGTCCTACGGTGTGGCAATAGAGGCAGTTCAAAAAACATTCATCACAGCCAATATTGCATCAGCGAAGAATCGTCCAGCTGAGCTTTTTCGAGTTGTCAGGGGCCTGTTAAATCCGCCAAAAAGCGAGGCCTCGGATAACTCGGTGGCTCGCTGTGAAGCATTTGCTCGATCCTTCGCCGATAAAATTGAGCGGATTCGGTCTGGCTTCGACGTCATGTTAACGGCAGTCTCTGGGGATGTAACGAGAGCATCTGCTTGTCCAGTTTTGTTGGATTCGTTTCAGTTGGTTCAGCTTGAGGATGTGGACAGGATCCTTGGAGAGGTGCGACCCACCACATGCATCCTAGACCCCTGCCCTTCCTGGCTGATCAAGGAAGCCAGAGGGGGTTTGGCAGAGTGGGTGAAGGTGATGGTTAATACCTCCTTACAGAAAGGAGAGTTTCCAGCGAGCTTAAAGCAAGCTATTATACAACCGCTGTTGAAGAAACCATCACTGGATCCCACTCAATTCGACAACTATCGGCCAGTCTCCAATCTCCCCTATTTGGGCAAAGTCATGGAACGTGTGGTGGCAACACAACTCCAGGGGTTTCTGGTAGACACTGATTATCTTGATCCGGCACAGTCTGGCTTTAGGCCGGGACATGGAACTGAGACAGCCTTGGTCGCCTTGGTAGATGATCTGCGCAGGGAACTAGACAGGGGGAGTGTGTCCCTGTTGGTTCTGCTGGACCTCTCAGCGGCCTTCGATACCGTCGATCACGGTATCCTTCTGGGCCGCCTCATGGACATGGGGCTCGGAGGCACTGCTTTGCGGTGGCTCCGATCCTTCCTTGAGGGACGGACCCAGAAGGTGTTACTGGGTGACACCTGTTCGGCCCCACAACCGTTGTTGTGTGGAGTCCCACAGGGTTCAATCTTGTCCCCGATGTTATTTAACATCTACATGAAGCCGCTGGGAGAGATCATTCGGAGTTTCGGACTAAGATGCTATCTCTACGCAGATGACGTCCAAATCTGTCACTCCTTCTCACCTGTCACCAAGGAGGCTGTCCAGACCTTGAACCGGTGTTTAGCCGCTGTGTCGGACTGGATGAGAGCTAACAAATTGAAACTGAATCCAGACAAGACAGAGGTCCTACTGGTCAGTCGGAAGGCCGAACAGGGTATAGGGTTACAGCCTGTGTTAGACGGGGTTACACTCCCCCTGAAGACGCAGGTTCGCAGCTTGGGAGTGATCCTGGACTCATCGCTGAGCCTGGAACCCCAGGTCTCAGCGGTGGCCGGGAGAGCTTTCGCACAATTAAAACTTGTGCGCCAGCTGCGCCCGTACCTTGGGAAGTCGGATCTGGCCACGGTGGTCCACGCTCTTGTCACATCCCGGCTGGATTACTGCAACGCACTCTACGTGGGGTTGCCTTTAAAGACTGCTCGGAAACTACAACTAGTCCAGCGAGAAGCAGCCAGATTGCTCACCGGAGCGACGTACAGGGAGCACACCACCCCCCTGCTGCGTCAGCTCCACTGGCTGCCGATCCAAGTCCGAGCAGAATTTAAAGTGCTGGTTTTGACCTATAAAACCCTATACGGTTCCGGCCCAGTGTATTTGTCCGAACGGATCTCCCTCTACGTCCCACCTCGAAGTTTAAGATCTTCCGGGGAGGCCCTGCTCTCGACCCCGCCAGTCTCACAAGCGAGGCTGGCGGGGACGAGGAGCAGGGCCTTCTCAGTGGCGGCCCCCCGCCTGTGGAACTCACTCCCCGGGGAGATTAGATCGGCGACTTCCCTCCTAGCATTTAGGAAAAAACTAAAGACCTGGATGTGGGACCAAGCTTTTGGTCACTCTGATAACTAACTCAAGGACCTGGCGATAGACAAGGACAAACGGAGTAGAACGGATGTATGGACTCTGATATATGGACTCTGACATGAGATTGTTTTAGGTTTTATGATTTTACTATGTATTAATGTTTTAATCTAATTGCTGAATTGTTATATTTTTTGGATTACTTGTTTGTATGATTGGGCATCTAATTGTGCCCTCCCTGTAAGCCGCCCTGGGTCCCCTTCGGGGTGAGAAGGGCGGGGTATAAGTGAATGAAATAAATGAAATAAATAAATAAGTGAAGTGACAATGATATTTCCATAAATTGCACCCATGCCCATCAAGTTTCATGACATTTGGCCTAATATAAGAAATTAGTCAAATGTCATGCTTAGCTTTTCCTAAAATCAACTTTGGCTCATCTAGTCAGAATTCGGCTTCTGGGGTTTTACCGGCTAGGTGTTGTCCAGCAAGATAGACAGGTCCAGATCCTGATTTGAGCCTGAATGTCACAGGAGGAGTCAATTCAAGCCCAGCCAATGAAACCTGGAAAGTACATAAATTCATATTCTGAGATTATGCTTTATTATACATTTCACAGTTGAATATCCTGATAAGTCAGAAATTATTGCTTAGCATATTTTGTTCCTTCTGCCAAAGTAATAAACAAGCCATGATATTTATTTATTTATCTATTTACCACATTTATATACCGCCAGAGGTGACTCGAGGTGGTTCACAGTCAGCAGCGATTTGATGCCATAGCAATCATAAAAATACAGTTAAAACAGTTATAAAAACAATTAAAACTTTTAAAATGTGATATAAAAACAATACAGCCTGTAAAAACAAAATCCTCAGCGTCTCCTTACTAAAATCATTGTCCAATTGCATCGTCGGTCATTCTATATACTCATCTTTGTCTAATTATGCTCCAGTAGTAAAAGCTTGCTCGAAGAGCCAGGTCTTAACCTTTTTGCGGAATGTCAGAAAGGACATTATATCCCTGGGAAGGGCATTCCATAGCTGAGGGGCCACCACTGAGAAGGTCATGTCTCTCATCTCCACCAAATGCATCTGCGAGGAAGATGGGATCGAGAGCAGGGCCTCCCCAGATGATCTTATATCAGTGGGAAGGGCATTCCATAGCCGAGGGGCCACCACTGAGAAGGTCATGTCTCTCATCTCCACCAAATGCATCTGCGAGGAAGATGGGATCGAGAGCAGGGCCTCCCCAGATGATCTTATATCAGTGGGAAGGGCATTCCATAGCCGAGGGGCCACCACTGAGAAGGTCCTGTCTCTCATCCCCGCCAAATGCATCTGCGAGGAAGATGGGATCGAGAGCAGGGCCTCCCAAGATGATCTTATATCCCTGGGAAGGACGTTCCATAGCCGAGGGGCCACCACTGAGAAGGTCCTGTCTCTCGTCCCCTCCAAATGCATCTGTGAGGAAGGCGGGATCGAGAGCAGGGCCTCTCCAGATTATCTTATATCCCTGGGAAGGGCATTCCATAGCCGAGGGGCCACCACTGAGAAGGTCCTGTCTCTCATCCCCGCCAAATGCATCTGCGAGGAAGATGGGATCGAGAGCAGGGCCTCCCCAGATGATCTTATATCAGTGGGAAGGGCATTCCATAGCCGAGGGGCCACCACTGAGAAGGTCCTGTCTCTCATCCCCGCCAAATGCATCTGCGAGGAAGATGGGATCGAGAGCAGGGCCTCCCAAGATGATCTTATATCCCTGGGAAGGACGTTCCATAGCCGAGGGGCCACCACTGAGAAGGTCCTGTCTCTCGTCCCCTCCAAATGCATCTGTGAGGAAGGCGGGATCGAGAGCAGGGCCTCTCCAGATTATCTTATATCCCTGGGAAGGGCATTCCATAGCCGAGGGGCCACCACTGAGAAGGTCCTGTCTCTCATCCCCGCCAAATGCATCTGCGAGGAAGGCGGGATCGAGAGCAGGGCCTCCCCAAATTATTTTATATCCCTGGGAAGGGCATTCCATAGCCAAGGGGCCACCACCACTGAGAAGGTCCTGTCTCTCGTCCCCTCCAAATGCATGTGTGAGGAAGGTGGGATCGAGAGCAGGGCCTCCCCAGATTATCTTATATCCCTGGGAAGGGCATTCCATAGCTGAGGGGCCACCACTGAGAAGGTCCTGTCTCTCATCCCCGCCAAACGCATCTGCGAGGAAGGCGGATCAAGAGCAGAGCTTCCCCAGACGATCTTAAGGTCCTACATGGTTTATAAGGAGAGATACGTTTGGATAGGTATGTTCAGTTAATAACCTATTTGTGATTTCTACATAATTTTCTCCAAAACTGACATATCTGGTTTCTTCCTCTACTAACAAGCCAATAGCAAACTCTGAATGACTTCTTAGGAAGAAAACAAGTTGAGAAATATGATTGACACAATAACCATAAAATAAACATGACTGAGATTCCCTGGTTTGCTTAGGGAAAGGAACAAAGCATCCTGTTTGCTCATCTATATAAATAAAAATGTAATGTTTGTTTGTGGGATTAACATAACTCAAAAACCGTTGGACAAATTGACACCAAATTTGGACACAATACACCTATCAGGGCCAATGAGTGACCATCACTCATAAAAACACTGAAAAACACAGAAAAGACTTAAAAAGCCAAAAGCAAAAAACAAAAAATACATTACAACGCATGCGCAAAACCACATATATATGCACAAACACATATACACAAATATATACACACACAAAAACACATATACACAGACTGGGCCACAAAAAGTGTGGCAGGGGACGACTAATTAATAATAAGTAGCTCAGTAGGACTGACTTATTGTGACATGAAGATGCAGCCAGTGAAATCAGATTTGCTATATAAATTCTAGTGACTCTGAAAACATAGTCTTCCCTTGCCAAGTGAGAGCATCTAATTCAATATGTCCAATCAAATAATTTGTGAAATTCAAATAGTGTGGGGAAACTACGAGGCACTTACCGTTGGGAGCACAGAAAGTTTCAAGGTTGCTATGTGCACCGGAGTCGTGTTCTTACTACCCTTCGGCGGTACAATCTCCACAACATTGAATTCATCTTTGGCATTTTCCCCTAGAGAGATCTTTGGAGAGAAAAATAGAATCATAGAGTTGGAAGAGATTACAAGGGTCATCCAATCCAACCCCTTGCTATGCAGGAATACACAATGACAGAGTGCTACAACATCAAAACAAATTATAGTTTTAATACTTTTTCACACAGAGCTAAATTGGAAGCCATTGATAGAATTCCTGGCAGTTTTGCCATCTACTCAATAATAATAATAATAATAATAATAATAATAATAATAATAATAATGGATTGTCGATGTTGCAGTCCCAGGTGACAGCAGGATTGAAGAGATACATCCCGAGTGTCTAGGATTGTGTGATGTATCGGCGAATAATGCGTGCAGATCCCAGTAAGGTGGCTTTTTGCAGCTGGCAGATGGTAATCTTGTCAGACCCAATTGTATTTAAGTGCAGGCCAAGGTCTTTAGGCACTGCACCCAGTGTGCCAATCACCACTGGGACCACCTTGACTGGCTTGTGTCAGAATCTTTGCAGTTTGATCTTTAAATCCTTATATTGTGTCAGCTTTTCCAGTTGTTTCTCTTCAATCCTGCTGTCACCTGGAATTACAACATCGACAATCCATACTTTGTTTTTTAACACGATCATGAGGTCAGGAGTGTTGTGCTCCAAAACTCTGTCTGTCTGAATCCGGAAGTCCCAGAGTAGCTTGACGTGTTCATTCTCTGTAACTTTTTCCGGCTTGTGATCCCACCAGTTCTTTGTCACAGGCAGATGGTATTTATGGCACAAGTTCCAATGAATCATCTGAGCAATGGTGTTCTGCCTCTCCTTGTAGTCTGTCTGCGCGATTTTCTTGCAGCAGCTGAGGATGTGATCTATTGTTTCATCTGCTTCCTTGCAGAGTCTACATTTGGGATCTGTTGTCAACTTTTCAGTTCTGTCTTTGACGGCATTGGTTCGAATGGCTTGTTCTTGGGCTGCCAGAATCAGGCCCTTCTTTGTCTCCTTTTTCAGAGTTCCATTTGGGAGCCACAGTCATGTTTTTTCTTTGTCAATTTGGCTCTCAATTTTTCCCAGGAACTGTCCATGGAGAGCCTTCTTTCACCAGTTTTCGCTAATCCCTAATAGCTAATCCCAAATCCATCTAAAATACAGACATGTGCCTTTCACCTTAAGAACAGACAAGCATCCCGAGCTCTGAGGATTACCTGGGAAGGAATCCCACTGGAGCATTGCAGCGCACCCAAATACCTAGAAGTCACTCTGGACCGTTCTCTGACCTACAAGAAGCACTGCCTGAACATCAAACAAAAAGTGGGCGCTAGAAACAATATCATACGAAAGCTAACTGGCACAACCTGGGGATCACAACCAGATACAGTGAAGACATCTGCCCTTGCGCTTTGCTACTCTGCTGCTGAGTATGCATGCCCAGTGTGGAACACATCTCACCACACTAAAACAGTGGATGTGGCTCTTAATGAGACATGCCGCATTATCACGGGGTGTCTGCGCCCTACACCACTGGAGAAATTACACTGCTTAGCCGGTATTGCACCATCTGACATCCGCCAGGAAGTAGTAGCCAATAGTGAAAGGACCAAGGCAGAGACATCTCCAGCCAGGCCCGTAGCCAGGATTTCGTTTCGGGGGGGGGGGGGGGGCTGAATATTTTCAGGGGGGTTCGGGGGGGCTGAGTTTCGGGGGGGGGGGGCTGAGTCTGAGTGAAAGAGGGTCTAGCCTAGCAAACCTTTTGTATCATTACCCCAATACCCTCATCATGCATATGGGATATATTGAGTATGGTGATCAGATCATGATATGAATAAACATTTTAAATAATGCACCATTAAGGCCTTTTCGTGAACCACCATGAAAATTTCGGGGGGGGGGGGGTCTGAAGCCCCCCGAGCCCCCCCCCCCCCCCCCCCCCCCCGCGGCTACATGCCTGTCGCCAGCTCATCCCTTGTTTGGGTATCAGCCAGCACATCAACAACTTAAATCAAGAAATAGTTTTCTTAGATCTACAGAGACACTCGCTGGAACACCTCAGCAAGCGAGAGTCCAAAAGTGGCAGGCTCAAACTCAGAACCTTAACCAATGGCTGATACCAAATGAAAGACTCCCCCCTGGGCACACAGAAGACTGGGCGACTTGGAAGGCGCTGAACAGACTGCGCTCTGGCACCACGAGATGCAGAACCAACCTTCAGAAATGGGGCTACAAAGTTGAATCCACGACATCCGAGTGTGGAGAAGAGCAAATCACTGACCACCTGCTGCAATGCACCCTGAGCCCTGCCACATGCACAATGGAGGACCTTCTTGCGGCAACACCAGAGGCACTCCAAGTGGCCAGATACTAGTCAAAGGACATTTAATCAGCTACCAAGTTTGCAAAATTTGTGTGTGTGTGTTTTTTTATCTGTTTGTTTGTTTTGTTCTGTTAGTAATGTAATACAATGTTCTGGTTGCGGATGACACGATAAATAAAAATAAACCAGTTTTCGCTTCTTATTTCGCTTATTATTATTATTATTATTATTATTATTATTATTATTATTAATGTGCTTTCCCTACATCAACAATCATCTCCAATATTACTAACCCAGAAAATGTATGCAGGAACAATTTCAGGCTGGATCAATTTCAGTAAAAAGTGGGACGAGGCATGCATAACAGTAGTGTTAGAAACTGGACCAGAGACCATAATCCAGAATCTCTTCTACAAGAGTCTATGGGACATGCTACTAAGTTAGGCCTCTTTTCCTCGTACCTAAACCAAGCTGTTCAGAGGTCCTAGATGAAAAAAACTAGCTTTGTTCTTCTTCAAAAGGAAATGCAATCCCATTTTCATACTTAGTACTGTAATCAAAGGACACCCTTTTTTCTCACATGTCTGATATTTTCTCCTGGCCAGAAACTCGTTGTCTTAATCATAAGATAATAGCAAGTTAAATACCGTTTTTAGATCTAGCTGCTGCTCATATGACCAGTCGTCTGGGGAATCATATGTGACGGAAGGGTTCTTGCTGTTCAGTTGGCATCCTACAAGTATAGATATATATATAGATAGATAGATAGATAGATAGATAGATAGAGCAGATGTGATAAAGTTATTTATTTATTATTTATTTATTTCAAAGTTTTCTAAACCGACCTTCTCACCTCATTGAGGGACTCAGCCCGGTTTCCAACCATAAAAACACATACAATCAGTAAAATATCATAGTTCACAATTACCATAACACATTTAAAATAACAATATATTTAAAACTACAGTGCTCAGTCGTCATATTAAAATCAATATACATCATCTTCCATCCAAAATCCTAGGGTGTTGTCTCATTCATCGAAAGCCTGTCTCCACAACCACGCCTTCACCCATTTCCTAAATGTCAGGATAGACGGGGCGGTTCTGACCTCAGGTGGGAGAGAGTTCCAGAGTCGCGGGGCCACCACCGAGAAGGCCCTGTCCCTCGTCCCCACCAGACACGCTTGCGAGGCCGGTGGGACCGAGAGTAGGGCCTCTCCAGACGATCTTAATAATCTTGATGGTTCGTAAGGGAGAATACGTTCGGAGAGGTAAACAGGGCCGGAGTCGTTTAGGGCTTTATAGGTTAACACCAGCACTTTGAATTGTGCTTGGAAGCTAATTGGCAGCCAGTGGAGCTGGTGTAACAGCGGAGTGGTGTGCTCCCTGTACCCAGCACCCATTAGTAATCTGGCTGCCACACGTTGTACTTGCTGCAGCTTCCGGGCAGTCTTCAGAGGTAACCCCACGTAGAGAACATTGCAGTAATCTAAGTTACCTGACCATCTTTCCCTCTCACCCAGAAATTGTCAGCCTAGCTTGGAAAAGTTCCTTTTCTTTGGAAAAGTTCCCAGAGTATGGTGAAGGCTCCTTCTTATGAAGCTTTTAAACAGAGGCTGGATGGTCATCTGTCAGGGGTGATCTGAATGCAATATTCCTGCTTCTTGGCAGGGGGTTGGACTGGATGGCCCATGAGGTCTCTTCCAACTCTTTGATTCTATGATTCTATTCTATGATTCTATGATTACTTTGAACAGCTGACATAATTTTTAAGTCAGCACAGCCACTAGTTTTGGAACTGCAATGCAAAGGGTAACTTTTCGCAGCTTGGGAGTGATCCTGGACTCATCGCTGAGCCTGGAATCCCAGGTCTCGGCGGTGGCCGGGAGAGCTTTTGCACAATTAAAACTGCGCCCATACCTTGGGAAGTCGGATCTGGCCACAGTGGTCCACGCTCTTGTTACATCCTGATTAGATTATTGCAACGCACTCTACATGGGGATGCCTTTGAAGACTGTTTGGAAACTCCAACTACTCCAACTCCAACTAGAGGCAGCCAGAGTACTTACAGGAGCGTCATACAGGGAGCATACCACCCCTCTGTTATGTCAGCTCCACTGGCTGCCGATCCAATTCCGAGCACAATTCAAAGTGCTGGTTTTGACCTACAAAACCCTATACGGTTCCGGCCCAGCGTACCTGTCCGAACGGATCTCTCTCTACGTCCCACCTCGGAGTCTAAGATCTTTTGGGGAGGCCCTGCTCTCGGCCCCACCTCTATCACAAGTGAGATTGGCGGGGATGAGGATCAGGGCCTTCTCAGTGGTGGCCCCTCACCTATAGAATTCACTCCCCGGGGAAATTAGATCAGCGACATCCCTCCTTTCCTTTAGGAGAAAATTGAAAACATGGATTTGGGACCAGGCATTCAGACAATCTGGCAGATAAATAATGGACTTTGACGACTGACAAGAATGGACAAAGTGGAATGAAATTATGGAACTCTGAAGGACAAACGCTGAGCATGAGATTTGTTTTATTGATTGTGTTATGTATTGATTGTTTTAACTGTTATAAATGTTTTAATTGCTGTTTTATACGTATGTGTATTACTGTGTAGGCATCAAATTGTGCCTTTTGTAAGGCGCCCTGAGTCCTCGCTCGAGGGTTGAGAAGGGCAGGGTAGAAGTGCAAGAAATAAATAAATAAATAAATAAATTTTCCATGCTTTGGATTTCTTACCCCAGATTAGATTGATGAGTCTACTTGATGACGAGTTTTCAGAGGTGACAGAACTGCTTTCCAGAGCCATTGTTTCAAACAGGATTCTTCTTTAAATAAAAAACACGGTGAATCATGCACATTTCTGACAGCAATGAAGTCAAAACTTACAACTCAGGCTCCCAGCGTTTAAGAAAAGGTACCAGCCTTCCTTTCAGCTTCCCCACCTGGTGATCTCATTTGTCTCAGTCCTTACTCTAACACAGCGGGGTCAGGACACCTAGGGGCGTCACAAGGGGAGGGGGTCAGATGGGTCACCAAAGATCGTCAGAAAACACAGTATTTTCTGTTGGTCATGGAGGTTCTGTGTGGAAAGTTTGGCCCAATATATTGTTGGTGGGGTTCAGAATGCTCTTTGATTGTAGGTGAACTATAAATCCCAGTAACTACAACTCCCAAATCTCAAGGTCTATTTTTCCCCAAATCCACCAATGTTCACATTTGGTCATATTGAGTTTTCGTGCCAAGTTTGGTCCAGATTCATCATTGTTTGAATCCACAGCACTCTCTGAGTCTGAGCGAAAGAGGGTCTAGCCTAGCAAACCTTTTGTATCATTACCCCAATACCCCCATGAATATGGGATATATTGAGTATGGTGATCAGTTTAACAGTTTAAATAATGCACCAGTAAGGCCTTCTCGTGGACCACTTTGAGAATTTGGGGGGGGGGGGCTGAAACTGCTCAAGCCCCCCCCCCTCCCCGGCTACATGCCTATCTCTGGATGTAGGTGAACTACAACTCCAAAACTCAAGGCCAGTGCCCACCAAACCCTTTCAAAATTTTCTGTTGGTCATGGGAGTTCTGTGTACCAAGTTTGGTTCAATTCCATCGTTGGTGACATTCAGAATGCTCTTTGATTGTGGGTGAACTATAAATCCCAGCAACTACAACTCCCAAATGTCAAGGTATTCCCCAAAATCAGCCAGTGTTCACATTTGGGCATATTGAGTAATCATGCCAAGTTTGGTCCAGATCCATCATTGTTTGAGTCCATTGAACTACAACTCCAAATCTCAAGGTCAATGCCCACCAGACCCTTCCAGTATTTTCTGTTTCCCATTTCTGTGTGACAAGTTTGATTCTATTCCATTGTTGGTGGAGTTCAGAATGCTCTTTGATTGTAAATCCCTGCAACTACAACTCCCAAATGACAAAATCAATCCCCCACCCCCACTCCACTAGTATTCTAATTTGGGCATATTGGGTATTTGTGCCAGATTTGGTCCAGTGAATGAAAATACATCCTGCATATCAGATATTTACATTACGATTCATAACAGTAGCAAAATCACAGTTGTGAAGTAGCAACTAAAATAATTTTATGGTTGGGGGTCGCCACAACATAAAGGACTGGATTAAGGGGTTGTGGCATTAGGAAGGTTGAGAACCACTGCTCTAACAAGATAACTGCTTGTGGATATCTCTTCATTAACTTCATTCGGAGCTGTTTTTGGAAACTACATTCATTTGTGCAAGGAGCAGCTGGAGGCTTTTAGAAATTATCCTTCTACAAAGTAACGATGCCAAGCTCATATCCTCCAACAACTGTCAACCATGGCACACGTGCTCAAGCAAAAATGGAATACAGTCAAGATGGCAAAGGTTATTAGAAGGGAAAGATACAGAAGCCAGAAGAGTTTTCCCCTCCTCTCCTTATCAAACATTGAGATAATAGAATACTAGGTTCTTGTGGGTTTTTCGGGCTATAGGGCCATGTTCTAGAGGCATTTCTCCTGACGTTTTGCCTGCATCTATGGCAAGCATCCTCAGAGGTAGTGAGGTAGGATGCTTGCCATAGATACAGGTGAAACGTCAAGAGAAATGCCTCTAGAACATGGCCTTATAGTCCGAAAAAACCCACAAGAACCTAGTGATTCCAGCCATGAAAGCCTTCGACAATAATAGAATACTTTTTGCATTCTGAACTGAGTTTTAGCAATTCAAAAACAAATGGAGGACAGGGTGTAAGAGAGATATTGGAACATTGTAAAAGCAACTGAAAAAGTGGCCTTCTCTTCAATAAAATATGCCTCAAATATACTAGAGATAATATTAACATTTTAAATACCTTGTAGGTAAATACTCCATTGATAAAGAACCTTACGATATTATTACCAAGGATAGCACCACAAGACAAGCATCCCAAGCTCTGAGGATTACCTGGGAAGGAATCCCACTGGAGCATTGCAGCGCACCCAGATACCTGGGAGTCACTCTGGACCGTTCTCTGACCTACAAGAAGCACTGCCTGAACATCAAGCAAAAAGTGGGCGCTAGAAAGAATATCATACAAAAGCTGACTGGCACAACCTGGGGATCACAACCAGATACAGTGAAGACATCTGCCCTTGCGCTATGCTACTCTGCTGCTGAGTACGCATGCCCAGTGTGGAACACATCACCACGCTAAAACAGTGGATGTGGCTCTGAATGAGACATGCCGCATTATCACGGGGTGTCTGCGCCCTACACCACTGGAGAAATTACACGGCTTAGCCGGTATTGCACCACCTGACATCCACCGGAAAGTAACAACCAATAGTGAAAGGATGAAGGCAGAGACATCTCCAGCTCATCCCCTGTTTGGGTATCAGCCAGCACGTCAATGACTTAAATCAAGAAATAGCTTTCCAAGATCTACAGAGACACTCGCTGGAACACCTCAGCAAGCGAGAGTCCAAAAGTGGCAGGCTCAAACCCAGAACCTCAATCCGTGGGTGATACCAGATGAGAGACTCCCTCCTGGGCACACAGAAAACTGGGCGACTTAGAAGGTGCTGAACAGACTGCGCTCTGGCACCACGAGATGCAGAGCCAACTTTAAGAAATGGGGCTACAAAGTGGAATCCACGACATGCGAGTGTGGAGAGGAGCAAACCACAGACCACCTGCTGCAATGCAACCTGAGCCCTGCCTCACGCACAAAGGAGGATCTTCTTGCGGCAACACCAGATGCACTCCAAGTGGCCAGTTACTGGTCAAAAGACATTTAATAGAATACCAAGTCTGCAAATTTTGTGGTTTGTTTGTTTGTTTGTCTGTTTTTTAATGCAACTGTTGGGTTCGCTCCTGAGATGATAAATAAATAAAAACACAAGATGCAGAGCCAACCTTACAGAATGGGGCCACAAAGTAGAGCCCAAGACATGCGGAGAAGAGCAAACCACAGACCACCTACTACAATGCAACCTGAGCCCTATCACATGCACAATGGAGGACCTTCTCACACCAACACCAGAAGCACTCCAAGTGGCCAGCTTCTGGCCAAAGGACATTTAGTATAATGTCAAGTTTTTAACTTTGTTTGTGGTTTTTTATATATTATATCTGTATTCCCAATTTGCTTCACATAATAAATAAATTACCAAATATTTCAAAAAGGTAGATGTTGTCCACATTACAATGAGTTTATGTCCACCTCTGTGATTTACTAAAATCAGTAATTAAGCATTGTTCAAACATTTAATTCTCCTTTCTCTTTTGGTTTCTTCTGCTTTTGTGCCAAGTCTGTTGCTTCTAAACCTGACGCCAAAGACAGTGTTTATTCACTGAAGAGCAGAGCATTAAAATCTTTAAAAGGTTGCTATCCTTAAATACAAAGGATGCCACAGTCCAACCCTTCCCTCTTTTCTTAGATTCTAACCAAGTCAAAGCTGTTTAACAAACTCACCACACTCTTTTCTTTTCAGAAACAACATCCCAGTGAAAGGTGAATTGGGTTTTATACAAGGGCAACTCTTGTTGGGATCAATCAATTCCAATCTAACACCAGAGGTAAATTAGTCATCTTAAAGAGAACCGGCCTTTTATTCTCAAAGGAAGTAGATGGCCTGGAATGTGGCCCCAACAATAAGTATTTCCAAACTCAGGGACACTTTTATACTTACTTACTTAGGCGATCCCTTGTTGGATGAGTAAGATGGTCTTCCATGATGGGATTCCTTGTGGATTCGTTGGTGGCTGTGGAGCCCTATTCTTGACCCACATCTTCTCCCACAGTGAAGGCATTGGTTTCCAGGTGGAAGGCGGTCCCGGTCGGGGTTGGCTTGACGCGCCTTTTTCCTGGCACGTTTCTCTCTTTCACCCTCCACTCGTGCCTCCTCGAATTCTGCAGCACTGCTGGTCACAGCTGACCTCCAGCTTCCTCACTCAAGGGCCAGGGCTTCCCAGTTCTCAGTGTCTATGCCAGAGATTTTAAGGTTGGCTTTGAGGCCATCTTTAAATCTCTTTTCTTGTCCACCAACATTCCGTTTTCCGTTCTTGAGTTCAGAGTAGAGCAACTGCTTTGGGAGACGGTGGTCAGGCATCCGGACAACGTGGCCGGCCCAGTAGAGTTGATGGCAGAGGACCATCGCTTCAGTGCTGGTGGTCTTTTCTTCTTCCAGCACGCTGACGTTTGTCTGCTTGTCTTCCCAAGAGATCTGCAGGATTTTCCGGAGGCAGCGCTGATGGAATCGTTCCAGGAATTGTATGTGACGTCTGTCCACGTTTCGCAGGCATATAGCAGGGTTGGGAGGACAATAGCTTTATAGACAAGCACCTTGGTATCCTTACGGATGTCCCGGTCCTCAAACACTCTCTGCTTCATTCAGAAAAATGCTGCACTCGCAGAGCTCAGACAGTGTTGTATTTCAGTGTCAATGTGGACTTTGGTGGAGAGGTTGCTGCCAAGGTAGCGGAAATGGTCAATATTTTCTAATGTTACACCATTAAGCTGTATCTCTGGCATTGGGGAGGGGATGGCTGGTGACTGCTGGAACAGCACTTTGGTTTTCTCGATGTTCAGTGACAGGCCAAGCTTCGTGTATGCTTCTGCGAAGGTGTTTAGAGTGGCTTGTAGATCTTCTTCTGAATGTGCACAGACGACGTTGTCATCAGCATACTGGAGTTCTATAACAGATGTTGTTGCAACCTTGGTTTTGGCTTTCAGGGTCAATGGAAGGATGGAATCAAGATGACAAACAAACTTTATCATTCCAGTTCCATAATAATTCTAGTTCCAGATTAGCTTAGTGTTTACACCTTATTTTATTTTTCTGGTTATTTAATATTTAAGGTTTATTTTAGTTAAGTGATATTTGTCTTTACTGTTCTAATGTCGCACAAATCCTATGTAAAATCATACTACGTATGTTTGACATTAATATTGAAATCTGAAATATATACAGATTTTATCTACAATCGAAGAGCATTCTGAACCCCACCAACGACTGAATTGGCCCAGACTTACCACACAGAACCCCCATGACCAACAGAAAATACTGTGTTATCTGATGACCTTACGTGACCCCTCTGACCTCCCCTCATGAACCCCCCAGGGGTCCCGATCCCCAGGTTGAGAAACGCTGGCCTAAGGGTTGAGAAGGGCGGTATACAAATAGAGTAAATAAATAAATAAATAAATATTTTCAAGACCGCACTTTGCTGTATTTTGTTAGTCACCCCGAGATGGTGGCAAAGTAGAAATAAAAATTATATAATAATAATAATAATAATAATAATAATAATTCCTGGTCTAGTCCAACACTGTAACCACTATGACATGCTGGTACTATTTTTTTTTTAAATCTAGTTTACATATAATGCTATGGCTGTTGAAATTGTTTCAAGCGCATATGCATAGAATTTATGTCATGCAGTTGAAGCTTTGTTTGTTGAGTCAGGATTAGACCCATTGAATTCAATGTCCCTTCCCTGAAATCAAATGTGCATGTGCATATAGTGATGCATACTTCTCTGTAAGTATCAGTTATTTCAGGGACTTGTAATGACTTTACAAATTTCATAGTGTTTTCTTAGGCAAGGAATATAGTTTTGCCACTCCCTTCCTGTGAAATATAGCCTTTAGCACCAGTTATGCAAACCAGAACTGATCCTGCTTAGCTTTCAAGATCAGAAGGACTTGGTGTCCTTATCTTATATAAGCCTGTTTAACACTCAAAAGACTCACAATTATTGATCTCTATTGCATCTGGCTCCCCAAACAAAAACTCTGGATCTCTGCTTTTAAAAAAAAAGCTAAATGTAGCATATACTGTATACTTTAAGTTTAAAATTAGAGAAACATAATTTTTAAAGCAGCAGACTTTGTGGCTGTATCTCAAACTACAGTCCCAAACTACAAGCAGCTGTATAGACCCATATCAACAAATTAGTTCTTTGCTGAAGTCTTTTACTGAACTTATAGGTCTTAATTTGCTCTTCAAAAGACTTGCATACAGCTGGATTGCAACAGAGGTTGTTCCAGGACATTACTTTTCAGAGAATACGGGGTTGAATGAAAAGTAATGCCTCCACTTTCATAACTCGTCAACAGATGGCAGTACTGGTATGCGTCAGGTAGTGGCTTGTTCAGTAGACTCTCCTCTACAGTTCCATTTTGGCAGGAAGCCTTAGCTTGAACAGTTGTGTTGTTAAAGTGCGAAGTATGGAACCCTGCACAGACAGACGGTCAATGCAACTTAAGCAACGAGCAGTCATTGAATTCTTGAGATTAGAAGGTGTCACCCCAGGCATGTAGCCGGGGGGGGGGGGGGCTCAAGGGGCTTCAGCCCCCCCCCCCCCGAAATTCTCATGGTGGTTCGCGAAAAGGCCTTACTGGTGCATTATTTAAGCTGTTATGTTTATTCATATTATGATCTGATCACCATACTCAATATATCCCATATGCATGGGGGTATTGGGATAATGATACAAAAGGTTTGCTAGGCTAGACCCTCTTTCACTCAGACTCAGCCCCCCCCCCCGAAATTCAGCCCCCCCGAACCCCCCCCCCGAAAAAAATTCAGCCCCCCCCCCCCCCCGAAATGAAATCCTGGCTACGGGCCTGACCCCAATGGAGATTCATCAAAGAATACAAGCTGTTTCTGGTGATTGTGTTGATGTGAGTACTGTGCGTCGTTGGGCGAGTAAGTTTAAAGATGTTGAGGTGGGAACATCTGACTTGCGTGATAAACAAAGAGTTGGACGTCCTGTGAGAGCAACCACTGAGTTTCACAAGCAAAAGGTTGACAGATTGATTCAGGACGATCATCGTATCACTAAGAGAGAAATTTCAAGCATAATCGGCATTTCACAAGAACTTGTGGGTCATGTTATTGCTTTGCTTGGCTATCGGAAGGTCTGTGCACTATGGGTACCCACGATGCTGATGTCTGGAATGAAAGTGCACAGACTTGAAACTTCAGAGACTGGATCTCACCACGGTATGGCATCCTCCATACAGTCCAGATTTAGCACCGTCTAACTTCCATCTTGTCCCGATAATGAAAGAAGATCTGCGGGGACATCAGTATGCTTTTGATGAAGACATTGAGAGAACAGTGAGACACTGGTTGCAGAAACAGAGTGTCGACTTCTTCCGTGACGGCTTCAGAAAACTTATTCATCATTGGCAGAAATGTATCTAATTGTCTGATGATTATGTGGCAAAGTGAATAGTGGTAGTTAAAGAGCACATTCTAAGGATTATTTGTGTGTTTGATTTATTAAAATATTCCCATCCAAACCCAAGTTACAAAGGTGGAGGCATTACTTTTCATTCAACTCCCGTCTCAGTGGGGGAGAGATTTGACAATGGAAAGGAGCTGTGGTTTACATAAACACAATAGATATCCCAACAATGAGACGTGGGCACCTCCAGGTTTGTGTACATTAGCCGGCTTAGCCCAATTCCTGTCCCAAAGGCATGACATTAAGCAAGACAGACTGAAAGCTTTGAAGCTCCAGTTACACTTTATGGTTTTGATTTCACCCATTATGAATTATATAATTTCATTAAATTGGATTACATACACAAGAAGAAACATACACTTGAGGTGGAGCGGCATTTCGGAATTGCGAAATTGGTAAAAAGGAAAAATAAAATACATTCGTATTGGATTTATCTCTGTTTGTTTGTGTTTAATTGGGACATGATAAGAGGAGATAGAAAAATGGTAACCACCAAGTCAAGCCCTTCTGGGCTTGTGACTTCCAAGCATTTGTTGTTCCGAGTTCCTTTTCTCTTCGTGTCTGAAACTATTGATTGCAATAATCTGTGTAACAGCAAGTGATCTGATGCCACATGAAGGAACCTCCACTAGTTAAATCACTGCATTCCTGCATACAGCCCCGCTCCGAAAGGACCACCTTCTTGGCTAAAAACAGGAAAACAGAGAATATCACAGCTACAAACAAAATAGTAGTATATAAATGACTGATCTCAAATCTCAAGAGGAAATATTGCTCTGTATCCTAGTCTCCGCAGTGGGTTAAAGCACTGAGCTGCTGAGCTTGTTGATCGAAAGGTCGCAGGTTCAATTCCGGGGAGCGGCGTGAGCTTCCGCTGTCAGCCCTAGCTTCTGTCAACCTAGCAGTTCGAAAACATGCAAATGTGAGTAGATCAATAGGTACCGCTCCGGCGGGAAGGTAACGGCGTTCCATGCAGTCATGCCGGCCACATGACCTTGGAGGTGTCTACGGACAACGCTGGCTCTTCGGCTTAGAAATGGAGATGAGCACCACACACTAGAGTCAGACATGACTGGACTTAATGTCAGGGGACTACCTTTACCTTTACCTTTTTTATCCTAGTCTCAGAGTAGCAGAAAACAAGACTGCTGCCTCTTCAGTACAATATATTTTCAATTATTTGAACATGAGTATTGTTAACCTTCTCTTATCTTAACCTTCTCTTCTCCAAGCTAAATGTCCCTAGCTCTGTCAGAGGGCAAGGCTTTCAGTCCTTTTAAAATTTTGGTTATGCTTCTCTGGACATGTTCAGCTTGTCACCATATTCCTGAATTGTGGTGCCCAGAATTGGGTACAGCATTCCAGGTGAGGTGTGATTTTTTTTGTGTCAGGAGCGACTTGAGAAACTGCAAGTTGCTTCTGGTGTGAGAGAATAGGCCATCTTCAAGGATGTTGTCCAGGGGAAGCCCGGATATTTTTGATGTTTTACCATCCTTATGGAAGATTTCTCTCATGTCCCTGCATAGGGAGCCGGAGCTGACAGAGGGAGCTCATCTGCGCTTTTCCCGGAGTTGAACCTGTTGTGGCTGAGCTAGTTTCTTTTTTTGAAATAATTTTTATTGAAATATTTGAAAATTACAACGAAAAAGGGTTAATATTTAAAAGAAGATAGAACAGTAGGAAAAATATAGAGAAAAGAAGAGGAGAAAAAAAAATACCCCCCCCCAAAGTTCCAGCAATAATAATAATAATAATAATAATAATAATAATAATAAATCCAAGAAAATTAAAAAATAGTTAAAAAAATTGACTTCCATCTCCTCATCAGGTGTTGTGTCTCCAAACAATGTTACCATTACTTCCACTTTAAAATGGTCCTCTTATTTACTTTTTTCTTTCTCGTAATTATCATAGAGGGTCCAATCTGTCCTCTTTATCGGATTACCGGTATTTTTTTTCAAAAAAAAAAGTTAGTTCATCCATCTCTCTTATTTCTCTAATTTTCCCTAACCATTCTTCCATGGTAGAGATATTGTGCTGTTTCCAGAATTTTGCCAAAGCTATTCTCGCTGCCGTTGTAATATAAGTAAACAATTTATCCTCATTTTCGTGTAATTGTAATTCTGAGTCTGTAAAGCCTAGTGGCTGAGCTAGTTTCTGACGATGAGGATGATGGGATTCAGATTCCTATTGGGTTTCAGCTTCCTGGCTCTTTGTCTGTGCCTCAAATCTCTGAGCCTGCTTCCGAGGCTCTCACAGACAGTGCAGAGTCAACACAGCTGTTTTCACCAGAAAGGAATTTTAACAAAGGGAATAGCGGCCAGGTGCCTTCCCATGATGATATCGAAAGTATAGATAAGGAGTTGACCTGAGAAGCTCGCCTTGATCTCCGGGTCAGGCGCAGTTCACGTCTGGCAACCAGACGGGAAGCTACCTCAGTGCAAGGTCGTCGCAATGCTTTTAGGATGCTGAGAACCTAATGTTTTGATATTGGGAAGGTATTTAGGCCTCCTGGAAACTCTGTGAAACCGTCAGTTCAACGTAGCTTATTAGCAGGGGCGGCTCATCCATTACGCGAAGTAAGCGGTCGCAGAACACATTTTTTTGCCAGGGGCGCAGAGGCACCTCTGTAAATGCCCCTCGACTGCCACTTATTAGCCTGAAAGCTTCATGGAATAACCTTAGCCTGGAAAGCAGTACGCTTGGGATTTCTTGCATTGTGATTCTTGGGGCAAATGTTTCATTGCTTGTACCTGGGACTCTGGTTTGAACTTTGCCGATAGGATTATGTCTCCTGCTTTTACCTGAAGATCTTTGGAACTGTGTCCTGCATTTAACTTTAATCTTTGGAACTTTGCAATGCTTATTCTTTATTTTGACTTGGATTTTTTCCTCAATAAATTATAAAACTACAGCTCTTGTGTGGTGGTGTTTGGTAGCAAGGTGAAGCCTACTCTGAGTTGCAACAGAACCTCAGATCTATTGGTGTTCAGTTCTGCCAACGCAAGGGTTTAACCCATTGCATCACTGGGGATGTGATCA
The DNA here is from genome assembly GCF_037176765.1 of Anolis sagrei. Lineage (NCBI taxonomy): Eukaryota > Metazoa > Chordata > Lepidosauria > Squamata > Anolidae > Anolis > Anolis sagrei. The sequence goes on from NC_090027.1 coordinate 19,386,110, forward strand.
AAACAGAATAGAGCAGTGCTATGACTTCACTTGATCTATACTCCTATTGATGTAGCATAGAATTGCATCAGATTTTTTAGCTGCTGCATCTCACTGTTGACTCGTGCTCTGCTTGTTACCTACCGAGGACCCATATATACTGTCCACTAGGCATAGTTAAGTTCGGTCAGAATTTTCTTAATTCGGAATAAATTTGGAAATATTTGCTTTTTGAAGCGATTTTGAAATTTTTAAGGAAACCAGAAGCCCCTTTGCCCTTCTGAAGCTTTTTCCACCATTTCTGGTATGAAGCAGTTAGAGTCAGAAATGATTCAGCTATTCCCCGCCTCTGGTCCCTGGCCTCTGCTCAAGCCAGAGAAGCCAATTTAAACCAGAGTGGATGAATTTCCTCTCTTTCCTCTCCCCCCACTTTTGTCTCAAGCCTGGGAATCCATTTTAAACCAGAGTGGATGAATTTCTTCTCTCCCCGCTTCTGTCTCAAGCCAGAGAAGCCATTTTAAACCAGAGTGGATGAATTTCCTCTTTTTCCTCTCCCCCCACTTCTGTCTCAAGCCTGGGAATCCATTTTAAACCAGAGTGGATGAATTTCTTCTCTCCCCGCTTCTGTCTCAAGCCAGAGAAGCCATTTTAAACCAGAGTGGATGAATTTCCTCTCTTTCCTCTCCCCCCACTTCTGTCCCAAGCCTGGGAATCCATTTTAAACCAGAGTGGATGAATTTCTTCTCTCCCCGCTTCTGTCTCAAGCCAGAGAAGCCATTTTAAACCAGAGTGGATGAATTTCCTCTCTTTCCTCTCCCCCCACTTCTGTCTCAAGCCTGGGAATCCATTTTAAACCAGAGTGGATGAATTTCCTCTCTCCCCTCTTCTGTCCCAAGCCAGAGAAGCCATTTTAAAACAGAGAAGGATGAGTTTCCTCCCTTTGCTCCCTCCCCCCTGCTTCTGGAGTAAAACAACTACTTTCAAAGTAAAGACCACCCAATGAAAAAGGGAATAATACTTTAAAACCATTAAGAAAGGATTCAGAAGTCTCAGAAATTTCGAAAAGTTTTGAACATTTTTTTCTGTGAAAATTGGAATTTACTTTAGAATCAAATCACCAGCACCCCTTACATCCAAAACAAGTTTTGAACCATTTTTTTTAATCAAACAAGCCTATTGACCACCATTTAATGCAGTTTAAAACTACTTTCAGATGGTGGCTGCCAGACAATGAACTTCCATGAGTGTGTGCATCAGTTGTCTGAGGTTTGTGCCATCACCATCTGGACCTCAAATTGGTTCCAGGATTTCCTATATAATCATGCGCACAGCAAAACCACTTTCTTCAAAAACAGTTTGATACAGTTTGAAGTCCCCCCCCCCCCCCAAAAAAATAATGGTCCGATTTTGGGATCACGAAACAAAATAACTGAAAACAATCCTCCTAATTTTGGAAGGCTCACAAAAAATGGATTGGGACCCCCAACGAAAGCCGGAACATGAAATAGGGCAAAGTTTACTCTGAATCTTGGAGTCCTTGTGGACAACAAGTTAAACATGAGCCAACAATGTGATGTGGCGGCAAAAAAGCCAATGGGATTTTGGCCTGCATCAATAGGAGCATAGTGTCTAGGTCCAGGGAAGTAATGCTACAATTAGATTTAGGCATCTAATTGTGCCTCCTCTGTAAGCCGCCCTGAGTCCGTCCCCCCCGCCCCCCAGGGTGAGAAGGGCGGGGTATAAGTAAATGAAATAAATAATAAATAAATAATACCCCTCTATTCTGCTTTGGTTAGACCACACCTGGAATACTGGGCACCACAATTGAGGAGAAATGTTGACAAGCTGGAATGTGTCCAGAGGAGAGCAACTAAAATGATAAAGGGTCTGGAGAACAAGCCCTATGAGGAGTAGCTTAAGGAGCTGGGCATGTTTAGCCTGAAGAAGAGAAGGCTGAGAGAAGACATGATAGCCATGTATAAATATGTGAGAGGAAGCCACAGGGAGGAGGGAGCAAGCTTGTTTTCTGCTTCCCTGGATACTAGGACGCGGAACAATGGATTCAAACTACAAGAGAGGAGATTCCATCTGAACACGAGGAAGAACTTCCTGACTGTGAGAGCTGTTCAGCAGTGGAACTCTCTGCCCCGGAGTGTGGTGGAGGCTCCTTCTTTGGAAGCTTTTAAACAGAGGCTGGATTGCCATCTGTCAGGGGTGATTTGAATGCAATATTCCTGCTTCTTGGCAGGGGGTTGGACTGGATGGCCCATGAGGTCTCTTCCAACTCTTTGATTCTATGATTCTATGAATGCACATGTCTAGTGTATATGTTATTCATCCTATATATAGTGTGCTCTGACTTCACCTGTAATTGGTTTCAATATTTGACTCCTATTTGAAAAGATCCATTATGTGCTTATCATTAAAAAGGATTGTGTTGGTGAGCCGGTTTAACTGAAAACAAACGTAGTATGCTTTTTCAGCACAACTATACTGACCAATGTGGAATTTCAAGGTGAAGCATGCTGCATCATCACTTGCCCAGCACAATTCATTTCTTTCAGGACAACCCTCGGCTGAAGATGGTCTATTACAGGAGAGACACCAGATAGCATTGACTACAAAACAAAGAGGGGGAGGGATGCAGAGAAGAACAGGATGGAAGATTAAAGAATTACCCGAGAAGACTCTGATGCCAACACACACACACACACACACACACACACAAGAGGGTGGGTCAAAAAGATTTGCCTCCTGTGTCATAAAAGTGTTATAAATGAACATATAACAGCAGAAGTTGATACAGATCATAGACTGAATACAAAATTACCATTCAACATAGTCACCATCGATCTGTACACATTTGCACCATCATTTAACCCAGGCATCAAACCTATTTTGGAAAAATTCAGGATTTTGCTTCATGACCCATGTTTTAATGTCATTCAGTGTCAGACTACACAGAGAAGCCTGAGGTCCTCTGAAAGACAACTTACGTGGTTTCAAATTCAATGACTTGAATGATCGGAAGTCTGATCTGGCTATGGTGGTCCACGCTCTGGTTACATCCCGAATAGATTACTGCAATGCACTCTATGTGGGGCTGCCTTTGAAGACTGTTTGGAAATTACAACTAGTCCAACGGGCGGCAGCTAGGTTGCTAACTGGAGTGACATACAGGGAGCATACCACCCCCTTGTTGTGCCAGCTCCACGGGCTCCTGGTCCACTTCCGAACTCAATTCGAAGTGCTGGTTTTGATCTATAAAGCCCTATATGGTTCTGGCCCAGCTTACGTGTCTGAACTCATCTCCCTCTACATCCTGCCTCACAGTTTAAGATCATCTGGGGAGGCCCTGCTCTCCCACCAGCGTCGCAAATATGTCTGGTGGGGATGAGAGACAGGGCCTTCTCAGCTGTGGCCCCCTGATGTTGAGCACCCCCCCCCCCCAAAATAAGGGATAGTGACTTATAGTTCTGCAAAGGGCAAGGGCACCAGACTACACAACAAGGGTTAAGTCTTGGTCACATTGCCAAGGCACTGACAACAACAAGGACCCCACGAGGCTTTTGGGAAATGGCTGGATCTTGGGACTTCTGCCCTTTGTGAGAGTTATAGTTCCCCCAAGGACAGAGCGATGGATCATGTTATCTATCAACTCAGCGCCCATCCGCTGACTTCTACCAAGAGAAATAACTCTTTGCTGCCTGACTTGGACTGCAAGCCACCTCCGCTTCCACAAACGTTCCCCAGGGGCATGGGATTTCCAGTTCTTTTAATAAATCAATATTGTAAAAATAAAAATAAAGATGTGGGGTGGGAAGGGAAATTTTATATGAACTCTGTATAAGAAATTATTGTATGAAATGTAGTTTGTTTCCCCTTTCCCCCTTGACTACTAAAAGTGACCAGGAACTGTTGTAATGCTCGAGGGAAAATCTTTGTCTCTCTCGAAACTCATTTTGATTGACTCATCTGCATGAAACAATAGCCATTGATTTCCTTATCTCATTTTCTGAGCATGTCTGGTGAGAGAAGGAAGTCCATGAGATTTTGGGGAAAAAATATGATTGAAATTACAAAGGGCAGCATTGATCCCCTTTGAGGTCCGCAGCCCAACCCTGTTTGTTCCCCCCACCAAAACCCATCAAAAGACAGGAAAGCCTTTGTTTGTGGAGGTCACACCTTGCCAGCCAAAGACAAAGCCTCACATTCTAGCTGGCCGGCAACTCCTAATCCCATCATTTCCCCCCATTGTCCACGGTCGTCCCGCCTCCCTGCTTCTGATTCGTCCATCTTCAGAAGCAAGAGAAGTGTGCTGATTGGCCTTCTAGAGGCAGCGGAACTCGCTCATTGGACCAGAAGCAAGGCGGGCCGCCAAGCCTCCTCCCAGCTGTTCAGCTGTCAGCCAATCAGCGCGAAGCCGGCCGGCAAGGGGTGGGCGGGAATATTGAAATGGTTTTCTTTGTATTTTCTCTATAAAATGCCTGTAAAATTCTGTAGCAGTATGCTTGTGGTGGAATTATTCCTACAATGCATCCGATCTCAGCTGAATCGCTAATAAAGACACCTCGATTGCTGAACTTCTTCCGCTTTGGTGAGGATTATTATTTTTTAATATTTTTATCGCTGAAATTGGCTTCCGCTGGCCTCACCAAGGTTTAAGGACTCTCATTGGTGCAGTCCTCGGGATCTCCCTAGCTGGGGAGATCCTCCTAAAAGCAGCTCAATATCACCCCCGCCTGTGGAACCCGCTTCCCACTGAGATAAGATCGGCTCCGTCCCTCCTGCCATTTAGGAAGAAAATGAAGTCGTGGTTCTGGGACCAGACTTTTGGAAAACAGACATAGATAGCATTTTGGACATGGAATTGGATATGGAATTGACTGGAATGGTGATGCAGCTATTAATACTGTTTTTACTGTTTTAATGAATGTTTTATTTATTGTTTAAATTGTTATTATATTGCTCTGTTATATGTAGTGGTATAAAATTTCTGCCAAATGCAATCTTTCCTGAGTCCTCCTTCGGGGGTTGAGAAGGAACGGGATAGAAATACCGGAAATAAGTAAATGAGTAAATAAATAAATGTTAAAACAGCTTTAAAATCATGAGTCCCCAAGAAAAATCCTGAGGTTTTCCAAAATGGTGTTATATGTTCATTTATATTGTTTTTACAGAAGGCAAAACATTTTGACCCACTCTTATATATGTGTGTGTGTGTGTGTGTGTGTATGTGTGTGTGTATATATATATATATATATATATATATATATATATGTATATATATATATATATATATATATACACACACTATCCTGTATCAAAAGTACTACTTGGACAGAAATAACAGGAAGATAATTATCACAAAGGAGGCATGTTTTAATTCATTTTTTCTTGTGCCAGTTGGGACTTGAAAAACTACAAATTGCTTCTGGTGTGAGAGAATAGGCCATCTGCAAGGACGTTGCCCAAGGAATGCCCGGATGTTTTACCATCCTTGTAGGAGGCCTCTCTCATGTCCCTGCATGGGAGCTAGAGCTAACTGAGGGAGCTCATCCACACCCTCCCTGGATTCGGACCTCTGACCTGTCAGTCTTCAGTCCTGCCAGCAAAAGGGTTTAACCCATTGCGCCACCGGAGACTCCTTTTAGTTCATTAATAATAGTATATTAGTACAGTATAAGACTAACAGAGCTAAATTCAGTCGATTGTTTCATCTGGAGTAGATTCGCTGAATAATGTGGATTCCTATAACTTTTAATTTTCAGCAGTTGATTCCATGGCTGAGGGAGATGGGGAGATATTGAAAAAAATATTTATTTATTTATTTATTTATTTGAATATTCGAACTTATATGCTGTCACTCCCCTGGGGCTCTGAGCGGCTTACAAGAATGGCTAAAATCTAACACAATTTAAAAACAATTTAAAACAATTTAAAAACAGCAATATTAAAAATCAAAGGCCTGTCGAAACAGGTATGTCTTACATGCCCTGCGGAAAGCTGATAAGTCCTGCAAGGCACGGACTTCAGGTGGCAGAGTATTCCAGAGTGATGGTGCCACTGCTGTGAAGGCTCTGCGTCTGGTTGCTGTTAGACGCAAGGTCTTGACACTGGGAATTTCCAATAGATCTTGGTCCTCAGGACGGAGGGATCCCTGGGGTTGGTAGGGGCTGTTAGGTACATACAATGCATATATTGTATGTACTTTACCAGCACTGAAATGTAAGAAAAATCAGGCTCTCTCTGTATCAGAAACCCAAGCTGATGGGACAAGCCAAGCTGCGTCCAGGCACAGCAAGAGGGAGGTGAACATTCCAGGAAGGGGCATGTTATCGATACAGAGACTGGTACAACAGAGCCCAGGCTATAACTAAGTAAGGAGCCTATCCTGGGTTGTTTTCTGCTTACTTGCAGACTGGGACGCGGAACAATGGTTTCAAACTACAAGAGAAGAGATTCCATCTGAACATAAGGAAGAACTTCCTGACTGTGAGAGCCGTTCAGCAGTGGAACTCTCTGCCCTGGAGTGTGGTGGAGGCTCCTTCTTTGGAAGCTTTTAAACAGAGGCTGGATGGCCATCTGTCAGGGGTGATTTGAATGCAATATTCCTGCTTCTTGGCCTGGATGGCCCATGAGGTCTCTTCCAACTCTTTGATTCTATGATTCTATCCCCCCCCCACTCCCTCCTGACAGGTCAAAGTAGGCCCCTTGATTGATGAATGTAAGCTGTAAGCTGTATGCTGCTCTTTAGAAAGAAATACAGAAACATGGCTTTTGTATGTTGGAAGATAGAATTTGATAGTCCTATGATGCTAAAGTGATGCAGTGAATGATGCCAATGTATGTAGAAGCATGTTTCTTTTGTTTGCCTGCATTTGAAGTGTATAAAAGGCAGTCAACGTCTTTATCGGGTACTCTGGTTGCTTTTGGACACAGCTCCACTCCAGGGTCCCAGCTGGAAATAAAGCTGTACTTTTCTATCTCCAAAAAGGATCTCTCTTGATACTATCACTCCTATCATTCTGCAACAAGGGGAAAAGAGAAGGACCTGAGGCTGTTAGGAATTGTGGGAGTTGAAGTCCAAAACACCTGGAGGGCCGACGTTTGCCCATGCCTGGGTTGCCCGCACTGGACTTCATTATACTATACTGCATTATATAGCAGTGTAAATGGGGCTGTTGCTGTCACTGCTGGCATTTTATTGATAGATTTTTGATTTTTTTTTTTTACAAAAGCAAACAACACCCATTTTGCCTTCTCTTTATTTCCCAAACAGTTTACCTCACACACATGCAAACATGTCTATTTGAAACATGTTTGGCTCTTCTGGTTTTCCTTTAGAGACTTACCAGTGGGTAGGCTAAGAAGTAGCCACAGTCCATAAATGCAAAGTGTGTCCATCTCCACGTCCTGCTGCGTTATTTTTACAACACATAGATTTCCTAGTTGGCGCAGATTGTGGGCACAGATTGGAAAGCGGTGGAGGGAAATCACTGTGAATGAAGCTTAGTAAGTTTTCCTGCAAAGTTAATGAATCCTGAACTAGGCTGGGGATGGATGATGGATTGATGGACTTAGGTAGTACAGAAATATGCCATAATGAGATAATTTGAAATGTGTTCAGATAAGAACTAGCTACACTACGTTTCCCATTCTCTAGTTTCTTCACCCACTCCTAGTACACGGTGTTGGACACATAGTGTGCTATTACCCTCACATCCTTATGCTGAACTAAAAAGGTTAACAGGTGGAACTCTGATAAGATCAATATCTGTTGACAAAAAACCCACCATGAATTTCAGTTTGCCCAGTGAGCAAATTGCTATATTTTTGTCCTTTCTCATTTCCAACTTTTGCCAGTATGGCCACACTCTGGATCCTTCCAGACAGGCCCTATATCCCAAGATCTGATCCCAGGTGTTCTGTTTATCCCAGATTATCTGGCAGTATGGACTCATATAATCCAGTTTAAAGCAGAAAACCTGGGATCTGATCCTGGGATATAGGGCCTGTCTTGGTTGTGCCCTAGTCTTCATAAGTGAAATGTTGGAAGCTGTCTCTTGATAGTAGACTCCGTCACATCTTTAGAAGAAATTGTAAATAACGATAACGGGTAGAAATATCTTCTATGAGAACTATTATCCTTTATCATTTTATTTATTATTTATTTATTTATTTATTTATTTAAAAGTTTTGTATACCGACCTTCTCACCTCTCTTGAGGGACTCAGACCGGTTTCCAACCATAATATACATACAGTCAATAAAACATCATACTTCATATTGCAATAAAACATTAAAAACATCAAAACAGCAAAACAGCAATTACATTCAATAAATACAATGGTCAGTCGTCTCACTAAATTTGATTTTCATCATCCTCCATCCATATCTCAGGGTATTGGCTCACTCATCGAATGCCTGTCTCCATAACCACGTCTTCACCTGCTTCCTGAATGTCAGGATAGAAGGGGCGGTTCTGATCTCCGGTGGGAGAGAGTTTCAGAGTCGAGGGGCCACCACCGAGAAGGCCCTGTCCCTCGTCCCCACCAGACGCACTTGCGAGGCCGGTGGGACCGAGAGCAGGGCCTCTCCAGACGATCTTAATAATCTTGATGGTTCATAGGGGAGAATACGTTCGGAGAGGTAAACATTTTCTTGTTTCTATGATTATACTCACTCTATTATAACTCCCACATTCCCTAATATTCTCTGATATAAGAAATAATATTATGAGAAACCACTACGAGAAGTTCAACAAAATCCACCAAAAATGCATTTTCTGCATTTTGGCCAACCAAAATGCACAAATTGCATCATGCAAGTGTAGCAGTTGATAGGAGAAATAATACCAAGAATGATTCCTTGTGTGAGGCAGAAAAGTACGGCTTTATTTTCAGCTGAGATTCTGGTGTGGAATCGCGTCCAAAAGCCAACCAGAGCAAGGATAAAGGAGTTGACTTTCCCTTTTATACATCTTCAAATGCAGGCAAACAAAGAAACATGCTTCTACATACATAACACCATCACTACGTCACTTTAGCATCATAGAAATATCAAATTATACGTTCTAAATGCAAGGGGCGTATCTTCATATTTTTTCTAAAGCAGTTAAAGCAAGTTAGAGATAACTGAGATTCAGCTTAGATCCATCAAGAGGCCTACTTTTGACCTGTCAGGAAGGAAGGGAGAGTATCTCCTTACTTTTTACCTCTATTTATGCCAGGCCTTTCTTATCTCCTCCCTCCTGGAATGTTCACCCCCCTCTTGCCTGTGCCTTGGACACAGATCCTTCAGCATCCCTTTTGTCCTGTCAGCTTGGCTTCTTAATACAGAGAGAACTTGATTGTTTCTACATTTCAGTGCTTGTAATGTACATACAATATATGTATAAATATCTATATTTCCAATATCTTCACATCACAAGCTTTTGAGCTCCACTGGCTTCTCCATCAGGCAAAGATGTTAAAATTCATACAGGAGAAGATAGGTGACAAGGTTAGAATCACAGGCCTACATATTGTCTCTGATGTTACCTTGTTACCATGACCAACAGAAAATATTGGAAGGGTTTGGTGGGCATTGACATTGAGTTTTGTAGTTGTAGTTCACCTACATCCAGAGACAGGTATGTAGCCGGGGGGGGGGGGGGGGTCTTGAGCGGCTTCAGCCCCCCTCCCCCGAGAATCTCATGGTGGTCCACAAGAATACTGGTGCATTATTTAAACTGTTATGTTTATTCATATCATGATCTGATCACCATACTCAATATATCCCACATGCATGGGGGTATTGGAGTAACAATATAACAGGTTTGCTAGGGTAGACCCTCTTTCACTCAGACTCAGCCCCCACCCAAAACTTAGCCCCCACGGAACCCCCCCCCTGAAAAAAACTCGCACCCCCCCCCCCCACCGAATCGAAATCCTGGCTATGGGCCTGCTGACTATCATTACTCAGAAAATAACATTGTTCATGCCTTGAACACCTTAAAAATATTTTTTATTTCAAATTGATGGCCCCAGACTCACTTGAAGCAACAGTTTTGCAGCCCACAAAATGAGGAGGGAAGCAGATGCATGGAGCCATTTGAGGAATGATCACACTTCTCTTTTCCAACATGCCCTGGACAGCTTCATGGGAACAGGAATTGGTGAGAAAGTCAACCATTCCAAATTGATGCTGTTTTCTATGAGCAGGTGTTCTACTCAGACGTGATCGGTGGTTTTAATTAGGCAGTTGTACTATCTGGTATTAAAATACAATAATTCTTCGACCTCTCGTGTTTGGTTTCAGAAATTGTTTTTATTCTGACAACAGAATATTAAAGAGAATACAGTATATTGCACATTTGGGCTGATTTGGCTACATATTCTTCTTGCAGTGGACAAGGGCATGTTTATCCTGAAGCATGTTTAGCCTGAAGAAGAGAAGACTGAGAGGAGACGTGATAGCCATGGAAGAGGAAGTCATAGGGAGGAGGGAGCAAACTTGTTTTCTGCTGCCCTGGAGAATAGGACACGGAACAATGGCTTCAAACTACAAGAAAGGAGATTCCATCTGTACATTAAAAAGAACTTTCTGACTGCGAGAGGGGTTCAGCAGTGGAACTCTCTGCCCTAGAGTGTGGTGGAAGCTCCTTCTTTGGAGGCTTTTAAACAGAGACTGAATGGCCATCTGTTGGGGGTGCTTTGAATGCAATATTCCTGCTTCTTGGCAGGGGATTGGACTGGATGGTCCATGAGGTCTCTTCCAACTCTATGATGCTATGATTCTACGAGCAAGAGCAGCACAGCACTTCTGATGTCTTGACAGCGAGAACTTTTTTGTTCCAAGCTCATCTGCTCTCCCAAACCGAATTTATTCATTGCAATAGTCAGTGAAACAGCAAGTGATCTCTAGCACTGTTTTTTGACTTTTTCTTGTGTTAAAGCAATTCAATAAGCAACCTGCTTCAGACTGGAACATTACCTTTCCTGAAAATAGAAAAAAAAAAGAAGGTATCGATGACAGGATTCTTGTAAGTGTCAAACATGTGGTCCTCTCTCTTCCAATTCACTGTTTCTCTTTTAATAGCTTTTACTGCTTTGAATTACAATTTATATTTTGGAATGGCGAGCTGAAATCGTATAGCTCATACTCCAGAGGACAGGAGCTGAATTCAAACTATCTTAACAGATTAGAGAGATGGGCCAAAACTAACAAAATGAAGTTCAACAGAGACAAATGCAAGATACTCCACTTAGGTCTTGGAGTCCTTGTGGACAACAAGTTAAGCATGAGCCAACAATGTCATGTGGCAGCTAAAAAAGGCAATAGGATTTTGGCCTTCATAAATAGGAGTATAGTGCCTAGATCCAGGGAAGCCATGCTACCCCTCTATTCTGCCTTGGTAAGACCACACCTGGAATACTGTATCCAATTCTGGGCACCGCAACTTAAGGGAGATGTTGATAAGCTGTAATTTGATTAGAGGAGGGCAACTAAAATGATCAAGGGTCTGGAGAACAAGCCCTATGAAGAGTGGTTTAAAGAGCTGGGCATGTTTAGCCTGCAGAAGGAAAGCCTTAGAGGAGACATTATGAGGACCATGTATAAATATGTCAGGAGAAGTCATATGGAGGAGGGAAGAAGCTTGTATTCTGCTGCCCTGGAGACTAGGACACAAAACAATGGCTTCAAACTACAAGAAAGGAGATTCCTTCTGAACATGAGGAAGAACTTCCTAACTGTGAGACCCGTTCAGCAGTGGAACTCTCTGCCCTGGAGTGTGGTGGAGGCTCCTTCTTTGAAGGCTTTTAAATAGAGACTGGATGGCCATCTGTCAGGGGTGTTCAGAATGCGATTTTCTTGCTTCTTGGCAGAGGGTTGGATTGAATGACCCACGCAGGGGCGGCTCAACCCATTACACAAAGTAAGCATTTGTAGTATTCTTGATTTTGTCCAGGGGCGCTCTTGAGGAGCTCTTGGGGGAAAATAGACCTTGACATATGCGAGTTGTAGTTACTGGGATATATAGTTCACATACAATCAAAGAGCAGTCTGAACTCCACCAATGATAGAACTGGGCCAAGTATGGCACACAGAACTCCCACGACGAACTGAAAATATATATCAGTGATTGGTTAGGGGGTGGATGCCAAAATACTGTTTGCTTACCGTTGAAAATTACCTAGGGCCGCCTCTGCACCCACGAGGTCTCTTCCAACTCTAGGATTCTATGATTCCATAATATTGTGCAGAGTTTAAGCCCATTTTAATGCTCACCTTTCGTATTTTTTAGTTGTGTTGCTTTTTTGGTGCCCCCATTTTGGGAGAAAAATGAGAATTGGTAACATTATTGATGATGATGATGATGATCATAGAATCATAGAATCATAGAATCAAGGGGCCTACTTTGACCTGTCAGGAGGGAGGGGGGGGGGATAGAATCATAGAATCAAAGAGTTGGAAGAGATCTCATGGGCCATCCAGTCCAACCCCCTGCCAAGAAGCAGGAATATTGCATTCAAATCACCCCTGACAGATGGCCATCCAGCCTCTGTTTCAAAGCTTCCAAAGAAGGAGCCTCCACCACACTCCGGGGCAGAGAGTTCCACTGCTGAACGGCTCTCACAGTCAGGAAGTTCTTCCTCGTGTTCAGATGGAATCTCCTCTCTTGTAGTTTGAAGCCATTGTTCCGCATCCTAGTCTCCAGGGAAGCAGAAAACAAGCTTGCTCCCTCCTCCCTGTGGCTTCCTCTCACATATTTATACATGGCTATCATATCTCCTCTCAGCCTTCTCTTCTTCAGGCTAAACATGCCCAGCTCCTTAAGCCGCTCCTCATAGGGCTTGTTCTCCAGACCCTTGATCATTTTAGTCGCCCTCCTCTGGACACATTCCAGCTTGTCAATATCTCTCTTGAATTGTGGTGGTGATGATGATGATGATGGGCAGAATTCTGTTGGGGATTTATGTATGTGTAGTTGTTTTGTATATGGTGCTACACAGTGAATCTCATTGCATGCCGACTTACTTGATCAGTTTCCAAGTTCACAAGGCCCTACAACCACTTCAGAATTACTAATAAATAAATAAATATGTGTTTTGCAAGCTTTTCCTATTTCGTGTGTTCTGCAAGGGAGGGGGGTGCTTTTAATCGGCAAACCTGGTTTAGCAGATAGACAAGCAAAATGGACTTGAAAACAGAATGAAAATGCTGTATTAAGAAGGAGATCCCTATCAGTGTCTGGAATTGCCTGTAAACTTACACAGTTACAAGATTTTTTAGCCAGAGATCTCCTTGGATTGCTCACCAAAGCTGGAATGGTAAGTGATTTGGGGATGGGGAAGTGAAGCAGTTCAAAATTATGCCCTCAGCCTGCCCACAATCACTGATCACTGTCCCCATCTCATTGCAGAAGCCCTTTTAGATTATCACACATCCTGAAATGCAGTTTCCTTGCCTACAAACAGGTTTCCCCCGCACGACAAACCCCATGCAATAATGTCCTCAGAGGTCGGTTCTCAACAGTGGTTCTCAACCTTCTTAATGTTACAGTTCCTCATGTTGTGGTGACCCCCAACCATAAAATTATGGTCACACCTAGCTCCAGCAGAGAAGAGCTCTTTGCCCCACCCCAGCCATTCCACAGATATATAAACCCATTGTCCTAATACCAACAGACCTCACTACCTCTGAGGATGCTTGCCATAGATGCAGGCGAAACGTCAGGAGAAAATCCTCTAGAACATGGCCCTATAGCCCGACAAAACCCACAAGAACATAAAATTATTGTTGTTGCTACTTCATAACTGCAACTTTGCTACTGTTACGATGTAAATATCTGATAGGCAGGATGTATTTTCCTTCAATGGACCAAATTTGATACAATACTCGATATGCCCAAATGTGAATACTAGTGGGGTTGGGGGGATTGATTTTGTCTTTTGAGAGTTATAGTTGCTGGGATTTATAGTTCACCTACAATCAAAGAGCATTCTGAACTCCACCAATGATGGAATGGAACCAAACTTGGCACACAGAACTTCCATGACCAACAGAAAATACTGGAAGGGTTTGTAGGCATTGACCTTAAGTTTTGGAGTTGTAGTTCACCTACATCCAAAGAGCACTGTTCACTCAAACAATGATGGATCTGGACCAAACTTGGCATGAATAGTCAATATGCCAAATTTAACACTGGGTAACTTTGGGGAAAATATACCTTGACATTTGGGAATTTTAGTTGCTGGGATTTTTCGTTCACCTATAACCAAAGAGCATTCTGAACTCCACCAACGATTGAATTGAACCAAACTTGGCACACAGAACTTCCATGACCAACAGAAAATACTGGAAGGGTTTGTGGGCATTGACCTTAAGTTTTGGAGTTGTAGTTCACCTACATCCAGAGAGCACTGTTGACTCAAACAATGATGGATCTGGATCAAACTTGGCATGAATAGTCAATATGCCAAATTTGAACACTGGGCAACTTTGGGGAAAATATACCTTGACATTTGGGAATTGTAGTTGCTGGGATTTATAGTTCACCTACAACCAAAGATCATTCTGAACCCCATCAAGGATAGAACTGGGCCAAACTTCCCACACAGAACCCCCATGACCAACAGAAAATACTGTGTTTTATGATGGTCTTTGGCGACCCCTCTGACACTCCTTGTGACCCTCCCAGGGGTCCCGACCCCCAGATTGAGAAACACTGGTTTAGAAGCACCCTCCCTGAAGTCAGTTCAAAGTCAGTGGTTGCACATTTACCATAGATGACATTGCGGTAGTACTGCTTCTTAATGTAGCATCCTTCTTTTTCACCTGCCCAACAGAATTCATGACTCTCAGGACATGTCTCTAATATATTTAATTTATCACATTCGTGGCACCAGATGGCATTGGCTGCAAACAGATGGGGTGGGTTTGGAGGGAAAGAAAGAAAATAAAGAAATGACAAGGGGAATAGAATACATGTTATCAACCCAAAGCAATGATAGTATCAGTAAAAAGCGGAGTTGTTGCATACATTCTACTCCGAAATAAGGCAAATTCACATATACTACTTCTAATAATATGATATTATAATTATATATTTAATATTACATGTAATATTATAATAATATTACAATATAATGGTATCGTACAATATAGTAATATATAATACTGATATTATACTATGCTAATAATATTATAGAGAGATAGATAGATAGATTAGATAGACAGATATATATATATATATATATATATATATATATATATATATATATTTGTTGTGTCAGGAGTGACTTGAGAAACTGCAAGTCACTTCTGGTGTGAGAGAATTGGCCATCTGCAAGGACGTTACCCAGAGGATGCCCGGATGATTTGATGTTTTTATCATCCTTGTAGGAGGCTTCTCTCATGTCCCCGCATGAGGAGCTGGAGCTGATAGAGGGAGCTCATCCACCTCTCCCCAGATTTGGACCTGCGACCTGTCCTGCCAGCACAGGGGTCCAAGAACTACATCTCTCCTGACACACAAGCAGAGAGAGATCTCAAAGCACACAGCACATACTCTCCATACTCAAGTGTAAGAAGGCAGAAGTCAAATCCAAAAAGGCTTGCAGTAGAAAAGCAACCAAAATGAGATCAGAAACAGAGAGGAGAGAATAAATTTAGATACATTACAACTGGAGACATGGGGGAATGGAAACCCTTTGGTATAGCCTAACTAATGAACTGTTCCTCACTGAGGACTTGAGACTTGGGCAGTGTGGGGTTGAATTCCAACAACTCATGTGTAACTTTTGAGATAAGTGGCTGATTTACTATTGTGTACAATAATTTTGAATAATAAATATTGTTATCTATATAAATAAAAATGTAATGTTCGTTTGCGGGATTAACAGAACTCAAAAACCACTGGACAAATTGGCACCAAATTTGGACACGATACACCTAACAACCCAATGTATGTCCTTCACTCAAAAAAATTGATTTTGACATGTGGGAGTTGTAGTTGCTGTGATTTATAGTTCACCTACAATCAAAGAGCATTCTGAACCCCACCAACGATGGAAGTGAGCCAAACTTGGCACACAGAACTCCTATGACCAACAGAACATACTGGAAGGGTTTGGTGGGCAGTGTCCTTTGATTTTGGAGTTGTAGTTCACTTACATCCAGAGATCACTGTGGACTCAAACAATGATGGATCTGGACCAAACTCTACACAAATACTCAATATGCCCAAATGTGAACACTGGTAGAGTTTGGGGAAAATTGAATCTTGACATTCGGGAGTTGTAGTTGCTGGGATTTATAGTTTACCTACAATCAAACAGCATTCTGAACCCCACCAATGATGGAATTGAACCAAACTTGTCACACAGAACTCCTATGACCAACAGAAAATACTGGAAGGGTTTGGTGGGCAGTGTCCTTTGATTTTGGAGTTGTAGTTCACCTACATCCAGAGATCACTGTGGACTCAAACAATAATGAATCTGGACCAAACTCTATACAAAGACGCAATATGCCCAAATGTGAACACTGGTAGAGTTCGGGGAAAATTGAATCTTGATATTCGGGAGTTGTAGTTGCTGGGATTTATAGTTCACCTACAATCACAGAACATTCTGAACCCCACCAACGATAGAATTGGGCCAAACCTCCCACACAGAACTCCCATGTGGGCCACAGCAACGCGTGGCAGGGGACAGCTAGTGTACAATAATTGTGTATAATATTTTGGTAAAATAATATTTTTATATTAATTATAAATATTATTTTTTATATTTATATACCACCACCCCCCAATGCACACACTTTAAAGATGTGATAATTTCAATTGATCTAAGCTACAATAAACTTTACTTGAATTAGGATCAATCTTGTTACATAAAGATGCAGGAAAATACCACTTATACTCAATGTCACCATGTTTGAAAATGGATTTAACTTATCTACACTGTGCTTAGATTTTGTTTTGAGTTTTGGAACTCCATTTCCTCTTCCGGTTTTCCTGTATGGACTTACCAGTGGAAAGACTAAGCAGCATCCATAGCCCACAAACCAGATGTATTTTCATCTCTACCGGTTGTTTAGAACAACACTATAGGAAGGGTTTCTAGCTGGGTCTGATGTTGCCCTCTGTGAAGTTAAAATGATAAACTTTACTATACCATAATTGCAATAAAAGGCAAGACAGTGGGTGTTTAGAAAACCTTACCTATACTAATTCTGCCACTCCTCACCAAAAAATGAGAGATCTTGCAAGCAACTAGGCAGTGACAACACAATGTACATCATCCGAGACGTGAGATATTGCAAAATGTAATGTACTCCACCATACCTTCCTGTGAACACCCCAGTTCTTTCTGAATCTTTGCTAAAGCTTTCATGTAGGAACAAGAAATTGTTGTTATAATCTGACAAGGAAGCTATTATAATAAAAATTAACTCTTCTAACAAGCTCCACATTTTTTCCTAGCACATTGTGATGGTCACACAGTGGAGTGTTGCTCCCATAGATTCTGCTGAACCTTATCAGGCCGGTAGGCAGAGCTGTGATAACATCAGCATCTAAGTGGAGAACACCAAGAACTAAGGTTCACTCATCTGAACCAGCTGCCTGTTGTATCTTCTGAGCACTAATGAATGACCCACTTCTGTATTGGAGTGGATAGGCAATATTATATTGTACATTTAACTGTGAGATATTCAGCATTCATTCATAATCTGTTGTGTAACCAAAGCACACCATGACAAAGCAATCCTCCAAAAACCCGAATCGTTCTTGAAGTAGTTGCTTCTTAAATATTTGTTTGTGGGTGGGTTGGATAAAGTTTGAGTTGAGCCAGACTAAGTTGGGTACATGTCTCACTTCTATGCTAGTGATTTTTCTTAAGTTCTGCAAAAAAAAGGCAGCTCTTCACTCCAGATCTTTGAATGTTCATCCTTTCCATCAGTGCTCACTTACGAAAATCCAAACTTTATATATCATCATCATCATTGCAGCACACCCAAATACCTGGGAGTCACTCTGGACCGTTCTCTGACCTACAAGAAGCACTGCCTGAACATCAAACAAAAAGTGGGTGCTAGAAACAATATCATACGAAAGCTGACTGGCACAACCTGGGGATCACAACCAGATACAGTGAAGACATCTGCCCTTGCGCTATGCTACTCTGCTGCTGAGTACGCATGCCCAGTGTGGAACACATCTCACTACACTAAAACAGTGGATGTCGCTCTTAATGAGACATGTTGCATTATCACGGGGTGTCTGCGCCCTACACCACTGGAGAAATTACACTGCTTAGCCGGTATTCCACTACCTGACATCCGCCAGGAAGTTGCAGCCAATAGTGAAAGGACCAAGGCAGAGACATCTCCAGCTCATCCCTTGTTTGGGTATCAGCCTGCACGCCAACGACTTAAATCAAGAAATAGTTTTCTTAGATCTATAGAGACACTCGCTGGAACACCTCAGCAAGCAAGAGTTCAAAAGTGGCAGGCTCAAACCCAGCACCTCAATCTGTGGGTGATACCAGATGAGAGATTCCCCCCTGGGCACACAGAAGACTGGGCGACTTGGAAGGCACTGAACAGACTGCGCTCGGGCACCACAAGATGCAGAGCCAATCTTAAGAAATGGGGCTACAAAGTGGAATCCACGACATGCGAGTGTGGAGAAGAGCCAACCACTGACCACCTGCTGCAATGCAACCTGAGCCCTGCCACATGCACGATGGAGGACCTTCTTGTGGCAACACCAGAGGCACTCCAAGTGGCCAGATACTGGTCAAAGGACATTTAATCAGTTACCAAGTTTGCAAAATTTGTGGGGTTTTTTTCTGTTTGTTTGTTTTGTTCTGTTAGAAATGTAATACAATGTTCTGGTTGTGGATGACACGATAAATAAATAATCATCATCATCATATTTAATTACTTATTAATCGCCCTCCATCCGAGAATGCTCTAGGCGATTTACAGCTAAATTGTAAAAGATAAAATACATACATACAGAAATTAAAAATTAACAGAGATCAAATGCTCTAGTAAAAAGCCAGGTCTTAAGTGCGAGAGTAAAAGGTCCTAAGTCACGCGTGGCTCTCATATAGGGCGGCAAGGAATTCCACAAGGCAGGGGCAGAAATAGAAAAAGCCCTGCGCCTGGTCCTTTCCAAGTGCACTTCTCTAGGACCCGGTATATGGAGTAAGTCACGTTGGGCTGGTTGTTGCGACCTCCGATGATGGGAGAAGGAGAGGCGGTCCCTAAGGTACGATGGACCCTGGCCGTAAAGAATTTTAAAGGTCAGAACTAGCATCTTATACAGGCCATGGTTGGAAGCCAATGTAAACGTTGCAGCACTGGTGCTATATGGCATTTCATGGGCGTTCTTGTGAGTAGCCTGGCTGCCGCATTCTGAACAATACAGAGCTTTCGGGTCATAGACATCGGAAGGCCAACATACAGGGCATTGCAATAGTCCAGCCTAGACATGACCGTGGCATGGATGACAGTTGCCAGAGCCTCGTCAGATAGGTAGGGTGCCAGTTGCCTCGCTTGTAGATGGAAAAAGGCCTGTTTGCTGGCAACAGCGACCTGAGCTTCCATTGTCAGCTGCGAATCCAGGGCGACACCTAAGCTCTTAACAGTGGTTGATGAAGATAGTACCATCAAAGGTGGGTAACAGATGAGTCAACCTCCCGGGCGGCCATGCTAGAGAATCTCAGTCTGCGTCGGGTTCACCTTCAGTCTCTAGCACATAGCCAGTTTGACAGAGCTTCCAGACATAGGGTGAAATTGTCTGGAATTGATGTTGCTCCAGGCTCCAGGCGCAGAAGGAGTTGGGTATCGTCTGCATATTGGTAGCAGTCCAGGCCGAAACTCCAAGCCAAACTAGCAAGGGGTCTAACGTATATACAGGGTGAGGCAGCATAACTTCTTTTTTACAAAACTTAATAAAACCCATTGTATGAATCAGAAATTTTTTTTGTAATGTAGGCGCATACCTAAAGTTTTGTTTTACATAGTTTTGAAGATCAAATTAGGTAGGTGACGCCCCCCCATTCTCCATACACTGAGTAAACCAATTTCTGGCATTTGTCATGACTCTTGCCAGCATAGCAGGCGTTATGTTGGCAATTTCTTCCTGGATTTTGGTCTTCAAATCTTGTAGGGTCCTTGGACAGTTCACATAAACATGGGATTTCAAAAAACCCCATAAAAATCACAAGGGGCCAAATCTGGAGAGCGGGCCGGCCACTCCAAACGCGCTCGAAAAATAGGCCTCAACGGCAAAAGGACGCTCCTCACTGTTGCATGATGGCGACTGAACTGTGTCAGGACAAAACTTTATACTCCCACCTCTCGAATGAGACCACTACATCTTCAACCGACTGAATGGCGCGCATTTTAAAAAAGGAAGTTATGCTCCCTCACTGTGTGTGTGTTTGTGTGCGTATGTATGTATGTATGTATGTATGTATATCCATCATCCATCCTGATTATTGAAGAGCTGCCTTTTTCTGGGCAGAACTCAAGAAGACCCTGGTGGGAGAGATCACCACCCTTTGTTTCAGGGACCCCAGATATTTGACTATCGTAACCCTACCTTTATCACTCAAAATCAAACTATTACGTTAGTCAGAAGCCTCCCTAAGCCATCTTCATATGGTCACAGGAACTTCCTGGGGCAGACTCTTCCAGAAGGGTATCTCCCTCAGTTTATTAGGCTGCCAGAAACCAACCACAGCCATCCCTTCCCAGCTGGAAGAGATCCCCGCCTGGAACCAATGACATCAGCAGAGCCCATCCAATCAGAGAGTGTGCCCAGACTAGCCCCTTCTCTCAGCCAATTCAGGGAGGGAGTGGGAAGCTTGAATGGAAACTGAGCTGTTTAAAAATCCATGCTATCTACATTTATGTTTATGCTTGTAGATTTTGGCACTAGCCATACTTGCACCCTTTCTGTCCAGATCATAATTAAAACCTCTGTGGCTGTCTTCATCTGGTGAGTGTGTTCTTTAGGGTTGGGCGGTTTCGTTCGTTAATTTCGTAATTCGTTATTAATTCGTATTTAAATTAGCTTACGATCCGATATTGAGCCATGCAGGACTACTGTGAGGAGTAATTAAAAATCGAAACAATTTTTTCAATTTATTTCGTAATTGTTTCGTAATTGTTTCGAAATCGTTTCGTAATTGTTTCGAAATTGTTTCGTAATTGTTTCGTAATTATTTCCGTATGTCTGGTGCAAGTTTTAGGGTTGTTGTTTGTTTTATCAGTGATAAAAAATAAATTATAACACCAACAGTCAACAACAGAGGGAGAGGGAAGCTTCAGAAGTTCCCCCTGTCCCATTTGGAGGGTTTTTTAGCATATTGCGCAATTGCGTCCGCCATTAACGAATCGATTCGTAATTGTTTCGAAATTGTTTCATAATTGTTTCGTAATTTTATGAAATTTCGTATATTTTGAACTTTTTAAAAGGAAAATTTCTGAATTCTTTTAAAAAACGAAAAGCAAAAACCCCCTAAAAACGAATCGAGTTTAGAAACAAATTTTTTCGTGGTTACCCAGCCCTAGTGTTCTTTAATCTGAAACATTGGGCTATTAGCATAATGCTTGCCAGGCAGGACCCTTCGGTTCTGCAGTTCTAGTCTAAATTTAACCTCAAGTTCAACCAACACCTAACCTACATTACAAGATGAAATCATTCATGCCCTTGTTGTAAGAAATTCAATGTGCAGATTTGATAAATGTGAATTTAATATTATGTGTGAGAATGAATGGAAGAATGGAAGATGAATCTATGGATGGAGGTAATAATTTTGGAGACACCAGTATAATATTAAGGCCTGCAATGACTAACTAATTGCTTGCTGGACTGTAATTAAAAGTTGCTAATAAGAGCTGAAAAGTAAACTGCTAAGAATTAGGACAGTGATAACAGAAATTTTTACAATGTTAAGAAGGAAGTCAACATAAGATCAACACCAATCAAGAAGATCAACGTCTGGCCAGGAAACTGAGATGGATCTAGGATGGAAGATGTCTATCATTAATTTACAACTTTGGGGCTACATCAGCAGAATATTCCTATAAAAGACTCAATCTAATAATGCTCAAAGTGTGGCAGACCTGAGGTGTCTGTTCCACCAGCTATGCTCTGCTCCATGGGAAGGAGAGAGATGGTGTATGTATGGAGAGTGGCAAATGTGCAAGGGAGCAGTTTGGTCACTTTGGCCTTCTTTCTCAAGGGAAGAGGAAGAAATGCGCTTTTGGACTCTTGGATTTTATGCAGGGAGTCAGGTTGTGCTGTATGGGAAACATAGATCTGTCCTTGGCATTGTCCTTAGGGAAAGAAGTTTTGGCATTTCAGCGTTTTGAAGTTTTGGCATTATGGAATTATGCGTTGGAAGGGCTGCAGGAAAGCAGGGTATGGCCTAACAGGTGTGTGACAATGTGTAACTTTTATTCTTATGGTTATGTGTTGTTTAAACAGTAGTTAATAAATGGTAAGTATGTGGGATTATATTTTGTTAGAGATAGTGGCTGGTTTGGCTTGAGCTGAGTTGCCATAGCAACAGGGGCGGAGCCAACTGTCACTTCACGGAGCAGCTGTTTGAAAGTGGCAGTCTGTAAGCCGGTGAGCTACAGGGAAGACTGATTTCTCTAGTGGGGGGATCAGGGAAGAGTCTGTGACTATTAGAGTTGCAGAAAGGACTGAAATCTCTAGGTGGGGATTCAGGGAACTAGTCTGTGACAAAAGAGTTACAGGAGAAGGTAGTTGATCCTGTGGTGTGTGGAAAACCATCAGGAATACTATAGTTAGAGAACTATAGGGAAGACTGGTTCTTTAATATTAAGAATCAAGGTTTGGCTGGTAGACAATTCTGTTAAATAAGCCTTTTAGCTTATTTGTTTTATTAGGACAGTTGTCCAGGAAAGATTATCTGCTTACAGAAACCTCTTAAAAGTCTGTACCTAAAGTTACTCATGAAACCTTACTAATGTAACCAATCAAGATTTGTGCCTCTTGTGAAGAAACAACTGAATATGTTATACTCCTGTTAAATAAACTTGTTACTGTTTTCCTCAAGCCTTGCCTGATACAGTTTCTCCCAAGTCAAACAGCCTGCATAAGAATTAAAATCAAACCAGGGACAGTAAACGCTACGCTATCAAATGAATAAAGCCTTCTGCAAATAATAGTCCCTTTATAAACCAGCTCCTGAGCTGATATTGATCATTGCCCGGCTTTCCTCCCAAATTTGGTGGCGGTAATTTTACGCATCCTTTACAAGGTGCTTCTCCAAGGAAGGAGAAAATGATATGGTGATATTTGAATGCCTGAGGATGAATGCCTGTACATGTGGTGTGAATGCTGAGTGAAAATATAATTCCCCTTTGTTTGTTTGTTAGCCATGTAATTGTGAATCCAATCTAGTTGCATAGAGTCTGTATGTCCAATGTCATTCAATGTCTAAATGTTTCTCTGTAATCTGATATACCCTCTCACACTGGAAATTCAGTAAACATAACCTATGCTTTAAAGTTATTGAAAAGTCATTCATGACACCCCAAACTCCTTAGGAAAAAGGTGGAAAAATATGTTTTTACTCCAAAGTGATTACCCCAGACTCAGTTGAAGCAGCAGTTCTGCAGCTCACAACATGAGGAGCTATTTTGAAGGACGATCATGGAGCTATTTTGAAGGACGATCACGCTTCTCTTTTCCAACATGTCCTGCACAGTTTCATGAGATCAGGAATTGATGGGAAACCAGTCATTCCTAATGGGCGATGTTTTCTGTAGGCAAGCCTTCAACTCAGAAGATAGGGGAAGCCTCTGGCTGTGCAGAAGTGATGGAACAAGGAAGGCAAAATTATTGGTTTTTTAAACTACAACGAGGGTTAGGAATGCCCATGCAATTATGCCAGTTTATATATTAGGGGTATTTAAAGTGAGAGTGTGCACAGTGATCCGTGGCTTCAATTGGTCCCTTGGTAGGTGTGTTTTCTGTTTTGCTTTTCAGTGTGTGTTAACTTTTAGGTTCACTCCAGTGCATTATACTATAGGAAAGGAAAGAAAAACAGAATGCCCACTTCATCTTCTCTGATTTTATTGCAAAGATCCTGATTATGGCAACAAAATATGAAAGAGAATACAGTAGTGCA
Source organism: Anolis sagrei (assembly GCF_037176765.1). Lineage (NCBI taxonomy): Eukaryota > Metazoa > Chordata > Lepidosauria > Squamata > Anolidae > Anolis > Anolis sagrei. The sequence continues at coordinate 19,410,262 of NC_090027.1, forward strand.
TTGTGCATTTTGTCTGATTATATTGACTATATATTCTACTTGCAGAGTGACAAGGCCAAAACAGAACAGAAAGTAAAGGAGCACAGCACTTCTGATGTCTTGACAGCAACGACTTTCTTGTTCCAAGCTCTTTTGCTCTCCAAAACCAAACCTATTCATTGCAATATTCTGTGAAACAGCAAGTGTACACGCTCCGCAAGCGTCTATATTTTTTTGTTCTGCTAATGCATTGTGGGACGCAACCTGCTTCAGACTTTAGTATTGCTGTTCCTGGAAACAGAAAAACAGAAGACATCTATGACAATACTGGTGCATGTGGCCAAACTGGTGATCCTCGCTCTTCCAATTAACTGCTTCTATTTTAATCTTTTGAATTATATTTTACATTTAATAAGGGGCAAGTTGAAATCATATTAATATTGTGCAGAGATTAATCCCATTTTAATGCCTACTCAGAGGCGGCCCTAGATAATTTTCAAAGGTAAGCAAACAGTATTTTGGCGCTCCCCCCCCCCCCCCAACTAATCATTGATATATATTTTCTGTTTGTCGTGGGAGTTCTGAGTGCCATATTTGGTTCAATTCCATCATTGGTGGAGTTCAGAATGCTCTTTGATTATAGGTGAACTATACATCCCAGTAACTACACTTGCCGCACTTGCTCCCTTGCCTGGCCCGCTTTGGGTCCGGAAGCGTGCCTGAAGACCCCGGTGTGTGCACCAAAAGTCACCTCTTCTTCTGACTTTCTCCTCAGCCATTGAGACCGAGAGAGAGAGAGAGAGAGAGGTGGAGATGCCCACCTTTCCTGAAGGTAGGCGCAAAAACAAAGGAGGGAGCGGAGGAGGGAGATACCTCCAGCCGGAGGGGCTCTCTCTCTCTCTCTCTCTCTCTCTCTTGGTCCCAATGGCTGAAGAGAAAGTCAGGAGAAGAGGCAACTTTTAGTGCGCACGCTGGGGTCTTCAGACACGCCTCTGGACCCAAAGCGGGCCAAGCAGGCCGGCTCCGCCCCTTGGCCCACCCGCGGATTGGGGAGAGGAGAGGAGGCGGGTGGAGCGCCAGGGGATCAGGAAAGGGAGCCGGTCATGGGGAAGGGATCGAATGTGGAGAACGATTGAGCGCCGGCTCTGCCCGTGCACCTGGTGGCCGGGTGGAGCAGGAACAAGAGGGGCTAGGCAAGGCTCAAGAGCCTGGCCCCTTTGGGAAGAGGATCGCCCGGTAGCGAGGCAAGAAAGCTGAGACTACCCCCGGACTGCTAGGGCTGTTGTGAGCTGAGGGGGCGCTCCTCAAGTGGCAGTCAAGGGGCATTTGCAGAGGCGCCTCTGCGCCCCTGGCAAAAAAAAGTGTTCTGCGACCGCTTACTTCGCGTAATGGACGAGCCACCCCTGTGCCTACTTTTTGTATATTTTAGGTGTGTTGCTCTTTTGTAAATAGTAAGACATCTTGTACCCCCATTTTGGTAGAAAGCTGTGAAAAGTTGGTGGTAATGATTATTATGATGGGCATAATTCTGTTGGGGATTTATGTATGTGCAGCCACCTTAGGTATGGTACTACACAGTGAATTCCATTTCACATGGGACTGACGCTCCCACCTGTTCCCATTAGCAATCTGCACTGTACTATAGGCTATGTTAAAGAGGAAGAAACTGTCAGAATACAATGGTTTTGGGTATGAAAATTGCTTATAGTTTAAACTGTATGGTTTCAGAAATGCATGGGTTAAAATAATAGAAATGTGTAGAATTGGTAGAGTGCCACTTTTGGAGTTTCTTGTGCAAACCAGAAAAGTAGGTCAGAAATATGCTTCCTGCAGTATGCTAACATATAAACAGACATGACCGGAGATTGCAGTATATATATTGTGTAAATAAAGATAATGGCCGCTTTCATTGAAAGCTGAATTGGTGAGTCTGGTGTTTTCCCAACTTGCAAGGTCCAGGCAGCTGAGATAAGAATGGTGATTTATCTCAACTTTCCTGATGGAAACTGACTTAACCATATTTGAGTATTGCTTGCCTAAGAAAACCCTATGAAATGTATGGGTCACTATACATTGGTAGGCTAATTGAAGATATGGACACATGCATGCACACACACACACACACAGCTGATATAGAACATTGACAACCATTTATGGATTTGGACATTTCTATCCCCCTTCTCCCCAGAAATCTCAGGATGATGCACAAGAAAACTGCTCTGACAAATGTATACAACTTAAAGACCAAAAAGGCTCAACCCATATTAAGCAATTTAACAGTGAAAATAGTCTAAACCAAATTAAAACTACTGGTGTGTACAATGTGTTTGAATGCCCTGTTAGGAAGGACTTGTATATGTTTTGTGACCTATTATCTTGATGCTATTCTATTGGTTTATGTTTTTTCAAATAACAATAATACGAGGGTTGAATGAAAAGTAATGCCTCCACCTTCGTTATTTGGATGGGAATATTTTAATAAATCAAACGCAGAAATAATCCTTAGAATGTGCTCTTTAACTATCACTATTCACTTTTCCACATAATCACCAGACAATTGGATATATTTCTACCGATGATGAACAAGTTTTCTGAAGCTGTGATGGAAGAAGTCAACACTAACCCTAACCCGCAACCAGCATCTCACAGTTCTCTCAATGTCTTCATCAGAAGCATAATGATGTCCCAGCAGATCTTCTTTCATTATCGGGAACAGATGGAAGTCAGACGGTGCTAAAAATGGACTGTACAGAGGATGCCGTACGGTGGTGAGATCCAGTCTCTGAAGTTTAAAGTGTGTGCGCTTTCTTTTCAGGCATCAGCATCCTGGGTACCCATTGTGCACAGATCTTCCAATAGCCAAGCAAAGCAATAATGTGACCCACACGTTCTTGTGAAATGCCGATAATGCTTGAAATTTCTCTCTGAGTGATATGTTGATCGTCCTGAATCAGTCTGTCAACCTTTTGCATGTGAAACTCAGTGGTTGCTGTCACAGGACATCCAACTCTTCGTTTGTCACACAAGTCAGATGTTCCCTCCTCAACATCTTTAAACTTACTCGCCCAACGACACACAGTACTCACATCAACACAAACATCATAAATAGCTTGCATTCTCTGATTAATCTCCTTTGGGGTGACACCTTCTGCTGTCAAGAATTCAATGACTGCGCATTGCTTAAGTCGCATTGACCAACCGTCTGCGCAGGGTTCCATACTTCGCACTTTAACAACACACCCGTTCAAAGCTAAGGCTTCACACCAAAATGGAACTGTAGATGAGAGTCTACTGAACAAGCCAGTACCTGCCGCATACCAGTACTGCCATCTGTTGAGGAGTTATGAAGGTGGAGGCATTACTATTCCTTCAACCCTCGTAAATGTAGTGCCAAAAGATTTCATGGCCAGAATCATTGGGTTGTTGTGAGTTTTTTGGATCTCACAACCTCTGAGGACGCATGCCAGAGATGCAGGCAAACATCAGAAGAAAATGCTTCTGGAACATGGCCATACAGCCCAAAAACTCACAACAACCCAATAATAAAAAAAGAAAATTTAATGGAATAAATGTTTTATATATGGTCCAAAGATGTGAAATAAATATTATTTTAACCAAAAAGGTGAAGTCATGCATTATTTTCTACTCTATGTTCTAAAAAATTGTTCTGGCATTGTAAACCTGACTTGCTTAGGACTAGAGCACACATAGTCACACATCACTGTTCACATCTCATTGCAGAAGCCCTTTTAGATTATTACACATCTTCAAAACTACTTTGGTTGCCTAAAAACAGTTTTCCTCTGTTTATTGAAAAGTACTGCTTAGAAATGAGTTGACAGCTGGTTTGGTGTGAGTTTAGAATGACCTCATGGAATGCCAAGACCTCCTGTTCATGGCTAAGGGGATTCAAACACACACTACGAGCCCCGTGCAATAATGTCCTCAGAGTCCGGTTTAGAAGCACCCTCAAAGTCCATTCAAAACTAGTTCCATATTTACCCAAAGTGGTCAAATGGCTGTAGCATCCTTCTGTTTTATCTGCCCAGCAGAATTCATGTATACGAGGACAGCCTCCACGTGGCATTAGTTTATTACATTCATGGCACCAGATGGCATGTGCTACAAAGGATGGGGGGTGGATTTGGAGAGAAAGAAAGAAAATAAATGATTGGTAAGGAGAAAACACCACATCATGAAACTGAAGCAAATTGATTATCAATAAAAAGTGGAATTCAATGGGACTTGGCCCCACATAACTGAACAAAGCATTGCATCCTTAAAGTATCACCCATAGAATCATAGAATCATAGAGTTGGAAGAGACCTCATGGGCCATCCATGCTGGGACTCAGCCTGTGATTGAACCTGTGATTGTATTTCAGTCTCCTGATGTTTCTGTGTCTGATGTGGGTAATGAGGAGGGAAATCAGTCTCCTGTTGCATCTGATGTGGGAGATGCTGGACCTGACACTGAGGTGCAAGATGGAGACACTTTGGTCAATACATTTCATGCAGACACTGACAGAGAGGCTTCGGTGCAAAGGGCAGATTCTCATGAGAATGTTTCTGTCAGGCCTTGGGAGAAAGGTTTACTCCCTCCATCTGTGAGTTCTCCAGATTCTAGTTTGGAAAACAGTCTGGCACCTGCTAAAGTTAATGAAGACTCAGATAAGCAGCTGGAGATTAGTCAGAATCAACAAGAAGCCCAATCTTTATGTAGATCCGAAAGAATTCATCAGTTAAGGTCAAAGACTGGAGGAAAATGAAACCAGTTTTTGGGATTTAAGGTTTGCCTGTAGAAAATATTGTCAGATCAGGCATCGTTTGGAAACCAAGCACAAGCCTCATGGCATTCCTGTTCAAGTGGTCTCGTCTTCATGGTTTTTTCTAGCCTTTCAAGTTGACTAGCAGCATCTGGTCTGTTCTTGCTTCTTGGTTGATTCCTGTCTGAATAATCAGTGCCTTGGATTGTATCTTCATGCTTTTTGAACATTGCTTTTGATTGCTAGGTTTGGACACTGTTTTATCTTGCTGTCTTCGAATGCTATTGTTTTTTGGAATCTTCTCTATCTTTACAAGCATTTATTTCTATTGGCTTTTTTTTGCTAAGTTTTAATAAAAGGATTGTTCCTTCACTCAACATGTGGTGTGTTTATAGCCAGGGGGGCTATTTCCTGTTCTGGAGTGCAACAATCCAGTCCAACCTTCTGCCAAGAAGCAGGAAAATTGCATTCAAAGCACCCCCGACAGAGGGCCATCCAGCCTCTGTTTAAAAGCTTACAAAGAAAGAGCCTCCACCACACTCCGGGACAGAGAGTTCCACTGCTGAACAGCTCTCACAGTCAGGAAATTCTTCCTAATGTTCAGATGGAATCTCCTTTCTTGTAGTTTGAAGCCATTGCTCCACGTCCTAGTCTCCAGGGCAGCAGAAAACAAGTTCGCTCCCTCCTCACTATGATTTCCTCACATATTTATACATGGCTATCATGTCTCCCCTCAATTTTCCTTAAAATCCAACCCAATTTCCTTAAATTCCCAGAGATAAGTGGCTGGGTTTTCATTATGTACAATAATTTTGTATAATAATTCTCTATACAGTCAGCTCTCCACTTTCACGGGTTTCACTTTTCACAAATTTGATGATTTGCCGCATATATGATACCACATCTACTGCTGCCCTACACCATTTTAATAGAGGTTGCAAGCCTCACAAAACTGAGAAAGACCACAAATGTATGATGGGACTTGTAAACCTCTATGAAAAATGTCATTGGGCAGCAGCAGAGCTCAGAAGATTAGCATGGTAAATTTACACACGGGTAGCAATAAAAGGCAGGGAGCAGTTGGGCAGGTGGAGAAAGGATGTATACTTTGCTTAGATTTTGGTTTGAGATTTGGAACTCCCTTTCCTCTTCCAGTTTTCCTGTAAGGCAATAGCACCGGGACTGTGGTGTAGTTAGCTGAGAGTCAGCTGCATTAAGATCACTACTGACCAAAAGGTCATGACTTCGAAGCCAGACCGGGTCAGAGTGAGCTTCTGACCAATTTGTGTAGCTTGCTGTCGACCTTTGCAACCCAAAAGACAGTTGCATCTGTCAAGTAGGAAATTTAGGTACTGCTTATGCAGGTAGACTAATTTACAACGACATAAAAAATCTCCAGCAAGCATGCAAAGAATGAGCAGTGTCACAAATGGACGGTGAAGTGACAGCACCCCTGGTGGCCAGAATACCCTCATGAAAAGCTGGAATATTAAATAGCCTCTGTGTGTCTATCTATATATGTTGTGTGTCTATGGCATTGAATGTTTGCTATGTATATGTACATTGTAATCCACCCTGAGTCCCCTGCGGGGTGAGAAGGGCGGAATATAAATACTGTAAATAAATCAATAAAATTCCCAACCTGTGGTCCATGGACCACCAGTGGTCCATAAGAACAAAATATGGTCTGCGGCCTCGCCATTACTACACTGTTGCCTCAAAAACACACAGCAACGAGAGCAACACATCTTACAAAACCCTCTTATAGTGCCAAGGCAACGGGGGATGTCAGGAGGGGAGACGCTGACTACAATGGAAAGATTACTACTACCAAATCAGCTCTAGATTATTAAATATGGTTTTCTGTCGGTGAACAGGTGGCAACTCCTGGAAGGCATATGTTCTGTATCAGAAACTAGAGCTGATGTGGTCTACCCAATGTAATTTTCTGAATCAGCACTCCAAATAACCAAACTGAGTCTAAAGCTGACCAAAAACTGATGCGTAACCCTTTTGGTACTAATGTTGGAGAGTGGTCCCTGGTCAAGTGGTCCCTGGTCAAAAAAAGGTTGGGAACCACTGCTGTAAGGACTTACCAGTGGAAAGACTAAGCAGCATCCATAGCCCACAAATCAGATGTATTTTCATCTCTACCGGTTGTTTAAAGTATAAGAAAACTTTCTAGCTGGGTCTGATGTTGACCTCTGCGAAGTTAAATGATAAACTTTACTATTACCAGCCACAATTTCAATAAAAGGCAGGACAGTGGGTGTTTAGAAAACCTTACCTATACTAATTCTGCCGCTCCTTGCCAAAATGAGGGCAGATCTTGCAAGCATCTAGGCAGTGACAACGCAATGTACATAATCTGAGATGTGAGATATTGCAAAATGTCATGAACTCCACCATACCTTCTTGTCCAGCAGCTCAGCTATTTCTGAATCTTTGCTAAAGCTTCCATGTAGGAACAAGAAATTGCTGTTATAATATGACAAGGAAGCCATTATAATAAAAATTAACTCTTCTAACAAGCTCCACATTTTTTTCCTAGCACATTGTGATGGTCACACAGTGGAGTGTTGCTCCCATAGATTCTGCTGAACTTTATCAGGCTGGTAGGCAGAGCTGTGATAACATCAGCATCTAAGTGAAGAACACCAAGAACTAAGGTTCACTCATCTGAACCAGCTGCCTGTTATATCTTCTGGGCACTAATGAATGACTTACTTCTGTAATGGAGTGGATAGGTTACAAGTGAACGTAGATCCTGCAATCATCTAGTAAGCATTTGGGATGTGTGTCTATACTGTATTTTACATTGAACGGTGAGATATTCAGAATTCATTCATAATCCATAGTGTACTGAAGAGGCCAAAGTATGTTGGCCCTTAAAGACAACCGTTATAACTCTCAAATGAGGCTTCAAAGACGAGGAGATGAAATACAACAATCCTTTATTAAGAGAGAGATCTGCAGGTGACCACATGGAAGGAAAGTGGTGTTGGAGCATGCAAGCAATCAGTGAGTGTGTGTGTGTCACCACACATCACGGAGATAGGTGTGGCCTGAATATTTTAGGGCAGTAGGACATTAAAATCGTCTGAGGAGACCCTGCTCTCGATCCCGCCTGCATCACAGGCACGTTTGGCGGGGACGAGGGACAGGGCCTTCTCGGTGGTGGCCCCTCGGCTGTGGAATGCCTTACCTGTAGACATCAGGCAGGCCCCTTCGCTGTTGGCGTTTCAGGAAGGTTAAGACTTGGCTTTACGAACAAGCATTTGGCTAAACAGTGCAACTGAACACAGGAAGACGGTAAAATCGAACATAGGAAAATGGTACAAGGATTATGAGAACGGATTCTGATTTGCTATTGAGGCGTTATGATATGATAATGATTGTTTCTTGATTTTGTCTGTTATGTATAATGTGTTTTAATTGCTTATGATACTGTTGTGATAACCTGCATTATGTAAACCGCATTGAGTCGCCTAATCGGGCTGAAAAATGCGGTATAGAAATAAAGCAAATAAATAAATAAATAAATAATAGTTCTCAATCTTCCTAATGCCGCGTCCCCTTCATACAGTTCCTCTTGTGGTGTTGACCCCCAACCATAACATTATTTTCGTTGCTACTTCATAACTGTAATTTTGCTACGGTTATGAATCATCATGTAAATATCTGATATCCAAGAGGTATTTTCATTCACTGGACCAAATTGGGCACAAATACCTGATATACCCAAATTTGAATACTGGTGTGGTTGGGGGAGATTGAGTTTGTCATTTGATTGTTGTAGTAGCTGGGATTTGTAGTTCACCTACAATCAAAGAGTATTCTGAACTCCATCAATGATGGAATTGAACCAAACTAGACATAGAGAACTCCCGCCACGATCAACAGAAAACACTGGAAGAGTTTGGTGAGCATTGACCTTGAGTTTTGGAGTTTTCATTCATCTACGTCCAGAGAGCGCTGTGGACTCAAACAATGATGGATTTGGACCAAACTTGGCATGAATACTCAATATGTCCAAATGTGAACACTGGTAGGATTTAGGGAAAATAGACCTTGACATTTGGGAGTTGTAGTTGCTGGGATTAATAGTTCACCTACAATCAAAGAGCATTCTGAATCCCACCAAAGATAGAATTGGGCCATACATAACCACCATAGTCAAAAGAAAATACTGTGTTTTCTGGTGGTCTTTGCGACCCCTCTGACACCCCCTCGCGACCCCCCCCCCAGGGGTCCTGATCCCCAGATTGAGAATCGCTGTTTTAGGGCTTTGTAGGTTTGTCTAATCAGTTTGTCTTATCAGAAAATATATTATCTAACGTATAAGTGACATCTGATGTTCATAACTGTGCACTGATGGAAAGGATGAACATTTAAGCACTTGCTCCTTTAGAATCTTGAGTTCTGCCCAGAAAAAGGCAGCTCTTAGAATCATAGAATCATAGAATCAAAGAGTTGGAAGAGACCTCATGGGCCATCCAGTCCAACCCCCTGCCAAGAAGCAGGAATATTGCATTCAAATCACCCCTGACAGATGGCCATCCAGCCTCTGTTAAAAAGCTTCCAAAGAAGGAGCCTCCACCACACTCCAGAGCAGAGAGTTCCACTGCTGAACGGCTCTCACAGTCAGGAAGTTCTTCCTCATGTTCAGATGGAATCTCCTTTCTTGTAGTTTGAAGCCATTGTTCCGCATCCTAGTCTCCAAGGAAGCAGAAAACAAGCTTGCTCCCTCCTCCCTGTGGCTTCCTCTCACATATTTATACATGGCTATCATATCTCCTCTCAGCCTTCTCTTCTTCAGGCTAAACATGCCCAGCTCCTTAAGCCACTCCTCATATGGCTTGTTCTCCAGACCCTTGATCATTTTAATTGCCCTCCTCTGGACACATTCCAGCTTGTCAATATCTCTCTTGAATTGTGGTGCCCAGAATTGGACACAATATTCCAGGTGTGGTCTAACCAAAGCAGAATAGAGGGGTAGCATTACTTCCCTAGATCTAGACACTATGCTCCTATTGATGCAGGCCAAAATCCCATTGGCTTTTTTTTGCCACCACATCACATTGTTGGCTCATGTTTAACTTATTGTCCACGAGGACTCCAAGATCCTTTTCACACATACTGCTCTTGAGCGAGGCGTCCCCCATTTTGTATCTTTGCATTTTGTTTTTCCTGCCAAAGTGGAGTATCTTGCATTTGTCACTGTTGAACTTCATTTTGTTAGTTTTGGCCCATCTCTCCAATCTGTCAAGATCATTTTGAATCTTGCTCCTGTCTTCTGGAGTATTGGCTATCCCTCCCAATTTGGTGTCGTCTGCAAACTTGATGATCCTGCCTTCTAGCCCTTCATCTAAGTCATTAATAAAGATGTTGAACAGGACCGGGCCCTGGATTACAACATCAATGATCCATACTTTGTTTTTTAACACGATCGTGAGGTCAGGAGTATTATGCTCCAAAACTCTGTCAGTCTGAATTCGGAAGTCTCTGAGTAGTTTGACATGTTCATTTTCTGTAACTTTTTCAGGCTTGTGATCCCACCAGTTCTTTGTCGCAGGCAGAAGGTATTTGTGGTACAAGTTCCAATGAATCACCTGAGCAACGGTGTTATGCCTCTGCTTGTAGACTGTCTGCGCAATCTTCTTGCAGCAGCTGAGGATGTGATCTATTGTTTTGTCTGCTTCCTTGCAGGGTCTACACTTGGGATCCGTTGTCAACTTTTCAATTCTGGTTTTGATGGCATTGGTTCTAATTTCCTCTTCTTTTTATTGTTATTGTTGTTGTTGTTTACTGTAAAGATATATTGTTTAAAAAGTTGACTCCTGGATATGTTTTGCAAGGTGTTTTTTAAGTGAGCTTTAGAGCTTATCTCACCTGCTTATTTCATTTCACCTGTGCATATTGCTAGTTTGAATAAAACATTTGCTTAAATATGCTGAACTGCTCTGCTTGTGTGTGTGTGTTAGGAATCCATCTTTTATTATTATTATTATTATTATTATTATTATTATTATTATTTAATTAAACTTTATTTGTACCCCGCTAGCATCTCCCGAAGGATTCGATGCGGCTTACACAGGCCGAGGCCTCAACACACAATATAACAATACAATCTAAGCAAATCAAACAATTAAAAACAGAATAAAGCAAAGTAAACAACAGGCACAATACACTAAAACACAATAAAACTGGGCCGGGCCAGAGCAATGGGTACAAGATTAAAAGTGCTGATGTGACAGGAGGTGTATATAGGGCTTCCAGGGCAAGTGCGATGTGTGATGTGCAGCAATCATTGGTTCTGATAAAGTGCTTATGGGACTTGGTAGTGGAGATTTCCTAATCTGGGAAGGCGCATCGGAAAAACCAGGTCTTCAAGTTCTTTCTGAAGACAGCCAATGTAGGGGCCTGTCTAAGGTCTTTGGGGAGGGTGTTCCAGAGTTGGGGGGCCACCACGGAAAAGGCCCTGTCCTGCGTCCCCACCAAGCGCGCTTGCGCGCCGGTGGGATCATGAGCAGGGCCTCTCCAGATGACCGAAGTGAACACGTGGGTTCATAAATGGAGATGCGGTCACGCAGATAGGGTGGTCCCAAACCGTTTAGGGCTTTGTAGGTGAGCACCTGCACATTAAATTGGGCTCGGTAGATAAACTGCAGCCAGTGGAGCTCCTTGAACAGGATGGTTGACCTCTCTCTGTAAGGAGCACCAGTTAACATCCTGGCCACTGCCCCTTGGACCCGTTGGAACTTCTGAGCCGTTTTCAAGGGCAGCCTCACGTAGAGCGCATTACAATAATCCAATCTAGAGGTGACCAAGGCATGGACCACCCCGGCCAGATCAGCCTTCGCGAGGTATGGTCGCAGTTGGCGCACGAGTCTCAGTGTTCATTCTCTGTAACTTTTTCAGGCTTGTGATCCCACCAGTTCTTTGTCACAGGCAGATGGTATTTTTGGCACAAGTTCCAACGAATCATCTGAGCAACGGTGTTATGCCTCTGCTTGTAGTCTGTCTGCGCAATCTTCTTGCAGCAGCTGAGGATGTGATCTATTGTTTCATCTGCTTCCTTGCAGAGTCTACTTTTGAGCAGCTTCTAGCCTGTGTCATTATCCTTAATGGAGAGTCAAAGTATAATCTTCCAGGTATGGTTTGGCTACAAGGTCATGGGGAAATTGCTCTGTGGATTTAATAACACTGAGGGTCCCTTTTGATAGCAAGATGATATGGTGTATGCAGCTGTTTGCCTTTATGGAATTCAGGACTCTGGACAGTGCCTAGCTACTCCAGTCTCCTTGCTTACAAAATGAGATGGGATCTCCATGAAAAATAAATCTCTTTGCTCCCCTCTTAAACTTAACCATTGATCTAAGCCTTAGAAAAATATATTTTGGACTACAATTATCAGAATCCCCAAATTAGCAGAAGCAGTGGCTGTATTCACTAGGATATTTTGGAACTTCTTGCAGCAGCTGAGGATGTGATCTATTGTTTCATCTGCTTCCTTGCAGATGAAACAATAGATCTGTCGTCAACTACACTTGGGATCTGTTGTCGACTTTTCAATTCTGGCTTTGATGGCATTGGTTCTAATTGCCTCTTCTTTTTATTATTGTTGTAGTAGTTGTAGTAGTTGTTGTAGTTGTTGTTACTGTACAGATATATTGTTCAAAATTTGATTCCTGGATATGTTTTGCAAGGTGTTTTTAAGTGAGCTTTAGATGGTTTAATTTTATGTGTTTGTTTGTTTTTGCAAGGCTTATCTCACCTGCTTATTTCATTTCACCTGTGCATATTGTTAGTTTGAATAAAACGTTTGCTTAAATATGCTGAACTGCTCTGCTTGTGTGTGTGTGTTAGGAATCCATCTTTTATTATTATTATTATTATTATTATTATTATTATTATTATTTAATTAAACTTTATTTGTACCCCGCTAGCATCTCCCGAAGGATTCGATGCGGCTTACACAGGCCGAGGCCTCAACACACAATATAACAATACAATCTAAGCAAATCAAACAATTAAAAACAGAATAAAGCAAAGTAAACAACAGGCACAATACACTAAAACACAATAAAACTGGGCCGGGCCAGAGCAATGGGTACAAGATTAAAAGTGCTGATGTGACAGGAGGTGTATATAGGGCTTCCAGGGCAAGTGCGATGTGTGATGTGCAGCAATCATTGGTTCTGATAAAGTGCTTATGGGACTTGGTAGTGGAGATTTCCTAATCTGGGAAGGCGCATCGGAAAAACCAGGTCTTCAAGTTCTTTCTGAAGACAGCCAATGTAGGGGCCTGTCTAAGGTCTTTGGGGAGGGTGTTCCAGAGTTGGGGGGCCACCACGGAAAAGGCCCTGTCCTGCGTCCCCACCAAGCGCGCTTGCGCGCCGGTGGGATCATGAGCAGGGCCTCTCCAGATGACCGAAGTGAACACGTGGGTTCATAAATGGAGATGCGGTCATGCAGATAGGGTGGTCCCAAACCGTTTAGGGCTTTGTAGGTGAGCACCTGCACATTAAATTGGGCTCGGTAGATAAACTGCAGCCAGTGGAGCTCCTTGAACAGGATGGTTGACCTCTCTCTGTAAGGAGCACCAGTTAACATCCTGGCCACTGCCCCTTGGACCCGTTGGAACTTCTGAGCCGTTTTCAAGGGCAGCCTCACGTAGAGCGCATTACAATAATCCAATCTAGAGGTGACCAAGGCATGGACCACCCCGGCCAGATCAGCCTTCGCGAGGTATGGTCGCAGTTGGCGCACGAGTCTCAGTGTTCATTCTCTGTAACTTTTTCAGGCTTGTGATCCCACCAGTTCTTTGTCACAGGCAGATGGTATTTTTGGCACAAGTTCCAACGAATCATCTGAGCAACGGTGTTATGCCTCTGCTTGTAGTCTGTCTGCGCAATCTTCTTGCAGCAGCTGAGGATGTGATCTATTGTTTCATCTGCTTCCTTGCAGAGTCTACTTTTGAGCAGCTTCTAGCCTGTGTCATTATCCTTAATGGAGAGTCAAAGTATAATCTTCCAGGTATGGTTTGGCTACAAGGTCATGGGGAAATTGCTCTGTGGATTTAATAACACTGAGGGTCCCTTTTGATAGCAAGATGATATGGTGTATGCAGCTGTTTGCCTTTATGGAATTCAGGACTCTGGACAGTGCCTAGCTACTCCAGTCTCCTTGCTTACAAAATGAGATGGGATCTCCATGAAAAATAAATCTCTTTGCTCCCCTCTTAAACTTAACCATTGATCTAAGCCTTAGAAAAATATATTTTGGACTACAATTATCAGAATCCCCAAATTAGCAGAAGCAGTGGCTGTATTCACTAGGATATTTTGGAACTTCTTGCAGCAGCTGAGGATGTGATCTATTGTTTCATCTGCTTCCTTGCAGATGAAACAATAGATCTGTCGTCAACTACACTTGGGATCTGTTGTCGACTTTTCAATTCTGGCTTTGATGGCATTGGTTCTAATTGCCTCTTCTTTTTATTATTGTTGTAGTAGTTGTAGTAGTTGTTGTAGTTGTTGTTACTGTACAGATATATTGTTCAAAATTTGATTCCTGGATATGTTTTGCAAGGTGTTTTTAAGTGAGCTTTAGATGGTTTAATTTTATGTGTTTGTTTGTTTTTGCAAGGCTTATCTCACCTGCTTATTTCATTTCACCTGTGCATATTGTTAGTTTGAATAAAACGTTTGCTTAAATATGCTGAACTGCTCTGCTTGTGTGTTTGTGTGTGTGTGTGTGTGTTAGGAATCCATCTTTATTTATTTTTTGATGCAATTTTTAAAAAGTAGGATGTCGAATGAGCCCACAATCCAATTGTATCATTTTATTTTATTGATTTATAGCATGGATATTTCACCTTCCTCCCAAAATAAGATTGTCTCATTTTGAAGAGAGTTCCAAATGAATCTTATTTACTTATTTATTTATTTGAAACTTTTATATCCCGATCTTCTCACCTCCATAGAGAAAAGTGTTTTACTTGAAGGCATATATGGGACAATCAGGCATAACCCAGAAGAACAAGGAATGAATAAGCCTACTTGGAGGCTCCAAGTTGGAGCGATAGCATGCTTCGGACTTTCTATAAAAGTCATTAAGTTTAATAACAAATAGCCTTCTTTCTTCTTCAGAGTTGCGCCGTATATCTGTATCTGGTGAAAAGTTGCACAGAACTGGGCATGATGCTGACAGAAGCCGAAGGAATGATGGAAGTTTAGCACTTAGTCAAACAGCCAAGAATGATGTTTATTACAGAAATCTGTTTTGCAGCAAAACGTATATCTTATGAAACTGCTGTTGAGTTTGATGGCTTGTAGGCAGTATGAAGTGCAACCTCGGTGTATTCTCCTAATACGTCCGTCTGTGAACAGAGAGAGAGATAGAGAGATGTAGCCATGTAGCAAAACCTACTCCATGTTGTTGTTATTATTATTATTATTATTATTATTATTATTATTATTATTATTATTATAGAAATAAAAAATGTAAGGTTAATTTGTGGGATTGACATAACTCAAAAACCACTGGACAAATTGACACCAAATTTGGACACAAGACACTTTTCAGGCCAACGAGTGACCATCACTCATAAAAACACTGAAAACACAGTGGAAGGTACTTAAAAAGCCAAAAAAATTACATTACAACTCATGCGTAAAACCACATATATACACATATACACAAATATACACCCACAAAACAAATATACACAAGGTCCTGCGAAGATCTTTTGTTGAGAGGTGTTAAGATGTGCCTGGTTGTTTCCTCTCTGCTGTTTTGCTGAGTTTTGAGAGGAAACAACCAGGCACATCTTAACACCTCTCAACAAAAGATTTTCCCAGGCTCAGCCAGGCCTTCAAATGCTAATGACGGTGGTCAGTAGAAACATTCACACCTAGCTCCAGCAGGGAAGGGCTCTTTTCTCCACCCCAGCCATTCCAAAGATATATAAACCCATTGTCCTAATTCCAACAGACCTCACTACCTCTGAGGATGCTTGCCGTAGATGCAGGCGAAACGTCAGGAGAAATGCCTCTAGAACATGGCCCTATAGCCCGAAAAAACCCACAAGAACCTAGTGATTCCAGCCATGAAAGCCTTCGACAATACATCAAATATACACAGACTGAGCCACAGCAACGCGTGGCAGGGGATGGTTAATAATAATAATAATAATAATAATAATAATAATAATAAACAACTTTATTGCTAGACCGCCCTCTCTCCTGGAAGGGACTCAGGGCGGTTTACATTCAATGCCCTAGATAAGTACAAACACATCAAAAAAACAGAATAATGCACAATAACAACAGTAAACTTATAATTAAAAAATTACGTTAAGCATCAAAATGGAAACAGAATAAAAATAATCCAATAGGACATAATAACATTAATAGAATGACTAGGTTCTTGTGGGTTTTTTCGGGCTATAGGGCCATGTTCTAGAGGCATTTCTCCTGACGTTTCGCCTGCATCTATGGCAAGCATCCTCAGAGGTAGTAAGGTCTCAGCAGATTGAACTATCTACCTACTATCTATCTCCATCTAATCTATCTTATCTATCTAGAGGATTGCTGGGAGTTGCAGTCCAGGTATAGGAAATAGGAAATATGTACAGACTGGGATGCTCTCAAGGAGAAGCAAGCTTGCATCTTGGAAGCAGTGCATTTGGAGCATCTTCCACCCCTAAAGGGCCTGGTCTAGGGGATGCTGGGAGCTGTAATTTTCACACCTGTGCTGTATCATCATTTAGCTTTTGGGAGGGTTTAAGTCCTTTCTATAAAGCCCTAAACGACTCCGGCCCTGTTTACCTCTCCGAACGTATTCTCCCCTATATATTTTTTTGTCGTGTCAGGAGCTACTTGAGAAACTGCAAGTCACTTCTGGTGTGAGAGAATTGGCCATCTGCAAGGACGTTGCCCAGGGGACACCCAGATGATTTGATGATCATCCTTGTGGGAGGCTTCTCTCATGTCTCCGCATGAGGAGCTGGAGTTGATAGAGGGAGCTCATCCGCCTCTCCCCGGATTCGAACCTGTGACCTGTCGGATGAACCATCAAGATTATTAAGATCGCCTGGAGAGGCCCTGCTCTCGGTCCCACCAGCCTCGCAAGCGCGTCTGGTGGGGACGAGGGACAGGGCCTTCTCGGTGGTAGCCCCTCGACTCTGGAACTCTCTCCCACTGGAGATCAGAACCGCCCCTTCTGTCCTGACATTTAGGAAACAGGTGAAGACGTGGCTATGGAGACAGGCATTCGACGAGTGAGCCAACACCCTGAGATATGGAAGGAGGATGATGAACAACGATTTTAGTGTGACGACTGACCATTATAGTTATTGAATGTAATTGCTGTTTTAATGTTTTACTGTAATATTAATTATTATGTTTTATTGATTGTATGTGATATTATAGTTGGAAACCGGTCTGAGTCCCTCAAGAGAGGTGAGAAGGTCGGTATACAAAACTATAAATAAATTTCTGCTATATTTTGGGAGGGGTTCATGAGTGATGGTCACTCGTTGGGCTGATAGGTGTATTATGTCCAAATTTAGTGTCATTCATCCAGTGGCTATTGAATTATGTTAATCCCACAAACGAACATTACATTTTATTTATATAGATACTAGGCTTGGGTAACAATGGAAAAATGTGTTTCTAAACTCGTTTCGTTTTTAGGGGGTCCATTGCGTTTCGTTTTTTTAAAGAATTCCGAATTTTTTCTTTAAAAAATTTCAAAATTTACGAAATTTCGTAAATATCGAATTGATTCGTTAATGGCGGACGCGATTGCGCAATATGCTAAAAAAACCTCCAAATGGGACAGGGGGAACTTCTGAAGCTTCCCTCTCCCTCTGTTGTTGACTGTTGGTGTGAGAAAACAAACAACAACTATATTATATTATATTATAATGTATTATATTATATTATTATAATATTATTATTTTATATATTATTATATTATATTATATATATTATATTATAGTATTATAATATTATTATATTATATTATTGTATATTATATTATTATAATATATTATATTATATATATTATATTATATATTATTATAATATTATATATTATTATATATTATTATATTATATTATTATTATATTATTATATTATATCATTGTATATTATATTATTATATATTATATTATATTATAATAATATTATTATATTATTGTATATTATATTATTATAATATATTGTATTATATATTATATATTATTATATTGGAGCCCCCGGTGGCACAGTGGGTTAAAGCACTGAGCTGCTGAGCTTGTTGATCGAAAGGTCGCAGGTTCGATTCCGGGGAGCGGCGTGAGCTTCCGCTGTCAGCCCTAGCTTCTGCCAACCTAGCAGTTCGAAAACATGCAAATGTGAGTAGATCAATAGGTACTGCTCCGGCAGGAAGGTAACGGCGCTCCATGCAGTCATGCCGGCCACATGACCTTGGAGGTGTCTACGGACAACGCTGGCTCTTTGGCTTAGAAATGGAGATGAGCACCACACCCCAGAGTCAGACATGACTGGATTTAAAGTCAGGGGACTACCTTTACCTTTATTATTATATTATATTACGAAAATAATTACGAAATAATTACGAAAATTGGAAAAATTGTTTCGATTCTTAATTACTCCTCACACTATTCCTGCATGGCTCAATATCGGATCGTAAGCTAATTTAAATACGAATTAATAGCGAATTACGAAATTAACGAACGAAACCGCCCAAGCCTAATAGATACCCATCTACACAGGTATTAAATTCCAAACTCATCCTGAGTTGCCTCTTGATTGTTTCTGTGATATTTTTCCACTTTGGTCAATAGTGCAGGTTAACCCAGATTAATCTAGTTTAGACCACACCTTCATTCAGACTGGCGATTCTAAGACTAATGCAGAACCCTGTCCAAATTTTGTACCAGGTCACACTCCCATATAATAATTTAACCAGACAGTGTTTCCCCCTGGAATCACCTTTGGAGATCCTTTGAATGAAGCAGTAATTTTTTCCAGGTGTCACACAAACTTGTCGCTTGAGACATGTGTTGTCAGTTCTGATCCTACGACACCGATGGCATTTAAGTCCTTCAACTGCGTGAGATAAATACAAAAACAATATGAGGATAAAATCAGCACCTTCCACAAATAATCCAGTTTTGGATGATTATCATGTGGTTTATCTTGAGTAGAGAAACATCACATTGAATTCTAAACCAAGCAGGCAAGTCTGAATTAGGGTTGGAGAAACTTCCGTATTCCAAATGTTCTGTTTGACATGTTCCCTAATAGTGGTCACATTAGCCATCTGAAACCTTTGAACAGTGGTTCCCAATTTTTTTTTTACCAAGGACCACATTGACCAGGGACCACTTGAACAGGGATCACTTTGACCAGGAACCACTTTGACCAGGGACCACTCTCCAACATTAGTACCAAAAGGGTTACAAAAGGGTTTGTTGTTGTTGTTCATTCGTTCAGTCGTCTCCGACTCTTCGTGACCTCATGGACCAGCCCATGCCAGAGCTCCCTGTCGGCCATCACCACCCCCAGCTCCTTCAAGGTCAGTCCAGTCACTTCAAGGATGCCATCCATCCATCTTGCCCTTGGTCGGCCCCTCTTCCTTTTGCCTTCCACTTTCCCCAGCATAATTGTCTTCTCTAGGCTTTCCTGTCTCCTCATGATGTGGCCAAAGTACTTCAACTTTGCCTCTAGTATCATTCCCTCCAGTGAGCAGTTGGGCTTTATTTCCTGGAGGATGGACTGGTTGGATCTTCTTGCGGTCCAAGGCACTCTCAGAACTTTTCTCCAACACCACAGCTCAAAAGCATCGATCTTCCTTCGCTCAGCCTTCCCTAAGGTCCAGCTCTCACTTCCATAGGTTACTACAGGGAATACCATGGCTTTGACTATGCGGATCTTTGTTGCCAATGTGATGTCTCTACTCTTTACTATTTTATCGAGATTGGACATTGCTCTCCTCCCAAGAAGTAAGCATAAACAAAAGTAAACAAAAGGGTTACAAATCAGTTTTTGATCAACTTTAGATTTGGTTTGGTTATTTGGGGTGCCGATCCAGAAAATTGCATTGCTCCACATCAGCTCTAGTTTCTGATACAGAACATATGACATCCAGTATTTATTTATTTATTTATTTATTTATTTACGACATTTATATGCCACCCTTCTCACCCCGAAAGGAACTCAGAGCGGCTTACAAGTAAAAAGTAAATACAATATATTATATTATTATCATAGCACAATATTAATATTATATATTACATTGTACTGTAACATTATACTGTAATATTATTCGTAAGATTACATTTAATATGAAATATATAATTATAATATTGTATTAATTAGTAGTAGTATATTGTATTACATTATAATATTATCAATATTATATGTATATACAATATATTGTATTGTATTGTATTATATTATATTATATTATATTATATTATATTATATTATATTATAAGCACAGTGCAGGAGACAAGATGGAACTGCCTTCCTGGCCCCTCTCTTTACTCTGATCTCAGAGCAGTGTTTGGTGCTGGAGTGGGGAGCTCCCAACTGATGACACTGGAGGCAAGGTGGAACTGTCTTCCTCGCTCCTCTCTTTACTCTGATCTCAGAGCAGCGGTTGGTGCTGGAGGGGGTGGTCCCACCTGATGACACTGGAGGCAAGATGGAACTGCTTCCTGGCCCCTCTCTTTACTCTGATCTCAGAGCAGCGGTTGGTGCTGGAGGGGGGGCTCCCAACTGATGACACTGGAGGCAAGATGGAACTGCCTTCCTGGGCCCTCTCTTCATTCTGATCTCAGAGCAGTGTTTGGTGCTGGAGAGGGGGTTTCAACTGGACACTGGAGGCAAGATGGAACTGTCTTCCTGACCCCTCTCTTTACTCTGATCTCAAAGCAGCAGTTGGTGCTTGGGAGGGGGGGCTCCCAACTGATGACACTAGATGCAAGATGGAACTGTCTTCCTTCCCCCTCTCTTTACTCTGATCTCAGAACAGCGGGGGCTCCCACCTGATGACACTGGAGGCAAGATGGAACTATTTATTTATTTATTTATTTCTGCTACTTATACCCCGCCCTTCTCACCCCCGAGGGGGGACTCAGGGCGGCTTACACAGACGGCACAATTCGATGCCCTTATACAAATACAAACAGATATAAAAACAGTAATTAATAATTAACAGATTAAAAACATCAATATATAGCACCATAGCACAACAGTAAGCAATCTCATGGTCAGTGTTCGCGTTCCATAGGTCCAATAGGTTAAAATAGGTTCCTACACTATTTGCCCTTCATTATGGTCCTTCTTTTTTAGCTGCCAGAGTTTCCGAAAGCCTGGTCCCACATCCAAGTTTTCAGCTGTTTCCTGAATGAGAGAAGGGAGGGCGCTGTTCTAATCTCCCCGGGGAGTGAGTTCCACAGGCGAGGGGCCACCACTGAGAAGGCCCTGCTCCTCGTCCCCGCCAGTCTCACTTGCGATAAAGGCTATCTTCCTGGCCCCTCTCTTTACTCTGATCTCAGAACAGCGGGGGCTCCCACCTGATGACACTGGAGGCAAAATGGAACTGTCTTCCTGGCCCCTCTCTTTACTCTGATCTCAGAGCAGCGGTTGGTGCAGGAGGGGGTGGATCCCAACTGATGACACTGGAGGCAAGATGGAACTGTCTTCCTGGCCCCTCTCTTTACTCTGATCTCAGAACAGCGGGGGCTCCCACCTGATGACACTGGAGGCAAGATGAAACTATCTTCCTGGCCCCTCTCTTTACTCTGATCTTAGAACAGCGGGGGCACCCAAGTGATGACACTGGAGGCAAGATGGAACTGCCTTCCTGGCCCCTCTCTTCATTCTGATCTCAGAGCAGCAGATGGTGCTGGAAGGGGGGGGGGGTAGTCACCATCTGCTCGCCCACAGAAATCCATATTTAATACTCTAAAGCTACGGACCTTATTTTAGGTCTCATGGCCCACCAGTGGGCCACAACCCACAGGTTGGGAACCGCTGCTTTAAAACCAAAGAGAGAGACGTACAACTGGGAATTCATATTTTGTTGATTGACAGACTTTATGCTGCTTTTCTCCCAGACTCCGACACATGTAATGCAAAGCCCAAAATATTAATTCCTAATTCAAAACATTCTTCGAAACATGACATAATTATTGTGAAATTGTTCAGAACAGTCTGCAACCTTGTTACCCAAGTTATAGTATAATTCAATAGTAAAAGACCTACCTGATGATAAGAAAAGTATAACTGAGAAGCCAAGAGCCAGAATTTTATTCACCTGAGTCTTCATTCTGAAAAAGTCAACCAGAGGTACAAGGGCCCATCAAATCAGAACAAATCAAAAGTGTGTATGTGTTTTCAGGTGTGTTGAATGGACATACGGATGGATGGATGGATTCCTGAGATAAAGACCAAAATAGTGCCACTCCACTCAACCTTCGGAAGCCATCTAGACTAGAATGTAGACCAGTGGTTCTCAACCTGTGAGTCCTCAGGTGTTTTGGCCTACAACTCCCAGAAATCCCAGCCAGTTTACCAGCTGTTAGGACTTCTGGGAGTTGAAGGCCAAAACATCTGGGGACCCACAGTTTGAGAACCACTGATGTAGACCTTACTTCAATAAAGTGGCTTTGTTTACCGCATCTGAAGCCAACAATCCATCTGAAGGGTGCAGGGCAAGTTGCCTGGAACATACACATCTGTTTGCCCTTCCACCAGCAAAAGGGAACGACCAGGAGATCTACAATATGCAGACCAGATGGGGTGTCTACCTCATTCTGCTTAACTATAGACCGGTGTTTCTCAACCTTCCTAATGCCGCGACCTTAATACAGTTCCTCATGCTCTGGTGACCCCCAACCATAACATTATTTTCATTGCTACTTCATAACTGTTATTTTGCGACTGTTATGAATAGTCATGTAAATATCTGACATGCAGGATGTATTTTCATTCACTGGACCAAATTTGGCACAAATATCCGATACGCCCAAATTTGAATACTGCTGAGTTATGCGGGGATTGATTTTGTTGTTTGGGAGATGTAGTTGCTGGGATGTATAGTTCACCTACAATCAAAGAGCATTCTGAACTCCATCAGTGATAGAATTGAACCAAACTTGGCACACGGAACTCCCATGACCAACAGGAAATACTGGAAGGGTTTGGTGGGCATTAACCTTGGGTTTTTGGAATTGTAGTTCACCCACATCCAGAGAACACTGTGGACTCAAACAATCATAGATCTGGACCAAACTTGGCATGGATACTCAATATACACAAATGTGAATACTGGTGGAGTTTGGGGAAAATAAATCTTGACATTTGGGAGTTGTAGTTGCTGGGATTTATAGTTCACCTACAATCAAAGAGCATTCTGAACTCCATCAGTGATAGAATTGAACCAAACTTGGCACACAGAACTCCCATGACCAACAGGAAATACTGGAAGGGTTTGGTGGGCATTGACCTTGGGTTTTTGGAGTTGTAGTTCATCTACATCCAGAGAGCACTGTGGACTCAAAACAATCATGGATCTCGACCAAACTTGGCATGGATACTCAGTATACTCAAATGTGAACACTGGTGGAGTTTGGGGGGAAATAGATCTTGACATTTGGGAGTTTTAGTTGCTGGGATTTATAGTTCATTAACAATCAAAGAGCATTCTGAACAGTTGTAGAGATCTTCAGCCTTCTCTGCCAAAGGGATTATTATTCTTATCATCATTATTATTTAATTAATTAATTTATACCCCGCCACCATCTCCCCAAGGGGACTCAGGGCAGCTTACATGAGGCCAAGCCCAACAACACATCAGTAAAAACAAAACAGCAAGCAAATAAAACAGTACAATTAATATAACTCACACATAAACAATAACACACAAAATTTAAAACCTTATGGCCTGGCCAAATATAATAAATGATTTTTTTAATAAACACTGGGCATGAACAGAAGTAGAATGTATCTAAGCAGGAGGGTTTTAAAAGATAATGTAAGGAGACCAATCCAACAGGTTTATTTATTTATTTATTTGTCGTGTCAGAGCAACCAGTCCATTATATTACATTTCTAACAGAACAAAGCAAACAAACAGAGAATATACAAAATGTGTGAGTTTGGTAGTTGGTTAAATGTCCTTTGACCAGTATCTGGCCACTTGGAGTGCTTCTGGTGTTGCTGCACGAAGGTCCTCCATTGTGCATGTGGCTGGGCTCAGGTTGCATTGCAGCAGGTGGTCAGAGGTTTGCTCTTCTCCACACTCGCATGTCGAGGATTCCACTTTGTAGCCCCATTTCTGAAGGTTGGCTCTGCATCTCGTGGTGCCAGAGCGCAGTCTGTTCAGCGCCTTCCAAGTCGCCCCATCTTCTGTGTGCCCAGGGGGGAGTCTCTTATCTGGTATAACCCACGGATTGAGGTGCTGGGTTTGGGCCTGCCACTTTTGGACTCTCGCTTGCTGAGGTGTTCCAGCGAGTGTCTCTGTAGATCTTAAAAAACTATTTCTAGATTTAAGTCGTTGACATGCTGGCTGATACCCAAACAGGGGATGAGCTGGAGATGTCTCTGCCTTGGTCCTTTCACTATTGGCTGCTACTTCCCGGCGGATGTCAGGTGGTGCAATACCGGCTAAACAGTGTAATTTCTCCAGTGGTGTAGGGCGCAGACACCCCGTGATAATGCGGCATGTCTCATTCAGAGCCACATCCACTGTTTTAGTGTGGTAAGATGTGTTCCACACTGGGCATGCGTACTCAGCAGCAGAGTAGCACAGTGCAAGGGCAAATGTCTTCACTCTATCTGGTTGTGAGACATGCCAGTCAGCTTTCATATGATATTGTTTCTGGCACCCACTTTTTGCTTGATGTTCAGGCAGTGCTTCTTGTAGGTCAGAGCACGGTCCAGAGTGACTCCCAGGTCACTCCCAACAGGTAGTAAAGTGTTTCTGAGGACATATTGCAGAGAATTAATCAGATCAGGGCATTGTTCCTTATTCAGGGAAGGCACACTGGAACATCCACATTTTCAGGCTGCCAATGTGGGAGCTTGCCTGATATCCTTGGGGAGTGAGTTCCAGAGTCGGGGGGCCACCATAGAGAAGGCCCTCACTCTCGTCCACATCAATCGCGCCTAACCGTTCAGGGCTTTGTAGGTAAGAACCGCACCTTGAATTAGGACCGGAAAATGAACGGCAGCCAATGGAGTTCCTTAAACAGTGGGGTTGACCGCTCCCTGAAAGACGATCAGAAATATGTGTTTTCTGATGGTCTTTGGCAACCCCTCTGAAACCCCCCTTGCAACCCCCCCCCCCCAGCGGTCCCAACCTCCAGGCAAAGACAAAGTCTAAAGCACTTATAAAATGATAAAAATCTACAGAACATCATTTAAATCTGCAGTTTTGTGTGTTCCAAATGTTTCTGCAGCTACAGTACAGCCAAAAGTTAAAGTATATCTATACCATATGGATACCAGCTACTATCGGTTTCTGTAAACGAACTCACCCTGCTGCAGTTGACGGATCACGTATGCCACAATTTCAGTCACCGTTTATCTCCAATGCAATTCCAAGTTTCCCAAAACCAAGCACCTGAAACCAAGACAGATAGAAATCACCGGTATCCTTCGCTGAGCACCTCCCACTCCAGGCAGAAGTGCTATGTGGTAATGTCCTGGATACTTGTCATGGTCCAGAAGATTCACTCCCTGAGGACTCACTAAAGAAAAGGACATTGTGTAGGCAACCAAAGCAAACACTGTAAGGAAGGGTAAGCGGCGATTACTCAAGTCCAACAAAGTTCTTTAGGCGATTTACAGCTAAATTATAAAAGATAAAATACATACATACAAAAATTAAAAATTAACAGAGATCGAATGCTCTAGTAAAAAGCCAGGTCTTAAGTGTGAGAGTAAAAGGCCCAAAGTCACGCATGGCTCTCATGTAGGGCGGCAAGGAATTCCACAAGGCAGGGGCAGAAATAGAAAAAGCCCATCTGCGCCTGGTCCTTTCCAAGTGCACTTCTCTAGGACCCGGTATATGGAGTAAGTCACGTTGGGCTGGTCGTTGCGACCTCCGATGATGGGAGAAGGAGAGGCGGTCCCTAAGGTACGATGGACCCTGGCCGTAAAGAGTTTTAAAGGTCAGAACTAGCATCTTATACAGGCCACGGTACTCAGTTGGAAGCCAATGTAAATGTTGCAGCACTGGTGTTATATGGCATTTCATGGGCGTTCTTGTGAGTAACCTGGCTGCCGCATTCTGAACAATACGGAGCTTTCAGGTGGTAGACATAGGAAGGCCCACATACAGGGCGTTGCAATAGTCCAGCCTAGATGTGACCGTGGCATGGATGACAGTTT
Source organism: Anolis sagrei (assembly GCF_037176765.1). NCBI lineage: Eukaryota > Metazoa > Chordata > Lepidosauria > Squamata > Anolidae > Anolis > Anolis sagrei. The sequence continues at coordinate 19,436,426 of NC_090027.1, forward strand.
CCAGAGCCTCGTCAGATAGGTAGGGTCAGGCCCGTAGCCAGGATTTCGTTTTGGGGGGGGCTGATTTTTTTCAGGGGGGGTTTCGGGGGGGGGCTGAGTTTCGGGGGGGGGGCTGAGTCTGAGTGAAAGAGGGGCTAGCCTAGCAAACCTTTTGTATCGTTACCCCAATACCCCCATGCATATGGGATATATTGAGTATGGTGATCAGATCATGATATGAATAAACATAACAGTTTAAATAATGCACCAGTAAGGCCTTTTCGCGAACCACCATGAAAATTTCGGGGGGGGCTGAAGCCCCCCGAGCCCCCCCCCCCTGGCTACATGCCTGGGTAGGGTGCCAGTTGCCTTGCTTGTCGTAGATGGAAAAAGGCCTGTTTGCTGGCAGCAGCGACCTGAGCTTCCAATGTCAGCTGTGAATCCAGGACGACACCTAAGCTCTTAACAGTGGTCGATGGAGATAGGGCAGCACTCTCGAAGGTGAGTAATGGAGGAGTCAGACCTGCCGGGCGGCCATGCCAGAGAATCTCAGTCTAAGCCGGGTTCACCTTCAGTCTGCTAGCACGTAGCTAATCTGGGCAGTCTGTACTTGCCTCTGTTGGCGTGGAGCTCCTGTACCCGGTACCAACTGCGTTTGGTTTCCGCGAGCGACCCTTACCAAGCAGAGCTTTGTAGACTTCCAGGGAAAAAGGAGTTCAGATTTTGGTGATGGCTGGCTGGAGTCCCTCAGCAAAGGAGCTGTAAGGCTGTATGATCCTCGGCCAAGCTCTGGGCTGTATAACCCCAGCCAAGCTATGGGGCCTTTTCTCCCCGGCCAAGCTGTAGGGCTGTATAACCACGGCCAAGCTGTAGAAGACAAAGCTTTCTACAGGAGCTCTTGGTATTATGCCCTGCATGGAAAGCTGCTCTGTGTGGACTGTACTCAAAATGGCTCTTATTCCCTCCAAAACTCAAAAGGGGGGCGGGACCAGGGAACCTAACTATAATTGACAGGTGGCTTGCCCTATGATTGCAGCCAAAAGAAGCCACCTATCTGCAGAGTCCCTGAAACTTAGGACTGCAACAAACATTAAATGCAAAGCAAACAAAATTGGAGCTCCTGGTGCGGTTGTACCAGCACAGCCATTGTGTTTGTTTTCCATAATTGTGCTAGTTTAATCCTGGCTGCTGTTATAAGGTAGATGAAGATTCTATTTGTGTTTACCTACCGAGCCCAATTCAAGGTGCAGGTGCTTACCTACAAAGCCCTAAACGGTTTGGGACCTGCCTACCTGCGTGACCGCATCTCCATCTACGAACCCACTCGCTCACTTCGTTCATCCGGAGAGGCCCTGCTCGCGATCCCACCTGTGTCGCACGCGCGTTTGGTGGGGACGAGGGACAGGGCCTTCTCTGTGGTTGCCCCCCGACTTTGGAACACCCTCCCCAAAGTTGGCACCCACGTTGGCAGTCTTTAGGGAGAACTTGAAGACTTGGCTATTCCGATGTGCCTTTCCAGAATAAGATAACCTCCAGCACTACGTCCCGGAAGCACTTTATTAGAGTTTAATACTCTCTGCACATTGCACTTGCCCAGAACTCCAACATGCCACCTCACACACCCAGCACTTTTAACCTGTACCCATCATTGGCCCGGCCCTGGTTTTATTGTGTAATAGTGTAATGTTTTGTTGTGTTATTGCTTATGTTTTTAATTTGCTTGCATTGTTATTGTTTGTTGTTGTTATGTTGAGGCCTTGGCCTTTGTAAGCCGCATCGAGTCCTTCGGGAGATGCTAGCGGGGTACAATAAAGTTTAATAATAATAATAATAATAATAATATTTCCATTTCAAAATCGGTTATACCTAGTAGGAAGTACTCCAGCTTGAGATCAAATTTTATTTGTAGAATTAGTTCCATCTTTTTATGAATCGATCGCCAGAAGGATTTGGTTTTTTTTGCACTTCCACCATACATGGATGAAGGTGCCAACATCTTTCCCACATTTCCAACATTTATATTATTAGCATAGTATAATATCAGTATTATATATTACAAACATTACATTTTTATTTATATAGATTTCGAAGATTCCGATGGTACCTAACCATGCCTAATACACATACATACTTATTAGAGCTGGGCGGTTTCGTTTCGTTAATTCGTAATTCGTTAAAAATTTGTTATTTTTTTTGTTAACGAAGCGATAACTAACCATTCTGGAGCAACCTAAAAACGAAACGAATTTTTCAATTCGTTTCGTAAACGCTTCGTATTTCGTTATGTATTCGTTTCGTTATTGGTTTGAGGTCGTTTCGTTATTATTTCCGCATGTCTGGGGCAAGTTTTATAGTTGTTTTTTGTTTAATTAGTTAAAAAAAATTATAATATCACACCAACAGTCAACAACAGAGGGAGAGGGAAGCTTCAAAAGTTCCCCCTGTCCCATTTGGAGGTTTTTTAGCGTATTGCGCGGTCGCGTCCGCCATTAACGAATCGATTTGTTATTGTTTCGTTATTGTTTCATTATTGTTTTGTAATTTTTTTACCATTTACGAAATTTCGTAAATATCGAACTTTTTTTCAAAAAAAATCGGAATTCTTTTAAATATCGAAACGCAAAAAAACCCCCAAAAACGAATCGATTTTAGAAACAAATTTTTCTGTTGTTACCCAGGCCTAATACTTATGTAAAGAAAAAAAATTAAAAATGGAAATAAGTGGAAATATCTTGCCAACCTGCCCCCCAAAATAATGAAATGAACAACAAATAGCTGGTTTGACTGATCATGTGTCCTAAGTGTGTCTGTAAACCTCGTGTATAATAAAAAAGAAAAAAGAAAAGGTCCACAATTCCATTCTCGGTTGTCAAAGATGTACAGCTTTCTTCATATTTCCAACTAACAGAAAATCTCGTGGCCATCATGCTTCCAGATATTGTAGGAATGAATCCAAAACCAAGATGAGTTTATTCATCATACATCCAGGACCAAGCATGATAGGTATTACAAAAATTCTCTTCACAGCACCACATATTTATTATTCTTGCACGCCTTAAGTTTATCATATTTAAGCACGACTTGCTGCAACCTCTTGAAATGATATGTTTTCCTCCTACAACAAGGGAGAGGGGGAAAACAGTCGTTATGATAGACATGTAATAGTCGAAACTGGGCAATAAATTTTGCATGAGAGCAGTACATGTGAAAAAGATCTTGGAGTCCAACAATGTGATGCGGCTATCATATCTCCTCTCAGCCTTCTCTTCTTCAGGCTAAACATGCCCAGCTCCTTAAGCCGCTCCTCATAGGGCTTGTTCTACAGACCCTTGATCATTTTAGTCGCTCTCCTCTGGACACATTCCAGCTTGTCAATATCTCTCTTGAATTGTGGTGCCCAGAATTGGACACAATATTCCAGATGTGGTCTAACCAAAACAGAATAGAGGGGTAGCATTACTTCCCTAGATCTAGACACTATGCTCCTATTGATGCAGGCCAAAATCCCATTGGCTTTTTTTTGCCGCCACATCACATTTAGTGAGATGCTAACAGGTTCCTGGTTTTTGTATTGTGGTTTTTGGAATTTTGCTCAAGTTCAGAGATTTTCCTGACTGCTGTGTTTCTATTGTGGCTTTTTGACTTTGCATTTACCTTTCTTCTGTAACCAATTTTTCATCAATAAAAAGCATTGTTTTTCCTACATTCCAGTGTGGTGGATTTAATCTTATGGTCTCATTTCCTGATCTGGGATGCAACAAGGACAAGGACACCAGATTGGATAATAAGGGTTAAGCCTTGGTCAATTTGCCAAGACACTAACAACAACAACAACAACAACAACAACAACAACAACAACAACAACCCTTCCCATATTAGATAGTGTGTATCATTTAATCAAGGTTTTTATGCCCTATTTTCATATATTTATAGCCGAAGGTAACAGATTTATTACTGAGAAACCACCTCCCTTTACACTTATGTACTCTCTTGAACTTCTATGGGACTTTTTTCCTTCTGAAGGACTCTTTTGCCCCACATCAAGGACTCTCTTTCCCATTATGGACACATTTTCTTCTATGGACATTCCTATAAATATTATGAACCATGGACACATACTGAGCCATGATCGAGGCTCTTATCAATTTCTCTATGGGACTTTGGTGGGAGGGATAAGTGGGTATATTTTCTACACTATTTCTATATTTCTTCCTGTATACCTGACCCTTCTGCCCTATTCCTTTTTATTAAAAACTAGCTGTCCCCTGCCACGCGTTGCTGTGGCCCAGTCTGTTGATCTGGCAAATAAAGTAATGAGAAAGTGTTGGTTTCTAATATATGTAATTTCTTTCTGCTTGTGGGTAAACAGTAGGGCTGGGCAGTTTCGTTCGTTAATTTCGTAATGCGTTATTAATTCGTATTTAAATTAGCTTACGATCCGATATTGAGCCATGCAGGAATAGTGTGAGGAGTAATTAAAAATCGAAACAATTTTTCCAATTTATTTCGTATTGTTTCGTAATTGTTTCGTAATTGTTTCGTAATTGGTTCAAAATTGTTTCGAAATTATTTCCGTAGGTCTGGTGCAATTTTTATAGTTGTTGTTTGTTTTATCAGTGATAAAAAATAAATTATCACACCAACAGTCAACAACAGAGGGAGAGGGAAGCTTCAGAAGTTCCCCCTGTCCCATTTGGAGGGTTTTTTAGCATATTGCGCAATCGCGTCCGCCATTAACGAATCGATTCGAAATTAACAAAATTTCGTAAATAACGAAATTTTGAAATCTCAAAATTTCGGAAGTATTTAGAATTTGGAAACGCTAGCGCCCCCTGGAAACGAATCGAGTTTAGAAACAATTTTTTCCGTGGTTACCCAGCCCTAGTAAACAGTATTTCTTGCTGTTTCTTTGTCAGTGTTGATGTGGAGAGTGCCTCGTTTACCTACCCTGGAACATGGAACATATAGTTGTCCTTCTTTAAGGGTCCCTTTCAAATCTATGATACTATATCTCTGTGTGTGAATCATATCTATCTATTAGGCCTGGGTAACAGTGGAAAAATTTGTTTCTAAAATCGATTCATTTTTTGGGGGGTTTTGCGTTTCGATATTTAAAAGAATTCCGAAATTTTTCTTTTAAAAAGTTCAATATTTACGAAATTTCGTAAATGTAAAAAAAATTACGAAACATTAACGAAACAAATACGAAACAATAACGAATCGATTCGTTAATGGCGGACGCGACCGCGCAATACGCTAAAAAACCTCCAAATGGGACAGGGGGAACTTCTGAAGCTTCCCTCTCCCTCTGTTGTTGACTGTTGGTGTGATATTATAATTTTTTTTCACTAATTAAACAAAAAATAACTATAAAACTTGCCCCAGACATGCGGAAATAATAACGAAACGACCTCAAACCGATAACGAAACGAATACATAACGAATCCGAAGCATTTACGAAACGAATTTAAAAATTCGTTTCGTTTTTAAGTTGCTCCAGAATGGTTCGTTATCGCTTCGTTATAAAAAAAATAACGAATTTTTAACGAATTACGAATTAACGAAACGAAACCACCCAGCCCTACTATCTATCTATCTGTCTGTCTGTCTGTCTGTCTGTCTATGGCTGGATGGCTCTTTGTCAGGAGGACTTTGATTACGTTTTCTTGCCCTTATGAAGGGAGTTGGATTGGATGGCCTTGAGTATTTTCTGTTGGTCATGGAGGTTCTGTGTGGGAAGTTTGCCCCGATTCTGTCATTCGTGGGATTCAGAATGCTCTTTGATTGTATGTGAACTGTGAATCCCAGTGACTACAACTCCCAAACGTCAAGGTTTATTTCTGCCAAACTCCATCTGTGTTCATATTTGGGTGTATTGAGTGTTTGTGCCAAGTTTGATCCAGATCCATCATTGTTTGAGTCCACAGTGAGAAACACACCCCATCCCGCCCCCTTTCAAGAGTAATCCATGCAAACCAAAAAAACAGACATACCCCTGGAATGTCTTGAAACATGGCAATATCCATTTGTTTCACAGACCGATTGAGGTGATATACAGCGATTACGTCGATTAACCATTTTACATTTGTGGCATAAAAGTCTTCCATCTGTGGGAAACAAACAGGAAATGAGACTATCAGACCCTGTTTTGAAAAAGATCCATGACTGGTTAATTCACTCTCAATACCATATAGGTCAGGGCAACATTTATTTTAGAGGTAATAGCTGGAGGAAAGTGCTGAGAGTGCCTTGGACTGCCAGAAGATCCAACCAATCCATCCTCCAGGAAATAAAGCCTGACTGCTCACTGGAGGGAAGGATACTAGAGACAAAGATGAAGTACTTTGGCCACATCATGAGGAGACAGGAAAGCCTAGAGAAGACAATTATGCTGGGGAAAATGGAAGGTAAAAGGAAGAGGGGCCGACCAAGGGCAAGATGGATGGATGGCATCCTTGAAGTGACTGGACTGACCTTGAAGGAGCTGGGGGTGGTGACGGCCGACAGGGAGCTCTGGCGTGGGCTGGTCCATGAGGTCACAAAGAGTCGGAGACAACTGAACGAATGAACAACAACATTATAAATAGCATATAGATCTCATGTGTGTGTGTGTATAATATCAGAGGTTCCAACCTTTTTTTGACATGGACATTCCACAGATATATAAACCTCACTTGCCTAGTTTCTAACAGACCTCACAAGCTCTGAGGATGCCTGCCATAGATGTGGGCAAAATGTCAGGAGAGAATGCTTCTGGAACATGGCCAGACAGCCCAGAAAACTCACAGCAACCCATAACTGATTCTACTGATCAAATTTAACCTTAGAATTTTGTATTGGGGTCCAAAGAAGGGCTTTTAAATTTTGTGTATTGCTCTAATTTCAACACACGTCATAAAGCTTTTGACAAGTTTATCTAGGCTTAAGTCCTCTGGCATGCTCTGGACCGCAAGCCAGTGGTAGTGTTGCCCTTCACAATCGCTACGGACCCCTTGAACTAATTCCTCCCTATATGTGCTACAATGGTTATGAAGGGGGTTTTGTTGTTGTTGTTGTTTCTCCCTGTATTTAGGACTTACCTGTTAGGAAGAAGAGCATCAGCAAAAAGCCAACTGCCAGAGCCTTATTCAGCTGAGTTTTCATTCTAAAAGATCGTTCAGAGGAACAAAGAAGAATGACTTCAAGTCAGAACCAAAACTCTTGGGAAGAATTAACATTCTTAAAATACTCTGTGGTGGATTTGAAACTTGAGCACTGGCTCTCCTAGCCGAAGCAAGGCTATGATCTTTTCCCCAGGTCCGTTGTTTTTACTCCATACCTTCAAGTCAGTCTCAACATAGTGCAATCCTATGATAAGGTTTTCTCGGTGCCTTCCTCCAAAACTGAGCAGGTGTGCCTTGTCCAAATGTGTTTCTATGGCTGAACAGGGATTGAAACTCTGCTTAAACAAACATGCAAACAACACACTTGTTGGGTTGTTGTAGGTTTTTTCAGGCTGTATGGCCATGGTCTAGAGGCATTCTCTCCTGACGTTTTGCCTGCACTTTGGCAAGCATCCTCAGAGGTAGACCATGGCCATACAGCCTGAAAAAACCTACAACAACCCAGTGATTCCGGCCATGAAAGCCTTCGACAATAACACACTTGTTCCTTATACTAGTGTATCAAAACCTTGACAAGTTGCCTTAGAACACAATTCAGAGCTTAGGAAGTTCTAGAACAGCATTTCTCAACTTGGAGGTTGGAACCCCTGGGGGGGATTGTGAGGGGAGTGTCGAGGGGTCACCAAAGACCATCAGAAAGCACAGTATTTCCTGTTGGTCATGGTGGTTCTGTATGGGAAGTTTAGCCCAATCCTATCATTGGTGGGATTCAGAATTCTCTTTGACTGTAGGTGAACTATAAATCCCAGCCATTACAACTCCCAAATGTCAAGGTATATTTTCTCTCAAACCCCACCAGTGTTCACATTTGGACATATTGAGTATTCATGCCAAGTTTGGTCCATATCAATCATTGTTTGAGTCTACAGTGCTCTCTGGATGTAGGTGAACTACAACTCCAAAACTCAAGGTCAATGCCCACCAAAACCTTCCAGTATTTCCTGTTGGTCATGGTGGTTCTGTATGAGAAGTTTGGCCCAATTCTATCATTGGTGGGATTCAGAATGCTCTTTGATTGTAGGTGAACTATAAATCCCAGCCACCACAACTCCCAAATGTCAAGGTCTATTTTCCCCAAACTCCACCAGTGTTCACATTTGGGCGTATTGAGTATTCATGCCAAGTTTGGTCCAGATCCATCATAGTTTGAGTCCACAGTGCTATCTGGGTATAAATAAACTACAACTCCAAAATTCAAGGTCAATGCCCACCGAAACCTTCCAGTATTTTCTGTTATTCATGGGAGTTCTGTGAGCCAAGATTGGTTCAACTCCATTGTTGGTGGAGTTCAGAATGCTCTTTGATTGTAGGTAAACTATAAATCTCAGCAACTACAACTCCCAAATGACAAAATCAATCCCCCCTCCCCCCACCCCATCAGTATTACAATTTGGGCGTATTGGGTAACATGAGGAACTGTATTAAGGGGTCATGGCATTAGGAAGGCTGAGAAGCACTGTACTAATGAAATGGCAGGGAGAAGGTTTGAGGAAAAGAGACAAAAGAGAGTTCCTGAGGTCTGTAAAAGCACGGTTTATTCTCAGTTGGTGCCAACTGGATATGGACCCTGCTGGTATTCCAGGAAAGAGGTGATGAACAAAGGAATTTCCTTCATTTATATACCCTTTGTAATAATATGCATACATCATACAATCATCACAATGTGCGTCACAAAATTCCACTTTTACGTTGTCTTCAATAGCATATTTTTAACTTCAAGATCTTTAATCTTCCATTAAGCACCTTTATCTAAAGAATTGCTATTAGACGTCCATCCTGTACCCCATAGCGCCAGAGTGTCTGCTACCGGCTACTTATAGCAAGTGCTTCCATCCATCTTGATACAAGTCCTTTCCTGGTACAAGGCTTCTTGATAGCAAGGCTACATCATTAATCTTACGATAAGCCCTGCTTGATATGAGATGGAAGGGTGTCTTGATATTTGCTAGAAGCCTTGGACATTCCTTTCCATAGACCCTGGCCTTTTTCTGGCCTCTTTGTGGCATCTAATTTGCAGCTTTTAGGAAGTGCATCTCTTCCCAAGTGAATGTTCATGCATAACATTCATGTTGTGATTTCATACATATTTTCTAATTCCTATTTCTAATATCGTTAGTTACACCCAATATATATTTTCTAGGCCTGGGTAACAACGGAAAAATTTGTTTCTAAAATCGATTCGTTTTTTGGGTTTTTTTGTGTTTCGATATTTAAAAGAATTCTGATTTTTTTTAAAAAAAAAGTTCGATATTTACGAAATTTCGTAAATGGTAAAAAAATTACAAAACAATAACGAAACAATAACGAAACAATAACGAATCGATTCGTTAATTGCGGACGCGACCGCGCAATACGCTAAAAAACCTCCAAATGGGACAGGGGGAACTTCTGAAGCTTCCCTCTCCCTCTGTTGTTGACTGTTGGTGTGATATTATAATTTTTTTTCACTAATTAAACAAAAAACAACTATAAAACTTGCCCCAGACATGCGGAAATAATAACGAAACGACCTCAAACCAATAACGAAACGAATACATAACGAAATACGAAGCATTTACGAAACGAATTGAAAAATTCGTTTCATTTTTAGGTTGCTCCAGAATGGTTCGTTATCGCTTCGTTAACAAAAAAATAACAAATTTTTAACGAATTACGAATTAACGAAACAAAACCGCCCAGCCCTAATATTTTCCACTATAACTCGGGACTATGTCTGTTCTTGTTTTTATTGTATTTTAAAGTTAATTGTATTGTTTTAATCTACTGCTGTAAACCGCTCCGAGCCAAATTGGGAGTAGTGGTATACAAGTCAAATAAATAAATAAATCAATAAATATATGCATTATGTATTTCCATCATGTCTTCATCACTAGTGTATCTTAAAATATCAACACCTTGAAAAGTTGCCTTAGAACACAATTAGGAGCTTAGGAATTTCTCCTAGAAGGAACATATATCCTCTCATCTGAACCTACTGTAGTCTCTTGTATGTCGTGCCAGATGATAGGATCCAACTCGGGTTTATGATCTAGAATGGAAATTGGTTGTGTTGATTAGGAATCCTTAGAGCAGTGATGGGCAGCCTTTTGAGCTCGGTGTGTCAAAATTTACCAAAAAAAAATGAACATAACTCAAGTAGGGTGTCACTTTGAGGGAAAAAACCCAAAATTTTGCGATATTTATAGTTTGAATAACAAAAATGTATAATTGTAATATATAACTGTATTTAATAAACCAAAAATGAATTATTTAACTTACGTGCTTAGTGACTTCTTTGTTCATTCATCAGTCAGTTTCTTTTGTTGGTTTTGATATTATTTAACTTGTGTGGGGTGCCATGAACTAAGATAAGTGAGGGGGAGGGAAATTCTTTAACTAATCTGCCTATTAGTGACTTTTTTGTTGCTGAATTTCATTGGCTAAATCTGCAATTGAAGGTTGGCATTTTGTACACTTCAAGCCCAAGCAAGCACTACTAACTTCATCTGTCAGTCTGTTTCTTTTGTTGGTTTTGATATTATTTAACACTGAGAATAAGGTCTCACAAAAGTACGTAGAGGGAAAAATTGTGAGTAAAGCCACTGCTTTATTTTTCAAGGTGCTAAAAATGTTTGTTAATCGGTTCCGGGCACTCCAAATTTCCTGCTCGTAGTGGCACTCCTCTTGATTCTCCAAGTGGCACCTTTACAGATTCTCAAGTTTTGACAAACACCTAAGCCGATGCTGTCTTGAAATTCTCCAAGTTGCATCTCCAAATCATCAGTTTGCATCAATTGAAAACCATTTAATTCCAAAACTAGTGTAGACTACTACATCAGGTTGCTGCGGTTATGTGGTTGCTGATAATGGTGGTCACAGGGCTACCAGAGATGCATCCCCCATGGCATTCCACTGCTCCCTGCTCCGCTAGCTGGAAGTGAGGTCAAAGATCCCCTAACGATTTAACCAAAAGTCCTAGAACTAGACACTCTGTGCCGGAGTTCTGTTGTTTTGATCTACGGACCTCCGGCACAGAGTGTCTACTAGGGCTGTCCAACCACGGAAAAATTTGTTTCTAAACTCAATTCGTTTTTAGACGGTTTTTGCATTTCGTTATTTAAAAGAATTCCGAATTTTTTCTTTAAAAAAAGTTCAATATTTACGAAATTTCGGAAAATAATGAAACAATTTCGAAACAATAACGAATCGATTCGTTAATGGCGGACGCGATTGCGCAATACGCTAAAAAACCCTCCAAATGGGACAGGGGGAACTTCTGAAGCTTCCCTCTCCCTCTGTTGTTGACTGTTGGTGTGATAATTTATTTTTTTAATCACTGATAAAACAAACAACAACTATAAAACTTGCACCAGACATACGGAAATAATAACGAAACAATTACGAAACAATTACGAAATAAATTTTAAAAATTCGTTTCGATTTTAAGTTGCTCCTGAATGGTTCAATATCGCTTCGTTATCAAAAAAAATAACGAATTAATAACAAATTACGAAATTAACGAACGAAACCGCCCAGCCCTAGTGTCTACACTACACTACAGCACGTGTTTCATCCTCAGCTACTGCACCTGGCCGTGCAGGAGCTGAGCATAAAATTTCTTTTTTGGCATGCAGCTGCGTGTCATCAAAAATGGCTACGCGTGTCAGTGCTGACACGCATGTCATAGGTTCACCATCACGGCCTTAGAGAAACCGAGCAGAAAGGTAGACAGAGACAGGAAGGGAAGAAGTGTCAGGAAGACAGAATAAAGAGGAGGAAGGGTGGCCTTTTCTCCTTTGGTCCTGACTCCATCCATCACCCTGGCCTCAGTTTTGCCCATTACTGGCATATAACACCCTATAGAATACTCTAGTACAGGCATGGGCAAACTTCGGCCCTCCAGGTGTTTTGGACTTCAACTCCCACCATTCCTACCAGCAGGGCCGTAGCCAGAAAAAAAATTCGGGGAGGGTTGACAATTTCAGGGGGGGGTGTTGAAATTTGGGGGGGGGGGTGAAAATTTTGGGGAGGGTTGAAAATTTCAGGGGGGGGGGAGTTGAAACCTGCCTCCTAGCTCATGCCGAAGCAAAGAGCATCGCAGGGGGCAGAGCAACCTGTCAACCACCTCCACCAAGTCTGGCCTCCTTAATTATAGCATTCAACACACACACCCCCAATTTGGTTGCTTCACTACATCGGCTATTGCTGCAAGTAATGACAGTGTGAATAAATTGTCAATATTTGCTTGAGATAGTGCTTACAGTTCTGGAGGGACTCTTAATTTTTTGCATCTCATAGACTTAGCATGGGGATTTGGTTAACCAGTTAAAATTCATGAGTAAACCAGTTTTTTTTAAAAAAATCTGAAACATTTCGGGGGGGGGTTGAACCCCTAAAACCACCCCCTCGCTACAGGCCTGCCTACCAGCCTACCAGCTGGTAGGAATAGTGGGAGTTGGAGTCCAAAAAACCTGGAGGGCCAAAGTTTGCCCATGCCTGCTCTATTATTTACACATCATAATATATTTTAGTTATGTTTACATCTATTTTTTCAAATTCAATGGAAATTATTTCTATTCTGCTTCCATATCACAACATTGTCCCCTTTGCATTTGAGTTATTCAGCTCACGTTTGACCACTGCACCTCTTGCTTAAGTCCAAGGAATGAGAAATTGGGACAATGCTCTCCAGTTAATGTGCGGAGCTTGAAGAAGAAGAACCAGCTGGGAAGGGATTGAAAGTCTTTCCCTGGTAGCAATATAAGATGCATGCTAAGTACCACCCACAATGAAGTGGTTGTGGGTGGGTGGGTGTGTGGGGGGGGGGGGGGGTGGTAAAGCAATAGTACAAGATGTTTTCCAAGATCTGGCATCCTCTTTTGCTCAGCTTGGTGACTCAAATGGTTATCATATTCTAAAAATAATGGAGAATCACTTGTTGATCTATGGAGAGGTCATTATGTGAGTGATCAAAGCAGGTCGACTTTCTGTGAAAGCATCTTCATCTAACCAAAATGTACAAATTATTTGTGCTATAGCAATCCTGAGGGCGGATTATACCATTTTAGGATGTAATTATTTACCAAATTTCTTCTTTAAAACAGCAATGAGTAATTTCAGCCATTCTCTTATCACTTTGAGAAGCTTGTCAAAACTTATTATTTATTTACTCTTTTTATACCCCGCTTTTCTCTACCCCGAAGGGGACTCAAGGTGTCTTACATAGAGGCAATACCTTAAAACACATGTTGTTGTTGTTGTTCATTCGTTCAGTCGTCTCCGACTCTTCGTGACCTCATGGACCAGCCCACGCCAGAGCTCCCTGTCGGCCGTTACCACCCCCAGCTCCCTCAAGGTCAGTCCAGTCACTTCAAGGATGCCATCCATCCATCTTGCCCTTGGTCGGCCCCTCTTCCTTTTGCCTTCCACTTTCCCCAGCATAATTGTCTTCTCTAGGCTTTCCTGTCTCCTCATGATGTGGCCAAAGTACTTCAACTTTGTCTCTAGTATCTTTCCCTCCAGTGAGCAGTCGGGCTTTATTTCCTGGAGGATGGACTGGTTGGATCTTCTCACAGTCCAAGGCACTCTCAGCACTTTCCTCCAACACCACAGCTCAAAAGCATCGATCTTCCTTCGCTCAGCCTTCCCTAAGGTCCAGCTCTCACATCCGTAGGTTACTACAGGGAATACCATGGCTTTGACTAGGCAATGGATCTTGGTTGCCAGTCTGATGTCTCTACTCTTTACTATTTACTATTGAGACTGGACATTGCTCTCCTCCCAAGAAGTAAGCATCTTCTGATTTCCTGGCCACAGTCTGCATCTGCAGTCATCTTTGCACCTAGAAATACAAAGTCTGTCACGGCCTCCACATTTTCTCCCTCTATTTCCCAGTTGTCAATCATTCTTGCTGCCATAATCTTGGTTTTTTTGATGTTTAGCTGCAACCCGGCTTTTGCGCTTTCTTCTTTCACCTTGATTAGAAGGCATACAATAAAACACATACAATTCCAAAAAAATTAAACTTAAACGAGATCAAAATTAGAAACATATCAAACATTTGCAAACATTCCATCCCGTATTAAAATCATGCCATCCATAGTCTTAGGCCAAGCCGTTCCATAGTCATTCCATGTATTCCAGATCTGTTAATTGCACTGCACTATTCTCCGACCTAAAGCCTGATCCTGCAGCCAAGTTTTCACCTTTCTTCTGAAGGCTAGGATGCATTTTTCAAAGACAGCTGGCAATTCAGAATTAATATATACACAATTCAAATAATAATAATAATAATAATAATAATAATAATAATAATGCCAGAATTGAAAAGTCGACGACAGATCCCAAATGTAGACTCTGCAAGGAAGCAGATGAAACAATAGATCACATCCTCAGCTGCTGCAAGAAGATCACGCGGACAGACTACAAGCAGAGACACAACACCATTGCTCAGATGATCCATTGGTACTTGTGCCACAAACACCATCTGCCTGCGAAAAAGAACTGGTGGGATCACAGGCCATGAAAAGTTACAGAAAATGAACACGTCAAATTACTCTGGGACTTCCAAATTCAGACTGACAAGAGTTTTGGAGCACAATACTCCTGGCCTCACAATTGTGTTAAAAAACAAAGTATGGATTGTCGATGTTGCAATCTTACATGACAGCAGGATTGAAGAGAAACAACTGGAAAAGCTGACACGATATGAGGATTTAAAGATCGGACTGCAAAGACTGTGGCACAAGCCAGTCAAGGTGGTCCCAGTGGTGATCGGCACACTGGGTGCAGTGCCTAAAGACCTTGGCTTGCACTTAAACACAATTGGCGCTGACAAGATTACCATCTGCCAGCTGCAGAAGGCCACCTTGCTGGGATCTGCACACATTATTCGCCGATACATCACACAGTCCTAGACACTTGGGAAGTGTCTGACGTGTGATCCAATACAACAGCCAGCAGAGTGATCTTGTCTGCTGTGGAATCATCTTGTTTTCTTTCTAATAATAATAATAATAATAATAATAATAATAATAATAATAATAATAATAATGCGGTTTTCTGGCATTGTATATTTCAGCCGCTTCTGTGATGATTCTTTTGTATTTTGATTCGGTAGCCCACTTGTTGATGGATGTCCAGAAACAGCAGCATCCACCGCGATCCTTTTTATCCTGGGCATCAACCGAGCCACTATAGACTTTGTTTTGCTTTGTTTCTCCATAGTGCTAATTGGTTAGGTGCTCTTAGTTCCGCTCCTCAGCTGAGACCTCTCTGACTTAGTTGAACCTGCTGGTAGTTACACTACCGCCAGCACAGCTCTCAGCATCCTTGGAGCAGTTAAGCCCCCCACCACGACAAGGTGGCACCCATCTGGGGGGGAGGGGCATATGCTCTGGCATAAACCAGTACAGGTGGTCCCAGTGTTCATTGGCACACTGGGTGCTGTGCCAAAAGACCTCCACCGGCATTTGGAAACAATAAACATTGACAAAATCATGATTTGTAAACTGCAAAAGGCCACCTGATTTGGATCTGCGCACATCATTCAAAAATACATCACACAGTCCTAGACCCTTGGGAAGTGTTCTACTTGTTATTTTGTGATATGAAATCCAGCATAGAGATCTCATTTGCTGTGACATACTGTGTTTTTGAGTCAGCAAAATAACAACAACAACAACAACAACAACAAGTCCCCTTCGTGGTGAGAAGGGCGGCATATAAATGTCGTAAATAAATAACGACGATAATAATTAGGAAGAACTTCCTGACTGTGAGAGCCGTTCAGCAGTGGAACTCTCTGCCCCGGAGTGTGGTGGAGGCTCCTTCTTTGGAAGCTTTTAATCAGAGGCTGGATGGCCATTTGTCAGGGGTGATTTGAATGCAATATTCCTGCTTCTTGGCAGGGGGTTGGACTGGATGGCCCATGAGGTCTCTTCCAACTCTTTGATTCTATGATTCTTTGATTCTAAGATTCTATGATTCTAATAATAATAATAATGATAATAATAATAATAATAATAATAATAATAATAATACCCTTGGGAGGTGTTCAACTTGTGATTTTGTGATACAAAATCCAGCATCTATATCTCGTTTTCTGTGTCATGCTGTGTTTTTGTGTCAGAATAAAAATAATAATAATCATCATCATCATAGAATCATAGAATCAAAGAGTTGGAAGAGTCCTCATGGGCCATCTAGTCCAACCCCCTGCCAGGAAGCAGGAATATTGCATTCAAATCACCCCTGACAGATGGCCATCCAGCCCCTGCTTAAAAGCTTTCAAAGAAGGAGCCTCCACCACACTCCGGGGCAGAGAGTTCCACTGCTGAACGGCTCTCACAGTCAGAAAGTTCTTCCTCGTGTTCAGATGGAATCTCCTTTCCTGTAGTTTGAAGCCATTGTTCCGCGTCCTAGTCTTCAAGGAAGCAGAAAACAAGCTTGCTCCCTCCTCCCTGTGGCTTCCTCTCACATATTTATACATGGCTATCATATCTCCTCTCAGCCTTCTCTTCTTCAGGCTAAACATGCACAGCTCCTTAAGCCGCTCCTCATAGGGTTTGTTCTCCAGACCCTTGATCATTTTAGTCGCCCTCCTCTGGACACATTCCAGCTTGTCAATATCTCTCTTGAATTGCGGTGCCCAGAATTGGACACAATATTCCAGGTGTGGTCTAACCAAAGCGGAATAGAGAGGTAGCATTACTTCCCTGGACCTAGACACTATGCTCCTATTGATGCAGGCCAAAATCCCATTGGCTTTTTTTGCCGCCACATCACATTGTTGGCTCATGTTTAACTTGTTGTCCATGAGGACTCCAAAATCTTTTTCACACGTACTGCTCTCAAGCCAGGCATTCAGATTCCATCTGAACATTAGGAAGAACTTCCTGACTGTGAGAGCCGTTCAGCAGTGGAACTCTCTGCCCCGGAGTGTGGTGGAGGCTCCTTCTTTGGAAGCTTTTAAGCAGAGGCTGGATGGGCATTTGTCAGGGGTGATTTGAATGCAATATTCCTGCTTCTTGGCAGGGGGTTGGACTGGATGGCCCATGAGGTCTCTTCCAACTCTTTGATTCTATGATTCTATGATTCTGTATCTTTGCATAATAATATACTTTATTCATATTCCACTCTTTCTTCCCGAGGAGGCTCAGAGTGGATTACACTATACACATATATAGGCAAGCATTTGTTGCCTTTTATACAGTGAACACAAACAAAGACGAAGATTTCCCTTTCCATCTCAAGTGTCTGGAGGCGATGCTCAACTCTGGCCATAGGTGCTCTTGTTCTATTTTTCCATGCCGAGGAGCCTGTTGTCCATAGACCCTCCTGGTCGTGTTGCCGGCATGGCTGCATGGGCGCCTTTTACCTTCCCGCCAAGATGGTACCTATTGATCTACTCACATTATATGTTTTCGAACGTCAGAAACTAGGGCTAAAAGTGGGAGCTCACCCTGACCTGTGGCTTTGAACTGCCAATCTTCTGGTCAGCAGGTTTTTTTGCAGCTAGCGGTTTAACCTGCTGTGCTACCGCAGCCTTATATAGCGGGGGTTTGCACAGAAAACTGTTTATATGGAGAATAATATTTCAATACAGAGAAGTACTTTTCTGCACAAAAAATGCAGATCAAATCAACCATGGATATATTTTAAATAGAACAAATCCCCTATCACAGCATTTTCTATGCAGAAAACAGCATTTGTCTGCACAGGGATTAATATTTCGGCACTGAAATTTTGTTTTCATGCAGGATATGTGGCCACCAGGCCTGTAGCGAGGGGGGGGGGGGGGTTAGGGGTTCAACCCCCCCCCCCCCCAATGTTTCAGATTTTTTAAAAAAAACCTGGTTTACTCATGAATTTTAACTGGTTAACCAAATCCCCATGCTAAGTCTATGAGATGCAAAAAAATTAAGAGTCCCTCCAGAACTGCAAGCACTATCTCAAACAAATATTGGCAATTTATTCACACTGTCCTTACTTGCAGCAATAGCCGATGTAGTTGTTCTGGTACAGCTGTTCTGGGAGCTCCAACTTTATTTGCTTTGTATTAAATGTTTGCTTGCAGTCCTAGGTTTCAGGGACTCTGCAGATAGGTGGCTTCTTTGGTTGCAGTCATAGGGCAAGTCACCTGTCCATCATTGTTACGTTTTGGTCCCGCCCCTTGCTCAGGGCAATTGGGAAGGGAAAGGAGCCATTTTTAGTTAGTCTCAGCAAGTGTTGCAATCCAAAGCAGAGAACGAGGCCTAAGATAACTATCCACCACACTTGGCTGTGAAAAACAATCCTTTTTTATTGAAGAAAAATGGTTACAAAATAAAGGAAAAATGCAAGTCAAAAGCCACAGCAAAATCAGCAAACATGAATTTAAATGGACAAAGCAAAACCAAAAGCCTCTCTGAGAAATACTGGAATCTGTTAGCAATCCACTAACCGTACTTGATATCCTAGAAATCTTTCCATATTATGGCCAGGGAACCGGGAGAACTGCCAAGGTCTTCATCAATTCTGAAACGATGCCTGAACTGAGGGAATCAGCCTGGCGTATTGCAATTAAAACTCAAGAATCGGTTCCGTAAACCGCCCTTCTGTCTTGAGGCCAATGTTTTTAATTCTTGAATTCGGGAGGATCGAAGCAAACTGAGTGTTTTATTTCTGTCTTCCCAGATTTGGCTCCTTCTGTTGTCATTACAGTTAACAGGTGCAGAAGGGAGGAAAAGTTCAAGGTCTCCCTCTGCAACATTCTCATTAACACTGGTACTTTCATTTTCCAAATCTACAGAAGTTCCTTCCTAACTAATTTCAGGAACATTGGCATTTTCCAAACCTACAGCAGATTCTTCCTCACTAATTTCAGGAGCATTGGCATCAAAAGGTACATTTCCACTAGCATCAGAAAATATACTTTCATTAGCATCAGGAGGAACAAACAGAGAATCAGTTCAAGTTCAAACTCAGGCTGAACCCCAACAGCAAGGTAAGCTTATGTATAGGATGTGTGCAAGCTTCCCCTGTACAAAAGCTTCAACCCTTAAGACCTTCCGCGGGAGAAAGGTCTTAAGAGTCTCCAAAGAATTTCCAGGAAAACAGCCCTAAAGACCAAAGGACTCCAGCTGGAGAACATCTCCTGCCTTGCTGGTAGGTCCACTCAGTGTTCGAGAAGCAGTTCGACCAGTAGCGGAGCCCACATCAGTAAGGGTTAGATTACAGTCAGCCTGGGAGAAGTTAAAAAGGGGATTTTCCTTTAAAGAAGAAGTTATTGAAGACAGTTGCCTGTTCTTCGTGGGCAAGATTAGGAATTCACCAGTTGCCTAAAAGCTTGGAATCATTTGCTTAACTTTACTGAAGACAAGAGAAGTTTCTGTTTGATTGTTCATTAATAAAAGACTTTGTTGTACTACTCAAGCCATCTAAAGACTGTTTGTGGTGGAAACCTCTGAGAACTTCTCTTTAGGCCCCCTGGCTTCCCGCTGGGCAAAGGTTGCACATCCTGTTCTAAAGACAATTATTTACAGGCCCAGCGCACAACAGAACAGTAGTGATGCAACCAAGTGGGGGGGGGGGGGGGGGGATGTTGAATGCTCTCATTAAGGAGGCCAGACTTGGTGGAGGTGGTTGACAAGGGCGGAGCTGCAGGCTATTGAAGGCTGCTCTGCCCCCTGCTGTGCTCTTTGCTTCAGCGTGAACTAAGAGGCAGGTTTCAACCCCCCTCCCTGCAAAATTTTCAACCATCCCCCCCCCCCTGCGAAAATTTCAACCCCTCCCGAATTTTTTTTCTGGCTACGGCCCTGGTGGCCACCTAAACAGAAAAGTCTGTGTTCTGCACAAAATAGCCATATGCAGTAGGCCTGGGCGGTTTCGTTTCGTTAATTCGTAATTCGTTAATAATTCGTTAATTTTTTCAATTACAAAACGATAACGAACCATTCTGGAGCAATTATTTTAAAAAACGAATTTTTAAATACGTTTTGTAAATGCTTCGTATTTCGTTATTGTGTTCGTTTCGTTATTGTTTTGAGGTCGTTTCGTTATTATTTCCGCATGTCTGGGCCAGTTTTATGGTTTAATTAGTGAAAAAAAATTATAATATCACACCAACAGTCAACAACAGAGGGAGAGGGAAGCTTCAGAAGTTTTTGGAGGTTTTTTAGCGTATTTCGTGGTTGCGTCCGCCATTAACGAATCGATTCGTTATTGTTTCGGAAATCGATTCGTTAATTTTTTACCATTTACGAAATTTTGTAAATATCGAACTTTTTAAAGGGAAAATTTTGTAATTATTTTAAATATCGAAACAAAAAAAAACCCCAAATACAAATCGATTTTAGAAACAAATTTTTCCGTTGTTACCCAGGCCTAATATGCAGATTTTGCACAAAATACGTCCCAATTTGTGAGGATTCCAGTCAGTCCAGAATTCTTCTCATCGGGGTTTCTAAACACTTGAAAAATGTACTTTTCAACCATTTTTTAAATTTCAAAATATTTATTGAAGTGTAAAGAACTTTACAGTATTAAGTGAAGCAACAACAACAACACATGAGTACCTCTTCCTCAGCCTCTTCCTTAAATAGTTTCCTCCATTGTTAAGTTAGAAAAATGGTAGAAGGGATGTAATGGTTCATCTCATCTCATGGTCAGGAAAGCTGATATTATGAGGGATATCCAGAAAGCAAGGTTGCAAGATTTTTAAAAAAATACAAAGAATGAGTATATTTTATTTATTTATTTATTTATTTAAAACATTTATATTCCGCCCTTCTCACCCCGAAGGGGACTCAGAGCGGAGCACAGCATATACATGGCAAACATTCAATGCCTGGATGCAATACATAAACATTAAAAACATTTATCAAAATATTAAAATACACCATTTAAAATGACACCATTTAAAACCGTCCTAGCCATCCGCACCAAATCCAATTGGCCCTTTCATCTTTCCCATTGCCGCTTCATTGCCCTGTCCCAAAAGCTTGGTCCCACAGCCAAGTTTTGACCATCCTTCTAAAGGACAGGAGGGAGGGGGCCGACCCGATCTCACCAGGAAAGGAGTTCCATAGCCGGAGAGCAATCACCGAGAAGGCCCTGTCTCTCGTCCCCACCAATCGCACCTGTGACAATGGCGGGATGGAAAGCAGGGCCTCCCCTGAGGATCTCAATCTCCGTGATGGTTCAATTTAGGCCGGGGCCATTTAGGGCTTTATAGGCCAAAGCCAGCACTTTGAATTGTGCCCGATAGCAAACTGGCAGCCAGTGGAGCTGGCGTAACAAGGGAGTTGCATGCTCCCCATATGCAGCCCCAGTTATTAACCTGGCTGCCTCTCGTTGGACTATTTGAAGCTTCCGAGCAGTCTTCAAAGGCAACCCCACATAGAGTGCATTGTAGTAGTCTATTCTAGATGTAACGAGAGCATGGACCACCATGGCCAAGTCTGACTTCCCAAGGTATGGGCGCAGCTGGCGCACAACTTTTAATCGTGCAAACGCTCCCCTGGCCACCGCTAAAACCAGGGATTCCAGGCTCAGTGATGAATCCAGGAGAACTCCCAAGCTGTGAACCTGTGCCTTCAAGGAGAGTGTGGCCTCGTCCAGCACAGGTTGCGACCCTATACCCTGTTCGGCCTTGCGACTGACCAGGAGGACTTCTGTCTTGTCTGGATTCAACTTCAATTTGCTCACCCTCATCCAGACCGTCACAGCGGTCAGGCACCAGTTCAGGACTTGGACAGCCTCCTTAGCATCTGGTGGAAATGAGTGATACAGTTGGACATCATCTGTGTACAGATGGCATCGAACTCCAAAACTCCGGATGATCTCACCCAGCGGCTTCATGTAGGTGTTAAACAACATGGGGGACAATACTGAGCTCTGCAGGACCCCACAGGACAATGGCTGTGGAGCCGAGCAGGAGTCCCCAAGCAACACCTTCTGGGTACGACCCTCCAGGAAGGACTGGATCCACTGCAGAACAGTACCTCCAAGACCCATCCCCGCGAGGCGCCCCAGAAGGATACTGTGGTCTATAAACCTTTTACACAGATTATAGCATAGATGTTACATTATTTTTCCGCATAATCACAATTCAGTTCAATACTTTTTGTCATTTGTGGAACAAGTTTTTTCATGCCTGTGTCACAGAAGTCTCCCTCCGCTTTTTTCAGTTTGTCATTTGGATTTTTACCTCATCGTCATTGGAAAAGTGTTTTCCACCCAGGTGTTCCCTCAATTTAGTGAACAGATGATAGTCACAGGGTGCGAGATTGGGACAGTAAGAGGGGTGGCTTAAAATATCCCAGCCAAATGAAGTCAACAACTCTTGTGTTGCTTGAGTGGTGTGTGGTTACACATTACCATGAAGGAGACAGACAAGAGGGAAATGGAGATGGAATGAGGACACTTATCTCTAACCTTCACAACAATGCCAGTGGATGAGCTACTGATGACTGGCACTGCACAATGCCAGTGGATGAGCTACTGATGACAGCCACTGCTTCCACTGGCTTCCCACTACACAGCAGTGATACCATCTTCCCCCATGAAAATTCCTCTTGTGAGCAGGGGCGGCTCGTCCATTATGCGAAGTAAGCAGTCGCAGAACACTTTTTTTTGCCAGGGGCGCAGAGGCACCTCTGTAAATGCCCCTCGACTGCCACTTGAGGAGCGCCTCCTCAGCTCACAACAGCCCTAGCAGTCCAGGGGGAGTCTCGGCTTTCTTGCCTTGCTGCCGGGCGATCCTCTTCCCAAAGGGGCTGGGCCCTTGAGCCTCGCCTAGCCCCTCTTGTTCCTGCTCCACCCGGCCATGGGTGTGCGAGCAGAGCCGGCGCTCAATCATTTTCTGCGTTTGATCCCTTCCCCATGACCGGCTCCCTTTCCCGATCCCCCAGCACTCCACCCACCTCCTCTCCTCTCCCCAATCCACGGGTGGGCCAAGGGGAGGAGCTGCCACACCTGGCCCGCTTCGGGTCCAAAGGCGTGTCTGTAGACCCCAGCGTGTGCACCAAAAGTCGCCTCTTCTCCTGACTTTCTCTTCAGCCATTGAGACCAAGAGAGAGAGAGAGAGCCCCACTGGCTGGAGGTATCTCTCACCTCCGCTCCCTCCTTTGTTTTTGTGCCTACCTTCAGGAAAGGTGGGCATCTCCACCTCTGTCTCTCTCTCTCTCTCGGTCCCAATGGCTGAGGAGAAAGTCAGGAGAAGAGGTGACTTTTGGTGCACACACCGGGGTCTTCAGGCACGCCTCCGGACCCAAAGCGGGCCAGGCAAGGTAGCAAATGCGGCAAGGTGAACTATTACTGGGATGTATAGTTCACCTACAATCAAAAAGCATTCTTAACTCCACCAATGATGGAATTGAACCAAATATGGCACACAGAACTCCCACGACAAACAGAAAATATATGATTGGTTGGGGGGGGGGGGGGCGCCAAAATACTGTTTGCTTACCATTGAAAATTACCCAGGGCCGCCTCTGCTTGTGAGCTATGTGCTTTGTAATCTTGCTTTCCAGATAACCCTCATAGTATAAGCGGAAGGAGGGTCCAAAGAAAATATCTTTCAGAATCCAGTTTGTTTGGGTGATGGATGCAAGTGAGTGGAATGGAGTTGACATATCCTCCCAAGGGATAGGATGGTAGGAATTTGGGGGTATGAGTTGTGAGAACCAACATACACAACCTTGAATTAAAGCATTGCTTCTAAGCAACTCAGGCAACTACAAATCCTAAGTGTTTACAGGCTGAGATGAGAAAAAGTTCATATATAAGCTTGATACAGGTTACAGTATTTTTTTTCACAGCAAAATTCAAACCTTGACCACTTTCTTCTGCGATTTATGAAATTTTGGCATCTATCCGTGCAACCTCGAGACACAAATACAATTTTTCCTCCTGGAAATGAAAAGAGAGAAAAAAGGGATCAAAATGAAAGATCTGTGATTGCCTTGAAATGAACACATTGTTCAATATTTATTTTTGAACTAGCTGTCCCCTGCCACACGTTGCTGTGGCCCAATCTACTTATATGTGTTTTGTGTGTGTATATATATTTGTATATATGTGTATATATGTGTGTTTGTGTATATACCGCATGTATGTGTGGTTTTGCCCGTGCGTTGTAATGTAATCCTGGTTTGCTGGCTTTTTAAGTCTCTTCTGCTGTGTTTTCCAGTGTTTTTATGAGTGATGGTCACTTGTTGGCCTAAGAGGTGTATTGTGTCCAAATTTGGTGTCAATTCGTCCAGTGGTTTTTGAGTTATGTTAATCCCAAAGTAACATTACATTGTCGAAGGTTTTCATGGCCGGAATCACTGGGTTGTTGTAGATTTTTCTGGGTTATATTGCCATGTTCTAGAGCAGTGTTTCTCAACCTGGGGGTCGGGACCCCTGAGGGGGTCACGAAGGGGTGTCAGAGGGGTCACCAAAGACCATCTGAAAACACAGTATTTTCTGATGGTCATGGGGATTCCATGTGGGAAGTTTGAGCCAATACTATCGTTGGTGGAGTTCAGAATATTCTTTGATTGTAATGAACTACAAATCCCAGCAACTACAACTCCCAAAAGTCAAGGTCTATTTTCCCCAGGCTCCACCAGTGTTCACATATGTGCATATTGACTATTGGTGCCAAGTTTGGTACAGATCCACCATTGTGTGAGTCCACAGTGCTCTCTGGATATAGGTGAACTACAACTCCCAAACTCAAGGTCAATACCCACCAAACCCTTCCAGTGTTTTCTGTTGGTCATGAGAGTTCTGTGTGGCAAATTAGGTTCAAATCCATTGCTGGTGCAGTTCAGAATGCTCTTTGATTATAGGTGAACTATAAATCCCAGCAACTACAACTCCCAAATTACAAAATCAATCCTCCCCCAACCCCACTAGCATTTACATGTGGTTGCATTGGGTATTTGTGCCCAGTTTGGTCCAGTGAATGAAAATACATCTTGCATATCTGATATTTACATTATGATTTATAACAGTTGGAAAATGACCGTTATGAAGTAGCAACAAAAACAATGTTATGGTTGGGGGTCACCACAACATGAGGGACTGTATTAATGGGTCACGGCATTAGGAAGGTGGAGAACCACTGTTCTAGAGGCATTTTCTCCTGACGTTTCGCCTGCATCTATGGCAAGCATCCTCTGAGGATGCTTGCCATAGATGCAGGCGAAACGTCAGGAGAAAATGCCTCTAGAACATGGCCATATAACCTGGAAAAACCTACAATAACATTACATTTTTATTTATATAGAAGGAAGTGAAACGGTTGTTTTCTTGGATGAGAATTCCCAGTATCCACCAACCAGAAATGTCCAGTTGTCTGGGTCTTGTTGGACTACAAATCCCACGATCTCTCACTGGCTAGTAGGCCTGGGTAACAACGCAAAAATTTGTTTCTAAAATCGATTTGTATTTGGGGTTTTTTTTTTGTTTCAATATTTAAAATAATTACAAAATTTTCCCTTAAAAAAGTTCGGTATTTACGAAATTTCGTTAATATTTACAAAACATTTTGTAAAGATGGCGCCCTTTTTTTTCAATATTTTTTAAATATTTTTTTAATTTAATTATTAATTTAGTAGAATAGGGAGGAGAAATTATTATTAAGGAGGGAAGGCAGGCACTCACTCTGGCGGGCCCTCAAGCGCTGCCACCGAGTCGGGCCCGGCTCCTCTGAAGCAATGCGAAATTGGGAGAAGGGCTCCCCAAAGGCCATCTAGCCCAGCCCTCCGCTAAGGAATTGGGAGAACGAAGCACAGCCCTCCTCTAAGGAATTGGGAGAATGAAGCACACCCACCGCAAAGGTGAGGAAGGAGGGACGGGCCGCCTTCCCGCTGAGGGTCGCTCGCCCTCTCGCTCGCCCTCTCGCTCGCCCTCTCGCTTGCCCTCTCGCTCGCCCTCTCGCTCGCCCTCTCGCTCGCCCTCTCGCTCGCCCTCTCGCTCGCCCTCTCGCTCGCTTGCTCAGCCGGCGCCTTCCCCGCCCTCTCCTCCTCCTCCTCCTCCTCCTCCTCCTCCTCTTTCAGGCTCTGCCTCTGACTGGCTAAGAGAGGAGAGAGAGGAGAGCTCCCAGCAAGCATCGCCAGGCGGCCATCTTACGTATTTCCGAAATGGACGGAAATACAAATTTTTTTGGCGCCTGCCGTTTCGATATTTAAAAACACTTCCGGGTTTAAAAATAAGTTTTGTAATCGTTTTGTAATTGCTAAAATTAACGAATATTTAACGAATTACAAAATTAACGAACGAAACCGCCCAGGCCTACTGGCTAGGGCTCCTAGGAACTGGAGTCTGATAATAGCTGGCTGGAGGGTCACATGTTTCCAATCCTTGGTTTATCACAACCACTCCGAAGATAGCAGTTGTTGTCTCAGTTATCTAAGGTGAAAAACTATCTAAAAACCTTGTATTGCTGCAAAAAAGGAAAAGGCTAGTTCCTAGAGTTAAAACTTTAGGGCAGGGCTAAGAATCTCACAGTTCTTCAGATGCTGAGGAACTACAGTTCCTATAAGTCTTCACTGCCGGCAGGCCCATAACCAGGATTTTGTTTGGGGGGGGGGGCTGAGTTTGGTTCGGAAGGGGCTGAGTGAGTGAAAGAGGGTCTACCCTAGCAAACCTTTTGTATCGTTACCCCAATACCCCCATACATATGGGATATATTGAGCATGGTGATCAGATCATGATATGAATAAACATAACAGTCTAAATAATGTACCAGTAAGGCCTTCTTGCGGACCACCATGAGAATTTGGGGGGGGGGGCTGAAGCCCCCCAAGCCCCCCCCCCCCCCCCCGGCTACATGCCTGACTGCCGGCTTTGCTAACTAAAACTGCTTGAACAATTCAAAGTGCTGGTTTTACCCTATAAAGCCCTAAATCAGTGGTTCTCAACCTACTAAAATGATCAAGGGTCTGGAGAACAAGCCCTATGAGGAGCGGCTTAGGGAACTGGGCATGTTTAGTAGGGCTGGGCGGTTTCGTTTCGTTAATTCGTAATTCGTTAATAATTCGTTAATTTTTTCAATTACAAAACGATAACAAACCATTCTGGAGCAATTATTCAAAAAAACGAATTTTCAAAAACGTTTTGTAAATGCTTCGTATTTCAATATTGTATTCGTTTCGTTATTGTTTTGAGGTCGTTTCGTTATTATTTCCGCATGTCTGGGCCAGTTTTATGGTTTAATTAGTGAAAAAAAATTATAATATCACAACAACAGTCAACAACAGAGGGAGAGGGAAGCTTCAGAAGGTTTTGGAGGTTTTTTAGCATATTTCGCGGTCGCGTCCGCCATTAACGAATCGATTCGTTATTGTTTCGGAAATCGATTCGTTAATTTTTACCATTTACGAAATTTTGTAAATATGGAACTTTTTAAAAGGAAAATTTTGTAATTATTTTAAATATCGAAACAAAAAACCCCCCCAAATACAAATCGATTTTAGAAACAAATTTTTCCGTTGTTACCCAGGCCTAATGTTTAGCCTGAAGAAGAGACGGCTGAGAGGAGATATGATAGCCATGTATAAATATGTGAGAGGAAGCCACAGGGAGGAGGGAGCAAGCTTGTTTTCTGCTTCCTTGGAGACTAGGACGCGGAACAATGGCTTCAAACTACAAGAAAGGAGATTCCATCTGAACATGAGGAAGAACTTCCTGACTGTGAGAGCCGTTCAGCAGTGGAACTCTCTGCCCCGGAGTGTGGTGGAGGCTCCTTCTTTGGAAGCTTTTAAGCAGAGGCTGGATGGCCATTTGTCAGGGGTGATTTGAATGCAATGTTCCTGCTTCTTGGCAGGGGGTTGGACTGGATGGCCCATGAGGTCTCTTCCAACTCTTTGATTCTATGATTCTATGATTCCTAATGCCACGACCCCTTAAACAGTTCCTCATGTGGTGGTGACCCCCAACCGTAACATTATTTTCATTGCTTCTTCATAACTGTAATTTTGCTACTGTTATGAATTGTAATGTAAATATCTGATATGCGAGATGTATTTTCAAATCCCAAATACCTGATATGCCCAAATTTGAATACTGGTGGGATGGGAGTGATTGATTTTGTCATTTGGGAATGTTGGAGTTGCTGTGATTTATAGTTCACCTAAAATCAAAGAGCCTTCTGAACTCCACCAATGATGGAATTGAATCAAGCTTGGCACACAGAATTCCCATGACCAAGAGAAAATACTGGGAGGGCCTGGTGGACATTGACCTTGAGTTTTTGGAGTTGTAGTTCACCTACGCCCAGAGAACACTGTGGACTCAAACAATGGCGGATCTGGACCAAACTTGGCACCAATACTCAATATGCCCAAATGTGAACACTGGTGGAGTTTGTGGAAAATAGACCTTGCCATTTCGGAGTTGTAGTTGTTGGGATTTATAGTTCACCCACAATGAAATAGCATTCTGAACCCCACCAATGATAGAATTGGACCAAACTTCCCACACAGAACCCCCATCATCAACAGAAAATACTATGTTTTCTGATGGCCTTTGGCGACCCCTCTGACACCCCCTTGCGACCCCCACAGGGGTCCCGACCCCCAGGTTGAGAAACACTGCCCTAAATGGTTCTGGCCCAACTTACTTCTCCAAACGCATCTCCCATTATGAACCTTCCAGATCGTCTGGGGAGGCCCTGCTCTCGATCCCGCCTTCGTCACAAATACGTTTGGCGGGGGCAAGAGACAGGGCCTTCTTAGTGGTGGCCCCTTGGCTATGGAACACCCTCCCTAGGGATATTAGATTGGTCCCTTCTCTTTTAACATTCCAAAAGAAAGCCAAGACTTGGCTCTTTGAGCAGGCGTTTTATAAAATAAAATAAACTAGTAGTATGAATTGGAGGGAAATGTTATTGAATCCTTTAATTAATTAATTAATTAATTTAGCAATTTTGTATACCGGTCTCCTCTCTATCGGGGGACTCGGGCTGGTTTCCAACAATAAAATCACAAAACAATCATTAAAAACATCATATAACATATTCAATTAAAACATTATAACAGCAAAATGCAATCACATAATAACAATGGACAGTCGTCATAGTGAGTTCGTTGTCCATCATTCATCGTCCTCTATCCGGTCACAGAAATATTGATTCACTCGTCGAAAACCAAACCCCATAGCCAGGTTTTCACCCGTTTTCTGAATGACAGAATGGAGGGGGCAGTTCTGATCTCCAGTAGGAGAGAGTTCCAGAGTCGAGGGGCCACCACCGAGAAGGCCCTGTCCCTCGTCCCCACCAGACGCGCCTGAGAGGCTGGTGGGACCGAGAGCAGGACCCCTCCAGACGATCTTAACAACCTAGATCAGGCATGGGGAACCTTCGGCCCTCCAGGTGTGGTGGACTTCAACTCCCACAATTCCTTGAGGCCAAGGTAAGCCTTTGGGGCGAATGCCGAGCCTCAAGGAATTGTGGGAGTTGAAGTCCACCACACCTGGAGGGCCGAAGGTTCCTGACCCCTGACCTAGATGGTTCATAGGGGAGAATACATTCGGACAGGTAAACTGGGCCGGAGTCGTTTAGGGCTTTATAGGTTAACACTGGCACTTTGAATTGTGCTCGGAAGCTAAACTTCATGAATGGATAATAAACGGAACTCAACAGTTTATCTAATAACACAGTGCCATGTAGACTCTAGTTCAGAAACTTCGCATTCCATCTATCTCAGGGGTCCTCAGACTAAGGCCCGGGGGGCGGATACGGCCCTCCAAGGTCATTTACCTGGTCCTTGCTCAGGGTCAACCTAAGTCTGAAACGACATGAAAGCACACAACAACAACAACATTCCTATCTCATCAGCCAAAAGCAGGCCCACACTTCCCATTGAAATACTAATAAGTTTATATTTGTTAAAATTGTCGTTTATTTTAATTATTGTATTGTTTTAAAGTGTTTCTTGCACTACAAATAAGATATCTTCAGTGTGCATAGGAATTCATTCATTTTTTTTTTTCAAATTATAATCCGGCCCTCCAACATTTTGAGGGACTGTGACCTGGACCTCTGTTTAAAAGGTTTGAGAACCCCTGATCTATCTTCTATCTTTTATCTATCTTCTATCTTTTATAACGTATTCTCCCCTACGAACCATCAAGATTACTAAGATTGTCTGGAGAGGCCCTGCTCTCGGTCTCACCGGCCTCACAAGCGCGGCTGGTGGGGGCGAGGGACAGGGCCTTCTCGGTGGTGGCCCCGCGACTCTGGAACTCTCTCCCACCAGAGGTCAGAACCGCCCCAACAATCCTGACATTCAGGAAACAGGTGAAGTCATGGTTATGGAGACAGGCTTTCAAAGAATGAGACAATGATCTGGATGGAAGACGGTGTATATTCGATTTTGTATGACGACTGACCACTGTCGTTTTAAATATATGTGCTTTTTTAATGTTTTATTGTAATGTGTACTTTGATATTTTACCGATTGTATGTGTTTTTATGGTTGGAAACCGGGCCGAGTCCCTCTTATGAGGTGAGAAGCTCGGTATATAAAACTTTGAAATTGTATTTGTCGTGTCAGAGCAGCCAGTCCATTATATTACATTTCTAACAGAACAAAGCAAACAAACAGAAAAATACACAACTTGTGAGTTTGGTAGCTGGTTAAATGTCCTTTGACCAGTATCTGGCCACTTGGAGTGCCTCTGGTGTTGCTGCAAGAAGGTCCCCCATTGTGCATGTGGCGGGGCTCAGGTTGCATTGCAGCAGGTGGTCAGTGGTTTGCTCTTCTCCACACTCGCATGTCGAGGATTCTACTTTGTGGCCCCATTTCTGAAGGTTGTCTCTGCATCTCGTGGTGCCAGAGCGCAGTCTGTTCAATGCCTTCCAAGTCGCCCAGTCTTCTGTGTGCCCGGGGGGGGGGGGGGAGTCTCTCATTTGGTATCAGCCATTGGTTGAAGTGCTGGGTTTGAGCCTGCCACTTTTGGACTCTCGCTTGCTGAGGTGTTCCAGCGAGTGTCTCTGTAGATCTAAAGAAAACTATGTCTAGATTTAAGTCGCTCACTGGATCCCACTGGAGCATTGCAGCGCACCCAAATACCTGGGAGTCACTCTGGACCGTGCTCTTACCTACAAGAAGCACTGCCTGAACATCAAGCAAAAAGTGGGTGCTAGAAACAATATCATACGAAAGCTGACTGGCACAACCTGGGGATCACAACCAGATACAGCGAAGACATCTGCCCTTGCGCTATCCTACTCTGCTGCTGAGTATGCATGCCCAGTGTGGAGCACATCTCACCACACTAAAACAGTGGATGTGGCTCTTAATGAGACACGCCGCATTATCACGGGGTGTCTGCGCCCTACACCACTGGAGAAATTACACTGCTTAGCCGGTATTGCACCACCTGACATACGCCCGGAAGTAGTAGCCAATAGTGAAAGGACCAAGGCAGAGACATCTCCAGCTCATCCCTTGTTTGGGTATCAGCCAGCACGCCAACGACTTAAATCTAACTTTGAAATAAATAATAATAAATAAATAATAAATAAATTCAAATGTAAATGTTTGTTTTTTTCAAAATCTCAAATCTCCCAAAATACCTCACCAAATGCTTTGAAATTTGGACACAACATAGCATTCGAATAGCGCATGTTTTTATGTTTTTACATGCCTACTATTATATAGATGTCACACCTGTGACAGGTTAAAGTATGCTTCTTTGGAAAAACACCGCCATCTGTTGGACGTCAAAGCAACACACGCTAGACTACATATTTTACGGTTCCATTAAAATTTTTCTGAATGCATTGTTAAATTGATTTTTCATACATTTCAATTTAGTTTCATTTAGATTTAATTGCTTCATGTAACGTTGCGTTGGAATAGAATATGTCCTCATTCCTCGCATTCCTAGGATTCCAACGAATATGTCATTTCAATTTAAGAGACTGCTGATGGACAACACTCAGGTGGTGTTGAATTTCGGTGTCAATGCTGACTTTTGTGGCGAGGTGGCTGCCAAGGGAGCGGAAATGGTCAACATTTTCTAATGTTACACCATTAAGTTGTATTTCTGGCATTGGGGATGGATTGGCCGGTGACTGCTGGAAGAGCACTTTGGTTTTCTCAATGTTTAATGACAGGCCAAGCTTCACGTATGCTTCTGCAAAGGTATTTAGAGTGGCTTGTAGGTCTTCTTCTGAATGTGCACAGATGACATTGTCATCAGCATACTGGAGTTCTATATCAGATGTTGTTGTAACCTTGTTTTTGGCTTTTAGTTTGCTGAGGTTGAATAGCTTGCCATCTGTCCGATAGATGATTTCCACTCCGGTGGGAAGCTTCCCATCAACAAGATGAAGTATCATAGTGATGAAGATGGAAAATAAGGTTGGGGCAATAACACATCCCTGTTTGACACCTGATTCCACTTTAAATGGTTCACTTTGGGAGCCATTGCTATCCAAAACTGTTGCCATCATGTCATCATGGAGGAGCCGCAGGATGTTCACAAATTTGTTTGGGCACCCAATTTTTCGGAGAATGGTTCAGAGAGCACTGCGATTCACTATGTCGAATGCCTTTGCCAGGTCGATGAATGCCATGTACAGGGGTTGGTTTTGTTCCCTGCATTTTTCTTGGAGTTGTCGTGCAGTGAAGATCATGTCCACGGTTCCTCTGGAGGGGCGGAAGCCGTTCTGGGATTCTGGAAGAGTGTCTTCTGAGAGGGGCAGAAGGCGGTTTGCAAGGATTCTTGCGAGGATTTTCCCAGCGGAGGTTAGGAGGGAGATACCTCGAT
Organism: Anolis sagrei; assembly: GCF_037176765.1. Classification (NCBI taxonomy): domain Eukaryota; kingdom Metazoa; phylum Chordata; class Lepidosauria; order Squamata; family Anolidae; genus Anolis; species Anolis sagrei. The sequence continues at coordinate 19,469,299 of NC_090027.1, forward strand.
CGTTTCCGCAGTCTGTTCTTTCCCCTTTTTTGAAGAGGGTGATGATGGTGGCATCCTTGAAATCTGCTGGGATTTTCTCGGTCACTCACACTTTTTCTATGAGCTGGTGGAGTTGGTGTGTCAGCCCTCTTTAAAGATTTCAGCAGGGTCCACTGGCTTTGTTATTTTTTTGTTAGATTTGTGAGAGAACATCTCCAGCCAAATTGGAGCTGCAATTCAGGAGGCTTTGGTAGTGTTCTTTCTAACGTAGTTGAAAGATTGATTTTTTGTCCTTCAGGAGTTTGGTTCCATCTGATGAGCGTAGAGGCTGTATGCCATGGTTTCTTGGTCCATAGATGACCTTTGTGGCTTTGAAAAATCCCTGAGCATCATGGGTATCTGCCAGGTGTTGGATTTCTTCAGCCTTCTTTGTCCACCAGATGTTCTTGAGTTCTCTTGTCCTTCTTTGGACCTCAGCTTTTGCGCTGGCATAGATCTTTTTCTTAGCAGCACAGTTGATGTCTCTCTGCCATGTTTGGCTTTCCTTTTCTTGTCAATTAGCTGTTGGATCTCGTTGTCATTTTCATCAAACCAATCCTGAAGTTTCTTGGTTTGATATCCAATAGTTTCTTCACAGGCTGTGATGATGGAGGTCTTCAGTTTGTTCCAATGTTCCTCAATATTTTTGAGGTGTTCTGTGGGTAGATGGTTCTTGAGTGCTGTTTGGAGAAGGGCCCATTTGGAGGGCTCCTGAAAGGCTTGGGTGTTCATTTTGCGCCTTGTCTTTCTTCCTTGGAGCCTGCGCTTGGGAGCAATCTTGATAGCCATCGTGGATCTGATTAGCCTGTGATCTGTCCAGAAGTCGTCAGCACCTGTCATGGCTCTTGTGAGAAGTATGTTACGGTGGTCTCTGGCATGTGTGATTACGTAGTCTAAGAGGTGCCAATGCTTTGACTGGGGGTGCTTCCATAATGTCTTGAACTTGTTTTTCTGGTGGAAGAGCATGTTGGTGATGACAAGGTTGTGTTCCGCACATTTGGTGAGAAGCAAGATGCCATTCAAGTTGCTGTTTCCAACCCCATCTTTTCCTGTGGTCCCTGGCCACAGATCGAAGTCTCGCCCGACTCTTGCATTAAAGTCCCTGAGGAGGATAATTTTGTCCTCCTTAGGTATCTCCGATAGGACGGTGTCCAGCTGACAGTAAAAATTTTCCTTGATCAGCATCTAGTGTTGGTGCATAGGCACTTATGATGGTCGCCTGTTGGTTTTTGGCAAGATCAATTCAAAGGGATGAATCATAGAATCATAGAATCAAAGAGTTGGAAGAGACCTCATGGGCCATCCAGTCCAACCCCCTGCCAAGAAGCAGGAATATTGCATTCAAATCACTCCTGACAAATGGCCATCCAGCCTCTGCTTAAAAGCTTCCAAAGAAGGAGCCTCCACCACACTCCGGGGCAGAGAGTTCCACTGCTGAACGGCTCTCACAGTCAGGAAGTTCTTCCTAATGTTCAGATGGAATCTCCTCTCTTGTAGTTTGAAGCCATTGTTCCGCGTCCTAGTCTCCAAGGGAGCAGAAAACAAGCTTGCTCCCTCCTCCCTGTGGCTTCCTCTCACATATTTATACATGGCTATCATATCTCCTCTCAGCCTTCTCTTCTTCAGGCTAAACATGCCCAGTTCCCTAAGCCGCTCCTCATAGGGCTTGTTCTCCAGACCCTTGATCATTTTAGTCGCCCTCCTCTGGACACATTCCAGCTTGTCAATATCTCTCTTGAATTGTGGTGCCCAGAATTGGACACAGTATTCCAGATGTGGTCTAACCAAAGCAGAATAGAGGGGTAGCATTACTTCCTTAGATCTAGACACTATGCTCCTATTGATGCAGGCCAAAATCCCATTGGCTTTTTTTGCCGCTACATCACATTGTTGGCTGATGTTTAACTTGTTGTCCACGAGGACTCCAAGATCTTTTTCACACGTACTGCTCTCGAGCCAGGCGTCCCCCATTCTGTATCTTTGCATTTCATTTTTTCTGCCAAAGTGGAGTATCTTGCATTTGTCACTGTTGAACTTCATTTTGTTAGTTTTGGCCCATCTCTCTAATCTGTCAAGATCGTTTTGAATTCTGCTCCTGTCCTCTGGACTATTGGCTATCCCTCCCAATTTGGTGTCATCTGCAAACTTGATGATCATGCCTTCTAGCCCTTCATCTAAGTCATTAATAAAGATGTTGATGAGAGTCGTTCATTGATGCCAGTGGGTGCTTCAGTCAGATGTTTCACCAGATCATTTCTGATAGCAAAGCCAACTCCGTGCATTCTTTGGTCTTCTTCAGGCAGTCCCTTCCAGAAGAAGGTGTAGCCTCCTTTTTCTTCCTTCAGCTGTCCGTCTCCTGCTCTCTGGGTCTCCTGAAGGGCTGCTATGTCGATGTTGAAGCGTCCCAGCTCCCTTGCAATGATGGCAGTTCTGCGCTCGGGGCATTCACTGTCAGTGTTGTCCATCAGTGTCCATACATTCCATGTACCGAAGTTCATTTTTCTTTTTTGGCCGCAGGGTGGTGACCCCACTGGACACAGCAGTCCAGTCAAGGATAAGAGAGGCAGACTACGTTTAGGGCACCTTTTCTAGCCCCTTCCCCTTGTGGGGTGAGCAGAGTGGGTCCTCAAAAGAGCTGCTCAGTCATGGATACAGCTGCCGAACTACTCAACTGCCTCGGACCTTGCGGGAGAATAACTGAGTCCATATCCACCACCCATGTACCAGTCTGTGACTAGGGTCTTCCAGATTTCACAGTCCTGCCCCCGTTGCCACTCGCTGATCGCCATGGGACTTTTGTTGGGTTTTTTTCCCTTGGAAGATGCCTGTGCATGAATTTTTTTAATGTGTGGTCAGTGCACACTGATCAACACACAGTCTTCACAGAGTGAGGTTGCTCGGGTGGCATAGTTTACCAAGATGACTGTGGCTTCTCAATCTGTTGCAGCCTTCTTCCACCTTCATAGCCGTTGTAACATGTATCTTGTTATCCTCCGCCTGCTCCGCCGTTGAGGTCTTTGGGTCTTCGGACTGTGCTTGGTCTGGAACCTCCCCCGTGGTCACTCCTGGGAGTGCACGACTCCAGTTGTTGTGCCCGCAGGTTCATTGGAACATGCAAGCCCCTCACAACAACAAGGTGACAGTTGATCAAGGGGGAACCAAGTCTTAACTCTTTTCTGAAATGTTAAGAGGGAGGGTGGCGAGCTAATGTTTCCAGGAAAGGCGTTCCACAGCTGAGGGGTCACCACTGAGAAGGTCCTGTCTCTCGTACCCATCAAACATGATTGTGACGCAGGTGGGATTGAGAGCAGGGCTGCCCTGGACGATCTTAAAGTCCTAGCAGGTTCATAAGGGACGATGTGTTCAGACAGGTAAGTTGGGCCAGAAGCATTTAGGGCTTTATAGAGGCAATCCAGCACTTTGAATTGTGCCCGGTAGCAGACTGGCAGCCAGTGGAGCTGGCACAACAGAGGAGTTGTATGCTCCCTGAGCATTGCTCCTGTTATTAATCTGGCTGCCGTCCATTGGACCATTTGAAGCTTCTGACAGTCTTCAAAGGCAACCCCATGTAGTGCAGTAGTCTATATGGGTTGTAACCAGAGAGTTACTCTTGATGTCCTTCACCTGGGTAATATTCACTGCAGGAACTGGTCATATTGAGTGGGGGTATTTGGAAATCATAATCCAAAAGAAAAGGAAATGGTTTTCCAAGCTGCATGGCTTAGAGTGCCATGCTACTGCAAGTATTTGAGGGCAACTTTGACTGTTAAAACACCAAATAGAAGATCCACCCATTCATTTTGTCTAAGATAAACAGAACCTATGAATATCACGTCTCCATCAAATTTCTTCCCTTCCCTATGAAGATGATTGCAACCAAACAATGTGAGCTCTCCAAAGAGTCATTTGCCAAAATGAAGCATATCCCTAAAATTAAAATTACTTCTGTATATTCTTTGGGTATAGCAGTAGTCTTCGGTTTCACAGGTTGATTCAGGGTAAGCACAGGTGTTATCTTCGCGGACATTTCTACAGTTAAGGCATTTGAGATATCCAGCTGTGTGACAAAAGAAAAGACCATCACATCTCATTCAGAAAAACCTTTACGCACCTCTACAGCCTCAAACACTAATAGAAGAAGTCAAAAAAGAAACCACTGGAAAGACTGAGGTGTTTTTACTGTCTGAGACTTTGTCATGTTTCGCTGTCTTTTATCATTATAGATTAAAGGTACATAACAATTCAGGTACAGACACTGTTCTGTCGCGCGCTGGGCCTGGAATAGCTGTCTTTTCTATGGGACGTATACTTTAAGCCCAGTGGGAAGCCAAGGGGCCTCGAAGAGAGGTTCTCAGGGATTTTTCTGAACTGATGGTCTTTAGAGTCTTTAATGATACAACGAAGTCTTTATTATGGAACAAACAACAAATCTTCAAAGGTTCAAACAACATGTTACGGCTTGGTTCTTGTGGGTTTTTTCGGGCTATAGGGCCATGTTCTAGAGGCATTTGTCCTGACGTTCCGCCTGCATCTATGGCAGTGGTTCTCAACCTTCCTAATGCAGTGACCCCTTAATACAGTCCCACAAGAGCCAGAAAAAGGGTACAGGTCAATAACTGGCTTAGAAAATGGTGTCAGGAGGAACGCTTTGGCTTCCTCGACCACGGCCTGCTTTTCCAGGAGGATGGCCTACTGGCAAGGGATGGGGTGCATCTCACACAAGTAGGAAAACACCTTTTTGCTCACAGACTCGCAAACCTCATTAGACGCACTTTAAATTAGGTCCACCGGGGGAGGGGGACAACAGCCTTGCGAACACTACTTTACCCATAATGTCTGGGAATCGCCAGAAGGCTAAACAAGGACTAAGGACCAAAAGCACAATAATCCCAATTAAACAGCTCAAGGGAAGATCTCAGGGGCTCACATGTCTTTACACTAATGCACAGAGCATGGGAAATAAACAAGACGAACTCCAACTTTTAGCACAACACCACAAATATGATATCATAGGGATCACTGAAACCTGGTGGGATGACTCCTATCGCTGGAATGTAGATATCGAGGGGTATAACCTCTTTCACAGAAACCGAACAAAGGGGAGAGGAGGCGGAGTAGCCTTATATGTCAAAAATTCTTATGCTGCAGAAGAGATTCAAGACAGCAATCTGGGAAGCCAGCTTGAAATCATCTGGATAAGAATCAAGGGAACTGGGACTCAAAAAGATGTTGTTGTAGGCGTCTACTACAGACCCCCAAGCCAGGAGGAAGAACTTGATGAAGTCTTCTGCCAACAGTTGACCAAACAGGCACAGAGAAGAGATGTAGTAGTCATGGGCGATTTCAACTATCCCAATATTTGCTGGAAAACAAACTCGGCCAAGAGTACAAGGTCCAACAAATTCCTCGCTTGCCTTGCAGACAATTTCATAGTCCAGAAGGTAGAAGAGGCAACAAGGGGATTGGCTACTCTTGATCTCATCCTAACAAATGCGGAGGACCTGATCGATGCGGTCGAAGTGGTAGGATCCTTAGGGGCAAGGGACCATGTGCTCCTGCAATTTGAGGTACAAAGGAAGGCTGAAACTAAGACAAGTCAAACCCGCATTTTGGACTTTAGGAGAGCTGATTTCCAAAAAATGAAGGAAACTCTGAGCAGCATTCCGTGGACACAGATACTAAAAGACAAGGGAGTTACGGATGGATGGGGATTTCTCAAGAGTGAAATACTCAAGGCGCAATTGCAAACTGTGCCAACAAAGAGAAAAAATAGGACAAGTGCAAAGAAGCCAGAATGGATGTCCAAAGAACTTCTAACAGTGCTAAGACACAAAAGAGACATGTACAAGAAGTGGAAAAAGGGAGAAATCACCAAAGAAGAATTCAAACAAATAGCCAACACCTGTAGGGAAAAGGTCCGCAAGGCTAAAGCAAAAAACGAGCTCAGACTTGCCAGGGACATTAAAAACAATAAAAAGGGCTCTATTCTTAGTAGAAAAAGGAAAAACAAGGAGGCGATAGGAGCTCTTCGAGGAGAAGATGGGGCAATGCTGACAGGGGAAAGGGAAAAGGCAGAACTACTTAATGCCTTCTTTGCCTCGGTCTTCTCACAAAAAGAGAGTCTTCAACCTCAGCAAGATGGAGTGGATGAGGGATTGGAGGACATCCAACCCCAAATTGGGAAAGAAGTCGTCCAGGAATACCTGGCCGCTCTTAATGAGTTCAAGTCCCCAGGGCCAGATCAACTACACCCAAGAGTATTGAAGGAACTAGCGGAAGTCATTTTGGAACCATTGGCAACCATCTTTGGGAGTTCTTCGAGAACAGGAGAAGTTCCAGCAGAAGTTTCAGCAGAAGTTCCAGGGCCAATGTGGTCCCAATCTTCAAGAAGGGAAAAAAGGATGACCCAAACAACTACCGTCCGGTCAGCCTCACGTCGATACCGGGCAAGATTCTGGAAAAGATTGTTAAGGAAGCGGTCTGCAAACACTTAGAAACAAATGCAGTCATCGCTAATAGTCAACATGGATTTATCAAAAACAAGTCATGCCAGACTAATCTGATCTCTTTCTTCGATAGAGCTACAAGCTGGGTAGATGCGGGGAATGCCGTGGATGTAGCGTACCTGGATTTCAGTAAGGCCTTCGACAAGGTCCCCCATGACCTTCTGGCAAGGAAACTAGTCCAATGTGGGCTAGGCAAAACTACGGTGAGGTGGATCTGTAATTGGTTAAGTGGAAGAACACAGAGAGTGCTCACTAATGCTTCCTCTTCATCCTGGAAAGAAGTGACAAGTGGAGTGCCGCAGGGTTCCGTCCTGGGCCCGGTCCTGTTCAACATCTTTATTAATGACTTAGATGAAGGGCTAGAAGGCATGATCATCAAGTTTGCAGACGACACCAAATTGGGAGGGATAGCCAATACTCCAGAGGACAGGAGCAGGATTCAAAACGATCTTGACAGATTAGAGAGATGGGCCAAAACTAACAAAATGAAGTTCAACAGTGACAAATGCAAGATACTCCACTTTGGCAGAAAAAATGAAATGCAAAGATACAGAATGGGGGATGCCTGGCTCGAGAGCAGTACGTGTGAAAAAGATCTCGGAGTCCTCGTGGACAACAAGTTAAACATGAGCCAACAATGTGATGTGGCGGCAAAAAAAGCCAATGGGATTTTGGCCTGCATCAATAGGAGCATAGTGTCTAGATCTAAGGAAGTAATGCTACCCCTCTATTCTGCTTTGGTTAGACCACATCTGGAATATTGTGTCCAATTCTGGGCACCACAATTCAAGAGAGATATTGACAAGCTGGAATGTGTCCAGAGGAGAGCGACTAAAATGATCAAGGGTCTGGAGAACAAGCCCTATGAGGAGCGGCTTAAGGAGCTGGGCATGTTTAGCCTGAAGAAGAGAAGGCTGAGAGGAGATATGATAGCCATGTATAAATATATGAGAGGAAGCCACAGGGAGGAGGGAGCAAGCTTGTTTTCTGCTTCCCTGGAGACTAGGACGTGGAACAATGGCTTCAAACTACAAGAGAGGAGATTCCATCTGAACATGAGGAAGAACTTCCTGACTGTGAGAGCCGTTCAGCAGTGGAACTCTCTGCCCCGGAGTGTGGTGGAGGCTCCTTCTTTGAAAGCTTTTAAACAGAGGCTGGATGGCCACCTGTCAGGGGTGATTTGAATGCAATATTCCTGCTTCTTGGCAGGGGGTTGGACTGGATGGCCCATGAGGTCTCTTCCAACTCTTTGATTCTATGATTCTATGATTCTAACCGTGTACTTGAAAACCAGAAGCCTCTGGGATTACCAGCCATGGAACTCAGGAATTCTGCCAAGGCACAGCCGCAGTCCAAAACGTTGCTTGATCTAACGAGACAACCGGGGGAAGGCCCCTTAAACCAAAGAAACTATTCCTTGAAACGCCCTTTGACTTTGAAGCCTGGGCCTGTCTCTCCTGTAATCTATTTGACCTTCGTAGAAACTGTGAATCACTTCTGTTTCTAGCTATCTTTTCCCTTTGGTCTTCATTAAAAAAACCCAGGTGTGATGTCCTCTGGAGAGCTATCACGGCTGGATTCCAAAACATTTTCATCCGGCTGTTTAGTTTCACTTTCCTCGCCACTGACCTCAGCATCAACATCAGTTTCAACACTATCAGGGAGAGATACGTGTTCAGTAACTTGCTCAGTTGGAAATACAATCAGAGAATCAGGTTCACGCAGAGATTGGGGCTCATGTTCACACAGAGGCTGAACCCCAACAGTCCTTAGCAAAACTATAAGTTACTATATTTTATTGGGGAGGGGTCATGTTCGACTTCATATTTGCAGGAAATACTTGGTGTGACAAGTGTGCTGTTACCTGGAAGATTATCAGTCTTTCCTCTATCATAGCAGAAGGCATACTGAAGATTTTCCATCACATTTGAGATCTTATATGGGATCTCCAATGCTTCTAGCAATATATATGCCTTCTCTTGTTAATCTACTCTTGACACACTGCTTTGACTGGGTGGTGTTAGTGCAGCGATTGATTTTGCCCTTGATTTATAATAGCTACAAAGGTAAGGGTTTCCCCTTGTTTTCTGCTTCCTTGGAGACTAGGACGCGGAACAATGGCTTCCAATTACAAGAGAGGAGATTCCATCTGAACATTAGGAAGAACCTCCTGACTGTGAGAGCCGTTCAGCAGTGGAACTCTCTGCCCCGGAGTGTGGTGGAGGCTCCTTCTTTGGAAGCTTTTAAGCAGAAGCTGGATGGCCATCTGTCAGGGGTGATTTGAATGCAATATTCCTGCTTCTTGGCAGGGGGTTGGACTGGATGGCCCATGAGGTCTCTTCCAACTCTTTGATTCTATGATTCTATGATTCTATGATTCATGTTGTGGTGACCCCCAACCATAATATTGTTTTCGTTGCTACTTCATAACAGTCATTTTACCACTGTTATAAATCATGTAAATATCAGATATGCAAGATGTATTTTCATTCACTGGACCAAACTGGGCACAAATACCCAATGCAACCACATGTAAATGCTAGTGGGGTTAGGGGAGGATTGATTTTGTAATTTGGGAGTTGTAGTTGCTGGGATTTATAGTTCACCTATAAACAAAGCATTCTGAACTCCATCAGCGATGGATTTGAACCTAATTTGCCACACAGAACTCCCATGACCAACGGAAAACATTGGAAGGGTTTGGTGGGTATTGACCTTGAGTTTGGGAGTTGTAGGTCACCTATATCCAGAGAACACTGTGGATCTGGACCAAACTTGGCACAAATACTCAATATGCGCAAATGTGAACACTGGTGGAGCTTGGGGAAAATAGACCTTGACTTTTGGGAGTTGTAGGTGCTGGGTGTAGTGGAAACTACCTTTAAGACGACAAGGCCGAAGCCTGCATGACAGTAGCTGTCATCTTGGAAGGCAGGCAGAGACAGGAGGAGGAGTCAAGCCGACTCCTGATTGGGTATAGCAATGGGGGGAGGAGTCGGTTGAGAGAGGGAAATAAGCTGTCAGCTTTTGACAGGGGGGGAGAAGTGTCTTGACATCAGACACAGAAGGATGAAATGTTAAGATAGGAAGTTACAGTAGGTATCTGACAGGGAAAGAAAGTTTTAAGTGAGCCTTTAGAATAGGGAATAAGCAGACAGACAAGGGCTAGGGTTACTGTATTAGTAGGATCAGTAACAGAAAGACTTGTCTGTTTATACTGAGGAAAAGTATAAGAGTGCTTATTTGCCCTGTGGGAGAGACAGATAGGGATCTGTTCTCCAAGTGTTACTGTTCCTAAAGATAGAGCAGTGTGGTTAAGGAATCTCACAGTTGATAAAAGCTTTACTGTCAGTGGAACTACTTGTTTAAGTAACTAAGTCTCAACATCTGAATTACGCTTCTGTACCTCTCATTATATGAGACGATGTTTGTTTAAAGTTTAATAAACCTTTCTTACTTCACTTTTAACTGGTGTATGCCTCAGTCTATCCATCTCCTCAGAACTAAGTCTGTCAAATCCTTTAAAGTCCAGTCATCCAGTGAAGAAGCAATAGAAGAATCAAGAGCTCAAACACACCTTACCTACAACACATTCACACCTTTGGTTCCTCAGGCCAATATAAGCTGAGGTGGTGGCAGTTATATCTACCAAGCAACATCGGTCATTGATATCTTTAACATAGGGTCAGCCTCTAAATTGCGTTATACTGGTGGCAGCGGTGGGATTCTTTGTTCCCCCCTGCCCTAGATAGTCTCAAATTTCGTTATACTGGGATTTATAGTTCATTACAATCAAAGAACATTCTGAACTCCACCAACGATAGAATTGGCTAAAACTTCCCATATGTGAACAAATGTGAACACTGGTGGAGCTTGGGGAAAATAGACCTTGACTTTTGGGAGTTGTAGCTGCTGGGATTTATAGTTCATTACAATCAAAGAACATTCTGAACTCCACCAACGATAGAATTGGCTCAAACTTCCCATATGGAATCCCCATGACCACCAGAAAATACTGTGTTTTCTGATGGTCTTTGGCGACCCCTCTGACACCCCCTCGTGACCACCTCAGGGGTCCCGACCCCCAGGTTGAGAAACACTGATCTATGGCAAGCATCCTCAGAGGTAGTGAGGTCTGTTGGAATTAGGACAATGGGTTTATATATCTGTGGAATGACCAGGGTGGGGCAAAGGACCCTTGTCTGCTGGAGCTAGGTGTGAATGTTTCAACTGACCACCTTCATTAGCATTTGAAGGCCTGGCTGAGCCTGGGAAAATCTTATGTTGAGAGGTGTTAAGATGTGCCTGGTTGTTTCCTCTCTGCTGTTTTGCTGTTGTAATTTTAGAGTTTTTTTAATACTGGTAGCCAGATTTTGTTCATTTTCATGGTCTCTTCCTTTCTGTTGAAATTGTCCACATGCTTGTGGATTTCAACGTCAGGAGAAATGCCTCTAGAACATGGCCCTATAGCCCGAAAAAAACCACAAGAACCTAGTGATTCCAGCCATGAAAGCCTTCAACAATACTTTAAGGCTTTTTTAGTCTAGTCTTCAATGGACTGGCACTTGACTTTGATCAACTGAACCTTCTCTGTAGGAAAAACTCCCTTTTACCTCTCCCAGGCTGCTTTCTATCTATGCCTCATCGGTGCGGGTGCTACTACCGAATCAAAGTGCGTCTGGGTATCGAGCAGACCTACCAGACAAGGCTTGAAGATATTTCAGCTGGATAAGTAGGTCTCAGTTCCTCTGGTTGCTCCTTTTTCCTTGGACTTCAGTTTCCTTTGACGGTCTTAAGAAAGGAAGCTTTTCTACGGGACGAGCTGGTCTACGTCCTATAACTTAGCTACCTTGTGTGAGACTGCCCAAAAAAATGGCTTTCTCTCCCAGAAGCTTGAACAAGGGGCGGAACCAAAGCTAAATTAAGATGGGCAGGAGGCCTGCCCTATAACTGCAAACTTTAACAGAAAGAAATAAAGTTGGAGCTCCTGGCACAGCCGTACCAGCACAGACACCCCATTTCTTCTTTCACCTGGCAACCCTAGCACCAAGTTATTGAAAACCAGGTCTTGAAGAGATGCCAATGTTGCCTCTCATCGATTTGGCTAAACCAGTGGTTTCCAACCATTTTTTTAACCAGGGGCCACTTGACCAGGGACCACTTTCCAACATTAGTACCAAAAGGGTTACAAATGGGTTTTGGGTCAACTTTAGATTCAGTTTGGTTATTTGGGATGCTGATTCAGAAAATTGCATTGGGTAGACCACATCAGCTCTAGTTTCTGATACAGAACATATGCCATTTAGTAGTCACAGAAAACCATATTTAGTAGGGCTGTCCAACCACGGAAAAATTTGTTTCTAAATTCGATTCGTTTTTAGGGGGTTTTTGCGTTTTGTTATTTAAAAGAATTCCAAAATTTTTCTTTAAAAAAGTTCGATATTTACGAAATTTAATTTCGAAACAATAACGAATGGATTCGTTAATGGCGGACGCGATTGCACAATACGCTAAAAAACCCTCCAAATGGGACAGGGGGAACTTCTGAAGCTTCCCTCTCCCTCTGTTGTTGACTGTTGGTGTGATAATTTATTTTTTTATCACTGATAAAACAAACAACAACTATAAAACTTGCACCAGACATACGGAAATAATAACGAAATAATAACGAAACAATTTCGAACCAATTACAAAACAATTACGAAACAATTACGAAACAATTACGAAACGAATTGGAAAAATTCGTTTCGTTTTTTAGTTGCTCCTGAATGGTTCGATATCGCTTCGTTATCAAAAAAAATAACGAATTAATAACGAATTACGAAATTAATGAACGAAACCGCCCAGCCCTCATATTTAGTAATCTGGAGGTGATGTGGTCTACCCAATGCAATTTTCTGAGTCTGCACCCCAAATAACGCCAGGAACAGGGCTAAAAACGAAGACACAAAGATATTTTTCTCATTTCTGTTGTGTCTAATAGATGCTACAGCTGATATCTATATAATAATATTAATAACAACAACAACAACAACAACACTTTATTTGTACCCCGCTACCATCTCCCCAAGGGACTCGGTGCGGCTTACATGAGGCCGAGCCCAAACACAACAATTTGTTTGATTGTTTATTTTGTTTTAATTGTTTGATTTGCTTAGATTGTATTGTTATGTTGTGTGTTGAGGCCTCGGCCTGTGTAAGCCGCATCGAGTCCTAGCGGGGTACAAATAAAGTTTAATAATAATAATAATAATAATAATAATAATAATAGCAATACAAGCAATTAAAACACATAGACAATAAGATACACAACATTATCAATAAAACAACACACAATTAAAAACAGTGGGAAGGCCAAATGTAGAGTTAAAATTGGAAATAATGCTGTGACATGAATGGAAGGTGATACTGGTGTTTGTGGAAGGGCATACGAGCAGACTTAAAGAAATGTAAAGTGCTTTGGAGGACAAAGTGCTATGAGGGGAAGGCACACTGGAACAGCCACATCTTCCAAGTTCCTCCTGAAGACTGCCAAGGTTGGAGCCTGTCTGATGTCTTTAGGGAGTTAGTTCCAGAGTCGAGGGGCCACCACTGAAAAGGCCCTCTCTCTCGGCAACGTCCTGGCATCTCCTTGGGCTGGGGCCCATGGGCTGGGGACCACTGCACTAAACCAAAATTCTCTGGATTGGCAGCATTACCGTACCTCCCCCCCACCATGCTTATTCCCCACTCCATGTAAAGACTCACCTGCGGCAAAGCAGAATATCAGTGAAAAGCCAAGAGTCAGAATCTTGCTTGTCTGAGCCTTCATGCTGAAAGGTCAATCAGAGAAATAAAAAAATAACCCCCGAAGCCAAATCTAAACATGGAAATAATATAACCCCCTTCCCTCCTTTGATGGTTCTTGATGGAAAATAGTCCAGGGGCATTGTAGGTTTTTTTCAGGCTATATGGCCATGTTCTAGAGGCATTCTCTCCTGACGTTTCGCCTGCATCTATGGCAAGCATCCTCAGAGACCTCACTACCTCGGAGGATGCTTGCCATAGATGCAGGCAAAACGTCAGGAGAGAATGCCTCTAGAGCATGGCCATATAGCCTGAAAAAAACTACAACAACCCAGTGATTCCGGCCATGAAAGCCTTCGACAATACATAGTCCAGGGGCAGCTCTTTTTATGACTCATTTTCCTATCTTTGTTGTTCTTTCAATTCATTCCAATATGTAACAAAATTTGAAAAGAAAGTGTTTCTGGTTTGAAACTGTGATTTCTGTTTAATTGTGCAGTGCTTAGAATCATAGAATCAAAGAGTTGGAAGAGACCTCATGGGACATCCAGTCCAACCCCCTGCCAAGAAGCAGGAATATTGCATTCAAATCACCCCCGACAGATGGCCATCCAGCCTCTGTTTAAAAGCTTCCAAAGAAGGAGCCTCCACCACACTCTGGGGCAGAGAGTTCCACTGCTGAACGACTCTCACAGTCAGGAAGTTCTTCCTCATGTTCAGATGGAATCTCCTTTCTTGTAGTTTGAAGCCATTGTTCCATTGCGTCCTAGTCTCCAGGGAAGCAGAAAACAAGCTTGCTCCCTCCTCCCTGTGGCTTCCTCTCACATATTTATACATGGCTATCATATCTCCTCTCAGCCTTCTCTTCTTCAGGCTAAACATGCCCAGCTCCTTAAGCCGCTCCTCATAGGGCTTGTTCTCCAGACCCTTGATCATTTTAATTGCCCTCCTCTGGACACATTCCAGCTTGTCAATATCTCTCTTGAATTGTAGTGCCCAGAATTGGACACAATATTCCAGATGTGGTCTAACCAAAGTGGAATAGAGGGGTAGCATTATTTCCCTGGACCTAGACACTATGCTCCTATTGATGCAGGCCAAAATCCCATTGGCTTTTTTGCCGCCACATCACATTGTTGGCTCATGTTTAACTTGTTGTCCACGAGGACTCCAAGATCTTTTTCAGACGTTCTGCTCTCGAGCAAGGCATCCCCCATTTTGTATCTTTGCATTTCGTTTTTCCTGCCAAAGTGGAGTATCTTGCATTTGTCACTGTTGAACTTCGTTTTGTTAGTTTTGGCCCATCTCTCTAATCTGTCAAGATCGTTTTGAATCCTGTTCCTGTCCTCTGGAGTATTGGCTATCCCTCCCAATTTGGTGTCGTCTGCAAACTTGATCCTGCCTTCTAACCCTTCATCTAAGTCAGTGTTTCTCAACCTGGGGGTCAGGACCCCTGGGGGGTCACGATGGGGTATTGAAGGGATTGCCAAAACCATCAGGATACACAGTATTTTCTGCTGGTCATGGGAGTTCTGTGTGGGAAGTCTGGCCCAATTCTATGGTTGGTGGGGTTCAGAATGCTCTTTGATTGTAGGTGAACTATAAATCCCAGCAATTACAACTCCCAAATGTCAAGGTCTACTTTCCCCAAACTCCCAACAGTGTCTACATTTGGGCATATTGAGTATCCGTGCCAGGTTTAGTCCAGATCTATCATTGTTTCAGTCTACAGTGCTTTCTGGAGATAGGTGAACTACAACCCAAACTCAAGGCCAATTCTCACCTAACCCTTTCATTATTTTTTGCTGGTCATGGGCGTTCTATGTGCCAAGTTTGGGTCAATTCCATCTCTGGTGGAGTTCAGAATGTTCTTTGATTGTAGGTGAACTATAAATCCCAGCAACTACAACTCCCAAGGTCCATCCTGTCTATGAGATATTTACATGACGATTCATAACAATAGCAAAATTCCAGTTATGAAGTAGCAACAAAATAATTTTAGGGTTGGGGGTCATCACAACATGAGGAACTATATAAAGGGGTCATGGCGTTAGGAAGGTTGAGAACCACTGATCTAAGTCATTAATAAAGATGTTGAACAGGACTGGGCTTATTTTTAAAGTAGTTGTTATACTCAGGAAATTTTGTTTTTATGGCTGCCACAAACTATGTTGAATTGAGACTATGAGATATCCATTGAAAAGCTATAGCAAAATGTGCTACAGGATGTCCCACAAAAACAAAGTTTTTTAGACCTCACAACCTCTGAGGATGCTTGCCATAATAATAATAATAATAATAATAATAATAATAATAATACTTTATTTGTACCCCGCTACCATCTCCCCAAGGGACTCGGTGCGGCTTACATGAGACCAAGCCCACAATACATCAATAAACAGAACATCAATAAAATAAAACATCAATAAACAATCAATATCCTTCTAGAAGTTCTTCACTCTTTTGTACTGCCACCAAACATGGTAATAGGAGCCTAGTTGGTCTCCGCATTCTGGAAGGAGATACCTTTACAAGTACAAAGAATATTGCAGATTAAATTTGAGTTGAAACCCAAATATTATTACACTTATTAGACTTTGACCCAGGATTAAACAATGATAGGTTATTATATCACCTGTCAGCAGAGGCGGCCCTAGGTATTTTTCAAAGGTAAGCAAACAGTAATTTGGCGCCCCCCCCCCCCCCCAACCAATCATTGATATATATTTTCTGTTCGTCGTGGGAGTTCTGTATGCCATATTTGGTTCAATTCCATCATTGGTGGAGTTCAGAATGCTCTTTGATTGTAGGCTAACTATACATCCCAGTAACTACACTTGCCGTACTTGCTCACTTGCCTGGCCTGTTTTGGGTCCGGAGGCGTGCCTGAAGACCCCGGTGTGTGCACCAAAAGTCACCTCTTCTCCTGACTTTCTCCTCAGCCACTGGGACCAAGAGAGAGAGAGAGAAAGAAAGAGAGACAGAGGTGGAGATGCCCACCTTTCCTGAAGGTAGGCACAAAAACAAAGGAGGGAGCGGAGGTGAGAGATACCTCCAGCCGGAGGGGCTCTCTCTCTCTCTCTTGGTCCCAATGGCTGAAGAGAAAGTCAGGAGAAGAGGCGACTTTTGGTGCTCACGCTGGGGTCTTCAGACATGCCTCCGGACCTGAAGCAGGCCAGACGCGGTGGCTCCACCCCTTGGCCCACCCGCAGATTGGGGAGAGGAGGCGGGTGGAGCGCTGGGGGATCGGGAAAGGGAGCCGGTCATGGGGAAGGGATCGAACACGGAGAACGATTGAGCGCCGGCTCTGCTCGCGCACCCGGTGGCCAGGTGGAGCAGGAACGAGAGGGGCTAGGCGAGGCTCAAGGGCCCGGCCCCTTTGGGAAGAGGATCGCCCGGCAGCGAGGCAAGAAAGCCGAGGCTCCCCCCGGACTGCTAGGGCTGTTGTGAGCTGAGAGGGTGGTCCTCAAGTGGCAGTCGAGGGGCATTTACAGAGGCGCTTCTGTGCCCCTGACAAAAAAAAAGTGTTCTGCGACCGCTTACTTCGCGTAATGGACGAGCCGCCCCTGCCTGTCAGCAGCTGCAAGAACTGTCCTAGCCAGAAAATGGAAAACTAAAGAGCTCCCCTCACTGGAATCTTGGTTTCTCAAGATAAGAGATTATATGGAGATGGATACACTGGCGAACATGGTTTATGATAAGAGTAAGAAAAGAATGATCAACTGGCAACCGTTAAAGAAGTACTTAAGAGAAAGGAAAAATATCCAGATAGAATAAAAGTGAAGGTGATTTAGAACTTAACAAGGAGACAAAAAGCAAGTATGCAATTCTATTTATCCCTGTGGACCAGTGGTTCTCAACCTTCCACATGCTGCGACCCCTTAATACAGTTCCTCATGTCATGGTGACCCCCAACCATAAAATTATTTTCATTGCTACTTCACAACTGTAATTTTGCTACTGTTATGAATCGTAATGCAAATATCTGATATGCTGGATTAATTTTCATTCACTGGACCAAATTTGGCACAAATACCTGATATGCCCAAATTTGAATACTGGTGGGGTTGGGGGAAGTTGATGTTGTCATTTGGGAGTTGTAGTGCCTGGGATTTATAGTTCACCTACAATCAAGGAGCATTCTGAACTCCACTAAGGACGGAATTGAACCAAACTTGGCACGCAGACCTTCCATGACCAACAGAAAATACTGGAAGGGTTTGGTGGACATTGACCTTGAGTTTGGGAGTTGTAGTTCATCGACATCCAGAGAGCACTGTGGATTCAAACACAGTGGGCATGAATATTCCATAATGCCCAAATATGAACACAGATGGAGTTTGGGGAAAATAGACCTTACCCTTTGGGAGTTGTGGTTGCTGGGATGTATAGTTCACCTAGAGTCAAAAAGCATCCTGAACCCCATCAACAATAGAATTGGGTCAAACTTCCCACACAGAAGCCCCATGACCAACAGAAAATACTGTGTTTTCCGATAGTCTTTGGCGACCCCTCTGACACCCACTCACGACCCCCTCAGGGTTGAGAAACCCTGCTGTGGACTATACTGGAAGTCAATCAATGTATGGATCTCAACATACGCTTATTATCATCACACTCCCCCCTTACCCCCCAACAACACCCTTGGCCACAATACTAATGTAATTTCCTCCCCCCTCCCCCCGTCTATATTGTATGTTATATTTATTATTATGGAAAACTGCACAATAAAGACAATTTACAAATAAATAAATAAATAAAATAAACAATCAATATAATATAAATCATAATCACATAAACAAAACAGACAATAAACAATGAACAGTAACATATAAACATTTAAAACCAAAGGCCGGGCCATAGATGCAGGCGAAACATCAGGAGAGAATAATAATAATAATAATATTTATTTGTACCCCGCCACCATCTCCCCGATGGGGACTCGGTGCAGCTTACATGACAATTTGCAGACGACACCAAATTGGGAGGGATAGCCAATACTCCAGAGGACAGGAGCAGGATTCAAAACGATCTTGACAGATTAGAGAGATGGGCCAAAACTAACAAAATGAAGTTCAACAGGGACAAATGGAAGATACTCCACTTTGGCAGGAAAAACGAAATGCAAAGATACAGAATGGAGGACAATGCCTGGCTCGAGAGCAGTACGTGTGAAAAAGATCTTGGAGTCCTCGTGGACAACAAGTTAAACATGAGCCAACAATGTGATGTGGCGGCAAAAAAAGCCAATGGGATTTTGGCCTGCATCAATAGGAGCATAGTGTCTAGATCTAAGGAAGTAATGCTATCCCTCTATTCTGCTTTGGTTAGACCACACCTGGAATATTGTGTCCAATTCTGGGCACCACAATTCAAGAGAGATACAGACAAGCTGGAATGTGTCCAGAGGAGGGCGACTAAAATGATCAAGGGTCTGGAGAACAAGCCCTATGAGGAGCGGCTTAAGGAGCTGGGCATGTTTAGTCTGAAGAAGAGAAGGCTGAGAGGAGATATGATAGCCATGTATAAATATGTGAGAGGAAGCCACAGGGAGGAGGGAGCAAGCTTGTTTTCTGCTTCCTTGGAGACTAGGACGCGGAACAATGGCTTCAAACTACAAGAAAGGAGATTCCATCTGAACATGAGGAAGAACTTCCTGACTGTGAGAGCCGTTCAGCAGTGGAACTCTCTGCCCCGGAGTGTGGTAGAGGCTCCTTCTTTGGAAGCTTTTAAACAGAGGCTGGATGGCCATCTGTCAGGGGTGATTTGAATGCAATATTCCTGCTTCTTGGCAGAATGGGGTTGGACTGGATGGCCCATGAGGTCTCTTCCAACTCGTTGATTCTATGATTCTATGATTCTATGAGGCCAAGCCCAAAACAACAATTACATAAAATAAAAATGAAAACGCAAATAATGAACAATAATAATGCGATTACATAAAACAAATGAAAACATTGCAATCTAAGATGACAATAAGCAATAGAATGCTTCTAGAATTCTATTGCTTATTGTATTACAATTAGAATTACAATAGAATGCTTCTAGAACATGGCCATATAGCCCGAAAAACCTACAACCCAAAGTTTTTGAAGTTTAATAAACTTTTTCCATTTTTTTTCCTGATAGAACCAATTAGAAAATGACATTTATAACCCAGGAACAAAAATCGTGTTGCATAGTGTTATTAACACGCTCCTTCAGTCCTGTACATTCTTCTCTGCTGTAACGATTCTCACTCACCTGCCTGTTATCTTCGAAAATAATTAGTAATCACACTATTTCTTTAGTTAGTACTTGAGCCAGGACACCAATTGCTGGATGGAAAGGAATTCAGGATGTCTCCCTAGCAGCTGATGACTACGCATCCATTGCTGCTTTCTTAATATTATCAAGGATTACTCTTGGAAAGTTTCATAAAGTTCTGGCAGAGACATTGATTTCTTACTGTTCTGTAGCAAATGAACCTCCACACATAATTAGGATTTGGACACTGCAAAACTATCCAAAGGAGTGAGGCTTTGATCAAGGAACACAATGTGAGAAAGAATGGCTATTAACCACAGATGTACAAGTAATGTTGAAGTGCAAGTTAATCTATTACGAGGGTTGAATGAAAAGTAATGCCTCCACCTTCATAACTCAACAGATGGTATGCAGCAGGTACTGGCTTGTTCAGTAGACTCTACTCTACAGTCCCATTTTGGCGGGAAGCCTAAGCATTGAATGGTTGTGCTGTTAAAGTGCAAAGTATGGAACCCTGCGCAGATGGTTGGTCAATGCGACTTTAGCAATGTGTAGTCATTGAATTCTTGACAGCAAAAGTTGTCACCCCAAAGGAGATTCATCAGAGAATGCAAGCTGTTTATGGTGATTTTGTGGATGTGAGTACTGTACATCAGTGGGTAAATTTAAAGATGTTGAGGTGGGAACATCTGACTTGACACTGATTATCTAGATCCGGCACAGTCTGGCTTCAGACCGGGACATGGAACAGAAACAGCCTTGGTTGCCTTGGTAGATGATCTTCGCCGGGAGCTCGACAGGGGGAGTGTGTCCCTGTTAGTTCTGCTGGACCTCTCAGCGGCCTTCGATACCATCGATCACAGTATCCTTCTGGGGCGCCTCATGGACATGGGGCTCGGGGGCACTGCTCTGCAGTGGCTCCGATCCTTCCTTGAGGGACGGTCCCAGAAGATGTTACTGGGTAACACCTGTTCGGCCCCACAGCCGTTGTCGTGTGGAGTCCCACAGGGTTCGATTCTGTCCCCAATGTTGTTTAACATCTACATGAAGCCGCTGGGGGAGATCATTCGGAGTTTCGGATTGAGATGTTATCTCTACGCAAATGATGTCCAAATCTGTCACTCCTTCTCACCTGTCACCAAGGAGGCTGTCCAGACCTTGAATCGGTGTTTAGCTGCTGTGTCAGACTGGATGAGAGCCAACAAATTGAAATTGAATCCAGACAAGACAGAGGTCCTACTGGTCAGTCGTAAGGCCGAACAGGGTATAGGGTTACAGCCTGTGCTGGACGAGGTTACACTCCCCCTGAAGACGCAGGTTCGCAGCTTGGGAGTGATCCTGGACTCATCGCTGAGCCTAGAACCCCAGGTCTCGGCGGTGGCCGGGAGAGCTTATGCACAATTAAAACTTGTGCACCAGTTGCGCCCGTACCTTGGGAAGTCTGATCTGTCCACAGTGGTCCACGCCCTTGTTACATCCCAAATAGACTACTGCAACGCACTCTACATGGGGTTGCCCTTGAAGACTGTTCGGAAACTTCAACTAGTCCAGCGAGCGGCAGCCACATTGCTCACCGGAGCGACATACAGGGAGCACACCACCCCCCTGTTGTGTCAGCTCCACTGGCTGCCGGTTCAGTTCTGAGCTCAATTCAAGGTGCTGGTTTCTGTCCGAACGTATCTCCCTCTACGTCCCACCCCGGAGTTTGAGATCATCTAGGGAAGCCCTGCTCTCGACCCCACCACTTTCACAAGTGAGGCTGGTGGAGACGAGGAGCAGGGCTTTCTCAGTGGTGGCCCCTCACCTGTGGAACTCACTCCCGGGGGAAATTAGGGCATCAACATCCCTCCTCTCCTTCAGGAGGAAGGTAAAGACGTGGTTGTGGGACCAGGCCTTTGGGCAATCTGACAACTAGATAAGATAATCAGGCGAGTATGACCAGGACTGACAATGTGGAATTGAAAGTGGATCTATGAGATAGTGAACGCTGACCGTTTATGAGGAATTGGGTTTGTATTGTTTTTATTGGTTTTTATAGTTGTCATGTAGGAATCGTTGTCTAACTGTGAATTGATGCTATTTCTGTTTTTGATTGTTATGTGATGCGGGCATCGAATTGTGCCTTTGCTTTTGTAAGCTGCCCTGAGTCCCCTTCGGGGTGAGAAGGGCAGGGTAGAAGAAACCGAAATAAATAAATAAATAAATACTTGCATGACAAAAAAAGAGTTGGATGTCCTGTGACAGCAACCACTGAGTTTCATAAGCAAAAGGTTGACAGGTTGATTCAGGATGATCGTTGTATCACTAAGAGAGAAATTTCAAGCATAATCAGTATTTCACAAGAACGTGTGGGTCACATTATTGCTTTCGCATTCGCAGGATAGTTGATTTTGCCCAGGGGCGCTTTTGAGGCGCTCTTGGGGGAAAGTAGACCTTGACATATGAGAGTTGTAGTTACTGGGATGTATAGTTCACCTACAATCAAAGAGCATTCCGAACTCCACCAATGATGGAATTGAACCAAATATGGCACACAGAACTCCCACGATGGACAGAAAATATATATCAGTGATTGGTTAGGGTGGGCATCAAAATACTTTTTGCTTACCGTTGAAAATTACCTAGGGCTACCTCTGTCTGTTCATGATGGGTTGCGGAAACAGAGTGTCTACTTCTTCCCTGACGGCTTCAGAAAACTTGTTTATTTATTTATTTACTTTATTTGTATACCGCTCTTCTCAGCCCTTAGGTGACTCAGAGCGGTTAACAGCAACGGTTTCAGTATACAGAATACAAGATTAGGTATTTAAAAGCAATCACATAACAAGTTAATTTAAACAGTAAACATCAATACAACAGTATATCAATACATCAATATAACAAATCCATCAGATCTCATCACTAGAATCAGAATCCAGTCTCGTTATCCATTATTCCATGTTCCGCTAATCAATCAATTGCACTGCTTAGTCAAATGCCTGTTCAAACAGCCAGGTCTTCACTTTTCTCCGGAATGTCAGTAAGGAGGGGGTCGATCTGATGTCTGCAGGAAGGGCGTTCCACAGCCGAGGGGCCACCACTGAGAAGGCCCTGTCTCTCGTCCCCGCCAGGCGTGCTTGTGAAACTGGCGGGACCGAGAGCAGGGCCTCCCCAGACGATCTTAATGTCCTAACTGGTTCATAGGAGGAGATGCGTTCGGACACGTAGATCAGGCCAGAACCGTTTAGGGCTTTAATGGCTAAAGCCAGCACTTTGAATTGTGCCCGGTAGCAAATTGGCAGCCAGTGGAGCTGGCGCAGCAGTGGAGTGGTGTGCTCCCTGAGTGCCGCTCCTGTTAGTTAGCATCCTGGCTGCCAATCGTTGTACCATTTGAAGCTTCTGAGCAGTCTTCAGAGGCAACCCCACGTAGAGAGTGTTGCAATAGTCTATACGGGATGTGACTAGAGTGTGGACTACCGTGGCCATTGTTGGCAGAAATGTATCTAATTGTCTGGTGATTATGTGAAAAAGTGAATAGTGGTGGTTAAAGAGCACCAGCTCCAGCTTCCCATGAGGGGACATGAGAGAAGCCTCCCACAGGATGGCAAAACATCCAGACGTCTCCTGGGCAATGTCCTTGCAGACGGCCAAATTCTCTCACATCAGAAACGACTTGCAGTTTCTCAAGTCGCTCCTTACATGAAGAAAAAAAAATGTTCTGAACTATGAATCAAATGGAAGTCAGATGTCTGCAACTCGGGGACCGCTTGTATATTTAATATATATTCAACATATGCTATTATTACCAAGGAAACACGTCATCCACCGGGATTGTGGCGCAGCTGGCTGAGTGTCAGCTGCATTAAGATCACTCTGACCAAAAAGGTCATGAGTTCGAAGCCAGCCCGGGTTGGAGTGGGCTTCCAACCAATTGTTGTCAACCTTTGCAACCCGAAAGACAGTTGCATCTGTCAAGTAGGAAAATTAGGTAGCACCTTGTGTGGGGAGGCTAAATTAACTAATTTATGAGGCCATAAAAAAGACTCCAGCAAAGCACTCCAGCAAAAGCATGCGGGGAATGTGGAAATACTTCATTAGTGTCGCAGATGGACGATGAAAGCGACAGCTCCCCTGGTGGCTAGAAAAAAGTTAAATAGCCTCTGTGTATGTCTGTATACGTTGTATGTCAAAAATTGGCATTGAATGTTTGCCATATATGTGTACACTGTAATCCGCCCTGAGTCCCCTGCGGGGTGAGAAGGGCGGAATATAAATACTGTAAATAAATAAATAAATAAATAAAATCCAATTATAGTGCAATCTTAACATGTGTGGGCATTTGGCAATATGTTACATGGAACTCAATGTGACCTATTTACTCATATGTATCAGTTTGCTCTACTGTAAAAGGACTTGTCTTCCATGCATCAAAATTTTAAGAAAGCTGTGTTTCAGTCCGCAAGGGAGTTACGTCTCAAACTTTGCAATGAATGGCAAGATTTCCCATTTGTTAATAAGATGTGATACACATTGTTATAACACAGTATATTCTAACAGTCATTTGTTTATTATTTGCACTTTATTATTATTTTCTTTTACAAACACTTTAAAAACTAAATCAGTCAGAAGCATTCTCAAAAAAATAAAGGCTTCTGACTCACCTTATTTTTCACTGATGCGTATAATTGTAATCACAGTTAAGACACATGGTTGTTACCTGTTCAAGAAAGAACTAAGGCACTATTAACCTGTATTTCACACCTGTATGGGAAATGAAGAGAAAGTGATGGGATGGAAAGGGGTGTTTATCTCACTTCACCGCATGTTTCTATTCCAAAGGCTTAATGAGTGTATTTGGAGTGTGAGGGGGGAAGAGATAATCCCTGAAAACATATCAGTGAGACATAAACAGTATTAAAATGGCTCACTATTTCATGTTTTCTTTAGAGGAAAATAAGTCAATATCGAAAGCAAAACACTAGAACTGAATTGCTTCATTCAGCAAGTCATCAGCGACAGAAAGTGATTAGGACCTCCGTCTGGATCCATTCCTCAGTCCCAATCACATTTAGATTTTTTTAAATGGTTGTTTAGATTTCAAAAAACGCTGGGATTGTTACTCTTCAAAAGACTCGACTCCCCAAACCACCCAGATATTCAGTTTGTTTGATTTTGCACTTTGGAAAAAAAAATAGTCAAGCCTCGAGGTCAAGATGACTCAAGAAAAAAATAATAATAATCACATTGCCAAAAAAAAAAAAAATCAAGCCAAAAACCCAGAAGAATGCAACATGATTGTTGATGGTGATGTATCCTGGCACATCTCTCTTTGCCAAACTCATACCAGTCGCTATCCAGCAACATATGAACATTGTTTGTACAGCTGTCATTTGAAAACTGAAAGAGAGTTCCACTGAATTATCTAAAAGTCAGGGCATGGCTAGAATAACCGTCCCTTGGCAGAATAATGATGGATCCGTTCCCAAAAAACAGTGCAATCATGTGGTTGGGAGCCACAACTTCTGCGCACTGACAACGTCAACCAGTTTCCCCTTGATCTTCAGGAAATGCCTCTTGAACTCCAAACCATCGCCCTGAGTAGAGAAAAGAAAATGTATCAAAATGAGTGAATGCAGAGTGTTCTGTCGCCACTGGACCTGAAATGAAGTGCCTTTAAGAGAGGATGTATGGCTTGGATCCAGCGGGAAGCCAGGGGGCCCGAAAAGAAGCCTTTAGAGAAATTTCCCTTATTAAACAGTCTTTATGAGGCTTGAGCTTAAATATAACAGTCTTTTATTGATGAACAAACAAGAATTGTAAAGTTTTCTAAACAGTCTCTTAGTCCAGGGGTCCTCAAACTAAGGCCGGATGCGGCCCTCCAAGGTCATTTACCCGGCCCTTGCTCAGTGTCAACCTAAGTCTGAAATGACTTGAAAGCACACAACAACAACAATTCTATCTCATCAACCAAAAGCAGGCCCACACTTCTCATTGAAATACAAATAAGTTTATATTTGTTAAAATTGCTCTTCATTTTAATTATTGTATTGTTTTAAAGTGTCTTTTGCGCTACAAATAAGATATGTGCAGTGTGCATAGAAATTCATTCATGTTTTTTTAAAATTATAATACGGCCCTTCAACAGTTTGAGGGACTGTGACCTGGCCCTCTGTTTAAAAAGTTTGAGGACCCCTGTCTTAGTCTTTTAGCTCTTGCAATCTTGTTCACAGGGAACAGGCACTATCTTCAAAAACCTTGTGCAAAGGAAAATTCCCCTTTCTAGCTCCTCCCAGGCTACTGTGAACCTAAACCTGATTTGAATCCACTACCGGCTGAACTGCGTTTCAGAACCGAGCAGACGAACGAACAGGCCTGTAATCACTTAGCTGCTTTGATGGTTAGAGCTGTTATTCCCTCCGGAATTCCTCAGGGCTGTAAGGCTGTTATGATAATGTTGCATATTGTATTGTCTATGTTTTTATTTTAATTGCTTGTATTGTTGTTATTATTGCTTGTATTGTTGTGTTTGGGCTCGGCCTCATGTAAGCCACACCGAGTCCCTTGGGGAGATGGTAGCGGGGTACAAATAAAGTGTTGTTGTTGTTGTTATTATTATGCTGGTCGCTTCTGTATTATTATTATTATTAATAATAATAATAATAATAATTGTATTATTATTATTATTATTATTATTATTATTATTATTATGCTGGTCGCTTCTGACATCCGCCGGGAAGTAGCAGCCAATAGTGAAAGGACCAAGGCAGAGACATCTCCAGCTCATCCCCTGTTTGGGTATCAGCCAGCACGTCAACAACTTAAATCTAGAAATAGTTTTCTAAGATCTACAGAGACACTCGCTGGAACACCTCAGCAAGCGAGAGTCCAAAAGTGGCAGGCTCAAACCCAGAACCTCAACCAATGGCTGATACCAAATGAGAGACTCCCTCCTGGGCACACAGAAGACTGGGCGACTTGGAAGGCGCTGAACAGACTGCGCTCTGGCACCACGAGATGCAGAGCCAACCTTCAGAAATGGGGCTACAAAGTGGAATCCTCGACATGCGAGTGTGGAGAAGAGCAAACCACTGACCACCTGCTGCAATACAACCTGAGCCCTGCCACATGCACAGTGGAGGACCTTTGTTAACATTTTTCAAAGGAAAAATAAGCTGAGGCATCTTTTACTTAAGCAAACAGAAAAACAGAAGGCAATATTGAAAATGCTAAAAATAACCTTACATTTAAACTTACTTACTTAAGTGCAGTGTTCTAATCAAAACAAAATCTATATGTACATGGAAATAAACTACACAAACTGTTAGCGAAGCTGTTGAGACAGAAAAAAGGTGTTTCCAATGTTCTTGGAATGAAATGTGTTCCTTAATTTGGTATACCTTAGAAAGACGGAAGTCCACAAGAATTTTCTCATCCATTTCCACTAAGTTTGCCTTGAAAATCAGTTTGTTGTTTCTTCTATCAGTTGTTGATATGGTAACCTTTGAAGGAAAAACAACAACTTTATTGGGGGAAATTATTTTCCTCCAAAGACTTGCAACGCAATCTGAAATATCCCCGACTCAATATCACCACAACCGTCTCCTCTGCTATACCTGGTTTGTGCAGCCTTTCTTCCAGATATAACCCATCTTATCGCAAACCTCCTTCAGGATCTCATATGATTGTTCCGCATCCAACTTCAAAAAGAACCGGGTCATTCTCTTCACCAAGCGCTGCCATGGATTCTGAGGGAAGAGAAAGAAAGATGGAAAAGAACAATTACAAGTACTATTCTCTTCAAACAAAGATGATTTTAAAATGCGAGCTGAACAGAATAATAGAATCATAGAGTTGGAAGAGACCTCATGAGCCATCCAGTCCAACCCCCTGCCAAGAAGCAGGAAAATCACAGTATTCTCTTCTGCAGGCTAAATATGCCCAGCTCTTTAAGCCACTCCTCATAGGGCTTGTTCTCCAGACCCTTGATCATTTGAGCCACCCTCCTCTGGACACATTCCAGCTTGTCAACATCTCCCTTAAGTTGAGGTGTCCAGAATTGAACAGTGTGATTCCAGGTGTGGTCTGGCCAAGGCACAATAAAGGGGTACCATGACCTAGATCAGAGGTCCTCAAACGAAGGCCTGGGGGCCAGATATGGCCCCCCAAGGTCATTTACCCAGCTCTCGTTCAGGGTCAACCTATGTCTGAAACAGCTTGGAAGCACACAACAACAGCAATCCTATCTCATCAGCCAAAAGCAGGCCCACACTTCCCATTGAAATACTAATAAGTTTATATTTGTTAACATTGATCTTTATTTTAATTATTGTATTGTTTTTAAGTGTTTTTTGCACTACAAATAAGTGATGTGCAGTGTGCATAGGAATTCATTCATGTTTTTTTTCAAATTATAATCCAGCCCTCCCAGCAGTTTGAGGGACCTCTGGCCCTCTGCTTTAAAAGCTTGTGGACCCCTGTTCAGGCATTCCCTCCTGACGTTTCGCCTGCATCTATGGCAAACATACTCAGAGGTAGTGAGGTGTATGCTGAATATTTGCAAACCTTACTAGTATGGCTCAGTCTATGTATGCTTTATGTTGTTGTTGTTCATTCCTTCAGTCGTCTCCGACTCTTCGTGACCTCATGGACCAGCCCAGGCCAGAGCTCCCTGTCGGCCGTCACCACCCCCAGCTCCTTCAAGGTCAAGCCAGTCACTTCAAGGATGCCATCCATCCATCTTGCCCTTGGTCGGCCCCTCTTCCTTTTACCTTCTACTTTCCCCAGCATAATGGTCTTCTCTAGGCTTTCCTGTCTCCTCATGATGTGGCCAAAGTACTTCAACTTTGTCTCTAGTATCCTTCCCTCCAGTGAGCAGCCGGGCTTTATTTCCTGGAGGATGGACTGGTTGGATCTTCTCGCAGTCCAAGGCACTCTCAGCACTTTCCTCCAACACCACAGCTCAAAAGCATCGATCCTCCTTCGCTCAGCCTTCCCTAAGGTCCAGCTCTCACATCCGTAGGTTACTACAGGGAATACCATGGCTTTGACTAGGCGGATCTTTGTTGCCAATGTGATGTCTCTGCTTTTTACTATTTTATCAAGATTGGACATTGCTCTCCTCCCAAGAAGGAAGCGTCTTCTGATTTCCTGGCCACAGTCTGCATCTACAGTAATCTTTGCACCTAGAAATACAAAGTCTGTCACGGCCTCCACATTTTCTCCCTCTATTTCCCAGTTCTCAATCAACTGGGAAACTGTTGTACACTTTATAGATAATATAAAATACATTGTATTGATTTTATTCACCTTTATGCTGTGTTCTTTGTGAAAATTGCACACCTTTTTGAAATATAAATATCTCAAAAAGGGGGAATAAGAATAATTTCTGATCCAGTGTTGTTTGGCAATGAATTATGTTGCCCTGGAGTCCAGTAGTCTCCTTCTCTGGAGGTTTTCAAACAGAGGCTGGATGGTCATCTGTTGGGGTGCTTTGGTTGTATGTTCCTGCATGTACAGGGTGCGGCAGCATAACTTCCTTTTTTAAAATGCGCGCCATTCAGTCGGTTGAAGACGTAGCGGAGCTCTAGTGGTCTCGTTCGAGAGGCGGGAGTATAAAGTTTTGTCCTGACACAGTTCAGTCGCCATCACGCGTTGGAACAGTTAAGAGCGTGCTTTTGCCGTTGAGGCCTACTTTTCAAGCGGATGTTCTGTGATCGCAACCCAGCGTGCCTTGCAGAATAGCTTTAATTTAGCCCCATTGGCCCCTGTCCTGGACCGGAAATCAATTGTGATGTGGGTCACTACATTCAGACAAACTGTAAGTGCGACAAGACAAAAAACTGGAATCCCTTGGCCCATGAGATCACCTGAGAACATTGCGGTAGTGAGAGCTTCAATGTTGCAATCACCACGGCGTTCCGTGCGCAAACATTCGTCTGCCCTTGGACTTTCCGATCATTCTGTGAGGAGAATTCTTCATGATGATCTTCATTTCCATCCTTACAAGATGGCGATTGTGCAGGAACTTTCTGAATGTGACTTCAATTCTCGGAGGAATGCCTGTGAGGTTCTTCTCGAAGTCATTCCTGAGGAAGCTATTTTTTTTTTAGTGATGAAGCCCATTTTCATTTGTGTGGATCCGTCAACAAACAAAACATGCGCTACTGGGCTGACAACAATCCTTGAGAATTGCTTCAAAGCCCTTTGCATTCACCTAAAATCATAGTGTGGTGTGCAATTTCCTCAGCTGGAATCAACCATTTTCTTTGAGGAAAATGAAGTCGCAGTGACAGTGAATTCGGACCGGTATGTAAACATGTTACAGGATTTTTTTTCCCCATGGCTAGATGGGAGCCCCCGGTGGCGCAGTGGGTTAAAGCACTGAGCTGCTGAGCTTGTTGATCGAAAGGTCGCAGGTTCGATTCTGGGGAGTGGCGTGAGCTTCCGCTGTCAGCCCTAGCTTCTGCCAACCTAGCAGTTCAAAAACATGCAAATGTGAGTAGATCAATAGGTACCGCTCCGGTGGGAAGGTAACTGCACTCCATGCAGTCATGCCGGCCACATGACCTTGGAGGTGTCTACGGACAACGCTGCCTCTTCGGCTTAGAAATGGAGATGAGCACCACACCCCAGAGTCAGACATGACTGGACTTAATGTCAGGGGACTACCTTTACGTTAGATGGGTTGGACTTAGGGGACATTTGGTTCCAACAAGACGGTGCAACTGCATACACTTCAAGAGCATCGATGGCTGCTTTGAGGGAACACTTCCCAGAGCGCCTCATCTCAATTAGGGGGGATTTGGAGTGGCCGGCCCACTCTCCAAATTTGGCCCCTTGTGATTTTTTTTCTATGGGTATTTTTGAAATCCCGTGTTTATGTGAACCTTCCAAGGATCCTACAAGATTTGAAGACCAACATCCAGGAAGAAATTGCCAACGTAACACCTGCTATGCTGGCAAGAGTCATGACGAATGCCAGGAATCGATTTACTCAGTGTATGGAGAATGGAGAATGGAGAATGGAGAATGGAGGACGTCACCTACCTAATTTGATCTTCAAAACTATGTAAAACAAAACTTTAGGTATGCGGCTACATTAGAAAAATATTCTGATTCATACAATGGGTTTTATTACGTTTTGAAAAAATGGAAGTTATGCTGCTGCACCCTGTAGAATGGAATTGCACTGGATGACCCTTGGGGTGTCTTCCAACTCTATGATTCTATTATTCTAACAGAAAAGCCACAGTAGTAAACTGCACAAGATTACCTGGGAGGAGCCTGGAGTGCCCAATAGTTGGCTGTTCAGCAGCATGTGTTCAGGACAAGCTGGTTGGGAGAAGCTGAAGCCTTGCACTAGCTTGTCAATATTAGCAGGGCTATTGTCCCAAAAGGATAGGCCAGTGCCAGGTTCTGGCTGAGAATTGGAATAGGTCCTTCTCTCCTCACTGCAACAATGAAAACAACATCAGCATTACTACTTACTTCCCTCTTCCTTTGTGACATCTATACACATAATAAAAGTGAAAATGTGTGTATGTGGCAGGGGGTAGGGGTGTCTGTTTACCCAGAAAGAGCCCCACCTCCACAAACAGGCTATAGTTCTCACTGAGCTGGAGATACCCATGGCCCTTCCAAAACTGACATTGCAGGTTACCATGAACATGTCCAAGAGCCCTGCCAATGTCCCCCACAAACGCCATCCTGCCCATTACCCAAGTGAAGGCTTTCATGCAGGGACCATTTCAGCCTAGATTTTCTGTTTTTCCTCCACCAGACACCTCCCAGGGTTCATTTCCCTCTCATTTGCATAACCCTGGCCACCGCCTCTTCCTTCCCTAACCTTTTCCCATGGCACACAGCAAAACAGAGGAATTGATCAGCAACTGAACATTCTGTAGGAGTTTGGGGGACTGACTCCACAGAGTGGAAGTTGTAGTTCACCCTGCATCAAGACACAACACTGATACTCACTTCCTGAGACCACTGCGACCCACACCAATGGTTGATCAAGCCAAACTTGACACACAGAGCCCCCATGACCAACTCTACATCCTTTTGGAGGAGGATGGACGATGGTACTTGCATACGGGAGTTGTAGTTCACCCGCACACACTGAACCCAGATGACATTGGATCTAGACTGAACTTGGAGCACAGGTAAAGAATGCCTTTCTCAAATAACCCGGGCACCGCCGGGTCCCCAAGCTAGTATTTAATATTTGTCACTGTTTAATCTACTAACAACTCCTCAATCTCCCACTTTTTTCCTTTCTTTCTCCTGTTTTCCTTTTTTCCTTTCTTTCTCCTGTTTTCCTTTTTTCATTTTTTGTTGTATAAACTAAAAATTTTAAATAAAAAAATATTTATAAAAAAAACCTAAACAAACAAAAAAGATATAAATATCAGCTGAAAACAACAAAGCCAAATGCATTTCACCTGTGTGTCTCTTTCACTGGAGAGAAGTCAGTATCTGACCGAATGTGCTTCGAAAAAACACCTGGAGAATCAGAGGGTTCTGTGGAGATTCGAGACCGTTTTATGCCTGAAGAGAAAGATATATTGTCACCATTATTTTGAAAATAACTTTTAGATATTAACTATCATATAGTCTGCAAAACCTGGACTGTCTACAGACATCACTCAACTCCTACAACGATTCCATCAGTGTTACCTCTGAAAAATCCTGCAAATCTCTTGGGAAGATAGGCAGACAAATGTCAGCATGCTGGAAGATGCAAAGACCACCAGCATTGAAGCGATGGTCCTCCGCCATCAACTTCTCTGGACCGGACACATTGTCCAAATGCCCGATCATCATCTCCCAAAGCAGTTATTCAATTCCCAACTCAAGAATGGGAAATGGAATTTTGGTAGACAGGAAAAGAGATTTAAAGATGGGCTTAAAGTTAACCTTAAAAACTCTGGCATAGACACCGAAGACTGGGAAGCCCTGACCCTTGAGCACTCTAACTGGAAGTCAGCTGTGACCAGCAGTGCTGTGGAATTCAGAGAGGCAGGAATGGAGAATGAAAGGGAGAAATGTGCGAAGAGGAAGGCACATCAAGCCAATCCTGATCGGCACCGCCTTTCACCTGGAAACCAATGCCCTCACTGTGGAAGAACATGCGGATCAAGAATAGGGCTCCACAGCCACCCACATGTCCACCGCCAAGACACTCCACTTGGAAGGCCATCATACTCAAGCAATGAGGGATCGCCTAAACTTCTAAAAATATTTTAAAAAGAAATATTTTTTTAAAAATCACCTTTTTGTAAAGGTTTTGTGTACCATTTGTCTTTTTTAATGTCTGCTATGGTCAGTCTGGACGCAGGGTTTTCAGTTAATATTTTGATAAGCAGAGCTGCAAAGAAATAAAACAAAATATTTGTTATACAAGGCCAACAACTTTAGAAATAGTCCATGGAGTGATACTAACATATTTTTTATCTAAACTGAGATGTCCTGCCTTGAGAAAATAGAGATTAGATATCCTTTAAAAAAAAATTATTGGGACCAAAATGAAGTACCGTATATACTAGAGTATAAGCCGACCCGAATATAAGCCGAGGCACCTAATTTTACCACCGAAAACTGGGAAAACAAATTGACTCGATGTATAATCTGAGGGTGAGAAATGAAGCCGCTACTGGTAAATTTCAAAATAAAAATAGATAGCAATAAAATTACATTAATCGAGGCATCAGGAGCTGAAATGGTGTTGTATATTTATATAAAATTTGAGATAAGACTGCCCAACTCTGATTAAATCATTATTCTAACCTTCTTCAGTGTAAATTTATTTACGTATCCTTCCAACAATAAGAAAGAGAGTAAAACAATGAATGTAATAATAATAATAATAAAGTAAAATAATGGAAATGCAATAATAACAGTAATAATAGAGTAAAATAATAAATGTAATAAGAGTAAAATAATAAATGCAATAATAATAAAGTATAATAAATGTGATAATAATCATAATAATAGAGTAAAATACTGTAAATGTAATAAAATAATACATGAAATAAAAATAATACTAATAACAGAATAAAATAATAAATAACCTTGATTCAAGTATAAGCCGAGGGGAGCTTTTTCAGCCTAAAAGGGGCTGAAAAACTAGGCTTATACTCAAGTATATACGGTATCTCTCTAGTATCACCAGAAAGCTATTAAACCACAAAGCAGATACAGGATCAGCAAATCAGTGAAATACCCAGTGGCAAGGAATCAATCTTCTTCCATGGTGCAAGATATGATTTCTGTTCTTTCCAATCACAATATTCTTGGCAAGTTTCAATAGGTTGATCCCATGGTAATTCTGCCAGAAAAGAAACCAACTGTTGGTAATCCTTAGTTTTATGCGACAAATAAATCCAAACTTTGGTAAACGTTCTTACCTCCTGCCAACATGGCAGTGAGTACTATTCCACAAGACCAAACATCAACTGGCTCCGCGTGGAATTCCTTTCTTTTAAGGACCTCGGGGGCAACGTATGGCAGTGTGCCACAGATCTTGTTCAACAACCGCTCACGTCCATTGTATTTAAACACAGTTGCTAGGCCAAAGTCAGATATTTTGAGATTATCTAAACAAACACAACAGGAAAGCAATTACACTAATGATCATTATAACTAACACAGCAGCCGAGCAGTTGAGAGGGAGTAGATTTTAAATTTAAATTCTTATACGGGGAAAAGTATACATGAAAACAATCCCAACCACTCACTGCTCCACCCAAAAATTATAGCGATGACACCACTACTACAGGTTAGCTCACCAAAATATAGAGGGAGAATAGTTGTTGAACCAACTGAATATTTAAAAGTTAGGAAATGGGAACCACTGGAACTGAGAGACTTAAAGTGTTTCTTTAAAAGATATCCGCTGCCACCATATTAATAATAAACAGGCTGAGATATAATTGAGAGGTTGTTCAGTAACACACTCTGTGTCACCATAGATTTCTTAGAGGCTGTTAAAAACCTGTCTTGATTAATGCTTTGACCACAAAGGTATTCACCTTTGGCTGGTATAAGTTAATAATAATAACAAGAACGTTTATTGAACAGGCTTGAAATATTCAGGTACAAATGCTTAATGGTTTCAGTAAAAATCTGGCATACAAAGCTTGTGGTTACATTTGAGTAGAGATCCTAAAAACCTCTGGGTTACAAGTCTTAAAAGTTCCAACACAGAAAATTACTTCAGGAAATGAATCTCTGAAAGTAACTCCCACAAAAAAGTACAATCATATAAAAGAACAACAGGTACAAATCATTACATATTAAAATAGTACAACACAGTACAATAAAAACATCATCATTACATCATTACAGTTTCCTACGCCAAATTGTCAATCCAGTCAAAGTCACAGTCATGCTCGTAGTCACAGTTCATCATAATTCATCACAGGGAAAGGTTCTAGGTTCAATCCTCGAATGCCACATTCCAGAGCCAGGTTTTTAGTGATTTCCTGAACGTCAGGAGGGAGGGGGCAGATCTAACCTCTAGTGGGAGGGAGTTCCAAAGCTGGGGAGCCACCACCGAGAAGGCCCTGTCTCTTGTCCCCACCAACTGTGATTGTGAGGTTGGTGGGACCGAGAGCAGCCCCCCCCCCCCCCGGAAGATCTTAATAGCCTTGATGGTTCATAGGGGAGAATCCGTTCGGACAGGTAAACTGGGCCAGAGCCGTTTAGGGCTTTATAGGTCAAAACCAGCACTTTGAATTGTGCCCAGAAGCTGATCGGCAGCCATATTTCTAGCCATATTTCTCTATAGCCACTCTGAATACTACACAAAAGACTGACCCAAAGTTCTTCTTCAAAAACCCAAACTAACACCCAACGTCTTCGCTTTACCCTTTCCAAGCTCCAACTGGCAATCTGGGAACTCAAGCCTCAGTTTAAAAGTCACTTTTTTCCTTCAGACCACTTAAGCTCCGCCCTCATATTCCTAACCAATCCTAGCCTTCTAACTTTCCCTCCAAGACTAGAACACGCCTCCTTAAGGCAAACCTAACCTAAGATGGCTTCTCCCTGTTTCCCTTCTCTGAAATGGATGCTATGGCTTCGCCAGGCCCACTCTCTTTGGCCTAAGTTAGCATGTCAAGGTAAAGGATTCATTACAATCATCCTGTCTCTTCAAGATTTTTATTTAAAGCACATTCAATTAAAACTGATCAAAACACATGGGCATCGTAACACAGGGGAATCATCTTTAGGGTTGAACAAAGGAACAAGACTGTCTCCGTGTATATAAATAAAATGTAATGTTCGTTTGTGGGATTAACAGAACTCAAAAACCACTGGACGAATTGGCACCAAATTTGGGCACAATACACGTACTGCTCCAAGGGGTGACCATCACTCAAAAATGGTTTTAATCATTTGGGATTTGTAGTTGCTAGGATTTACAGTTCACCTACAATCAAAGAGCATTCTGAACCCACCAACGATGGACTTGAACCAAACTTGGCACATAGGACTCCCACAACCAACAGAAAATTCTGGGTTTGGTGGACATTGACTTTGAGATTGGGAGTTGTAGTTCACCTATTTATTTATTTATTTACTTACTTTGCTTCTATACCGCTGTTCTCAGCCCGAAGGCGACTCACAGCGGTTCACAAGACACAGGACACAGCAGAATTCAAACACCAATATAAAACAGTTAATAACCTAATCTAATACACAATTACTATGATAACCATTCACTAGCGTTTCGTCACTAAAAACATGATCCAGATTTGTCATCCATTGTTCCATTCCTATGTCATTACCAGTCTTTGCACTACATCCAGAGAGCACTGTGGACTCAAACAATGATGGATCTGGACCAAACTTGGCATGAATACTCAATATGCCCAAATGTGAACACTGGTGGAGTTTGGGGGAAATAGACTTTGACATTTGGGAGTTGCAATTGCTGAGATTATAGTTCACCAACAATCAAAGAGCATTCTGAACCCCACCAACGATAGAATTGGGCCAAACCGCCCACACAGAACCCCCATGACCAACAGTAAATACTGTATTTTCTGGTAGTCTTTGGCAACCCTTCTGACACCCCCTTGCAACCCCTCTAGGGGTTCCAACCCCCAGGTTGAGAAATGCTGCCTTAAGGCCATCCAGTCCAACTCCCTTCACCAGGGCAAGAAAACATAATCAAAGCCCTCCTGACAAAGAGCCATCCAGCCATAGATATAGATAGATATATATGATTCACACACAGAGAGATATAGTATCATAGATTTGAAAGGGACCCCTAGAGAAGGACAATTATATGTTGCATTTTCCAGAGTAGGCAAACCAGACAATCTCCACATCAACACTGACAAAGAAATAAGAAGTACTGTTTACCCACAAGCATAAAGAAATTACATATCTTAGAAACCAACACTTTCTCATTACTTTATTTTCCAGATCACCAGACTGGGCCACAGCAACGCATGACAGGGGGTGGCTAGCAAGTATAGTAATTGCTTCAAAGCACAGTTATGCAGAAATACTAATGCTCCTGTACTTGCTGGACAAACTAGTGAGACAGAACTTACTAAGTAATGACCCCACAGCTGTGGAACTTCAGTGGGAGATAACCAAGGAAGGTTACAAACACCTCTAGCAATCCTTGCCAAAGCAAAACACTCCTAAATAATCCTTGCCAAAGAAAATGCTAGAAAAGGCATGGATTAACCATCCACTGAAAGCCAAGGCAAACAAATACACAACACACATGCGGGAAATCATTTCTCCCTTACCTCTTTCATCCAGCAACAGATTCTCAGGCTTAATATCCCGATGTGTTACTCCTAGACTATGTAGGTAGACCTTTTAAAAAATGATATAAACAATTATAGTATATACAGGCAATTTCCAAGTTACAAACATCCAACTTATAAATGACTCACAACTGAGACAACAGGAAGTGAGAGAAATCAACCCTTAGGAAGGGAAATTCACTCCTGGAAGAGATATTATCATGGGGGAAAGTGGTCTCCACTGAAGCTTTCTCACCAATGGTTGTTTCCACAAGCCACATTTTTCAAAAACCAATTATCAAAGAGACAGAAAGTGGGGTGAAATCTTCTGAACAGGGGCACACAAAGGAAAGAACCTCTGAGGTCACAACCTCTGAGGATACCTGCCATAGATGCAGGTGAAACGTCAAGAGAGAATGCCTCTAGAACATAGCCATATAGCTTGAAAAACCTACAACAAACCAGTGATTCCGGCCATGAAAGCCTTGGACAATATATTTTCAAATGTTATTTTGAATTTTGAAAAAAAAAGCAGTATAAAGAAACTTACCACACCACCTATAAGCTGGTGAAAAAACCGCTGTGCTTCTGCTTCAGGCATCCCTATATCAGGCTCTATAGAAAGACATCGTATCATCATTTAGTATCTAATAGAATGAACATTATGAGTAATTTGCTTCACTTACAAAATGCATAACGTGATTTTAATTGAAGGCAAGTCCAGTGAATGTATGGCTCCAGTTCCATGATTACACTGTTCTACAAATTTTCAGTTTTTCTCAGTTTTGGAAACGAAATGTGCCGTTTCTTAATAAATTTAACACGCTGAATACAAATATAATAATTAAATGTGTTAATTGGCTCTGGTTTTTATGCAACAGCTATTTCAATTTTCTCCACAATAGGTAATTTGTTAATATTATGATAATGCGCCTAACCTTACTGCATGTATATAAACCGTGAATATTTACTAAATTTTAGTCAAATTATATTGCCAATAGTTTATACATGAGAAATATTTATTTAATTAGTCTATTGTTTATGTTTGTGCAGCAAGAAACTATATTAGTAGGCCTAATGCAGTTGAAAAGTCTGAAAGTTTAAACGTCGCTTTAATCATGACTTTAGTTTATATCCTGTTTGCTTCTCTTGACTTTTCTTTTGTATTCAAGGAAAGGATTGTCTCTTACAATGCTCCAGCAGTAGTCTGACAGCATTGACGGAGTCCATTTGCCTTGATATCTTTTTTCCATAGTGCTTTATTTACACACGTGCGAGGCATAACTACAGTAAAAAGAACAATGTAAAACGATGTTTAACGATACTGTCTCAGTCTTCAACTGACTGACCCTCACCGTTCAAAAGTCTGGCCTTATATAGGGCTTTCTGGCTTTTGCACATGGCACTAATACTGCGTCATCAAACTTTCTAGAATATTCTAGAATCTTCCATAGTGTAAGTCGCAACATGCATTTTTTTCAACCATACGTGATCACGTGATTGCTTATATCATAAAAACTAGAGCCAATATACATTTTTAAATGTCATTTTCGTTTTCAGCACCCCAAAATCATAAAAGAACAACTATTTTCAGGCCCGCAACTTTTTCTCTGTTGAACAGTGTTATTTGCCATTAGCCATTCTAACTAGTTCTCACTGAAGTGGAATTTCAATGACATCTGGTAAGGATACGCCGACAAGCCCCTAAAAGAGTCTAAAACTCAAACACTTAAAACGCAAGTGTATGCTGCAATAGCTCTTTAAATTATACAAAATGCTTTTGTCAGATTTTGGAAAGCATAGCTGCTTACGACACTTCCACAGGTATCTTTGAACCATTCTGTGGTGTACAGGCAGCATTTCAAGGATTGGTTCATTTTCAAGATGTAATAGTTTGATACGTGATATTTAATGTGAATCCCCATTTGCCAACAACAGCAACAATAGCAATTAAGTATTTTAATATATGAGTTTTATACATAATGTAAATGAGACATAGTTTCATTCATTATATATCTGGACATTCCACAGATATATAAACATCACTTGTCTAGTTTCCAAAAGACCTCACAACCTCTGAGGATGCCTGCCATAGATGTGGGTGAAACGTCAGGAGAGAATGCTTCTGGAGCATGGCCATACAGCCCGACGAACTCACAGCAACCCAGAGACATAGTTTAATAATAATAATATTTACTTATACTCCGCCATCTCCCCCAACGGGGACTCGGGGCAGCTTACATGAGGCCAAGCCCAAACAACAGATTACAGCAAAATAAAACCAAAAACACAAGCAACAACATCATAATTACATAAAAACATATGAATACATTAGCAATATAAGATTACAATAAACATAATCACAGTGATAGTTGGAGGGCCACATGTGGAGAATAAAATGTTAAAAAAACTCGGGTGAGATAAAAGGAGGAGGAGGTTATTTGCAGAGGGGAGATCATAACGAGATTGTGGAACCAAGCTTTCCCACAAGTGGGGGGGACATGTACTCCAGTGACAGAAACATTGAGGGGAGCAGTAATGTAAAGTTGTGTACCTACTCACCAAAAGCGCAGCGGAGGCAGGTTTTAAGGTTCTTTTTAAAGGTTTCTAGGGTAGGGGCTTTCCTGATCTCTCCAGGTAATGAGTTCCAGAGTTGGGGGGCCACAGAGGAGAAGGCTCTCTCCCTTGTGCCCACAAGACGAGCTTGTGAAACTGGCAGGGGAGAAAGGAGGGCGTCCCCCGAAGATCGAAGGGCACGGACTGGTTAACGGAGGGAGATACGGTCACAAAGGTAGGCAGGCCCCCCCATGATGGCGAACCTATGACACGTGTGTCAGCACTGACACGCGTAGCCATTTTCGATGACACACAGCCGCATGCGGTCGCATACAGAGAAGATGGGGCCACATCCCAAGAAGGACATTTCTTTTTTAAAAAAATAATCTTTCATCCTCGGCTCCTACACCAGCATTTTTGTATAATGCCGAGATATATGGCATTATAGAAAAAGCAGGTAAGTTAAATAATTAGTTTTTGGTTTATTAAATACAGTTATATATTACAATAATATATTTTGTTATTAAACTATAAATATGAAATTATTTTTTTCTCGAAGTGACACCCCACCCAAGTTATGGTCGTTTTTTTGGCAAGTATTGACACACCAAGCTCAAAAGATTGCCCATCATTGGTTTAGGGCTTTATAGGTGATAACCTGCACCTTGAATTGGGACCGGAGAATAAATGGCAGCCAGTGGAGCTCCTTAAACAGGGGGTTCGACCACTCCCTGTAACTAGCCCCAGTTATTAATCTAGCTGCCGAACATTGGACAAGTTGTAGTTTCCGGGCCGTCTTCAAGGGTAGCCCCACATAGAGTGCATTGCAGTAGTCCAGTCTGGAGGTAACTAAGGCATGGACCACCATGGTCAAGTCAGACTTCACAGTTGGCACATGAGTTTTAATTGTGCAAAGGCCCTCCTGGCCACCGCCGACTCCTGCGCATCAAGCGTCAGCGCTGAATCCAGGAGGACTCCCAAACTGCGGACCTGTGATTTCAGGGGGAGAGCAACCCCGTCCAGCACAGGCTGCCACCCAATCAGAAGATCTCTTAGCTTTGGGGGGGGGGGGGGAGTTAACTCATGTTCCTACATTATTAAACTCCCACTACTAGAAATCACTCCAGGATGTACAATCATCAGTACCTATTCGGTCAAACAGCTCCCCTCCACTGCAGTATTCGAGGAAGAGATACTGAATAGTGCCTTCTCGCCGATGGCCATAAAACTTCACTATGTTCTCATGACTCAACATTTTGTTGATGCAGATCTCCTTCTTAATCTGTTCTGGGCATTCTATGGCACGCTTCATGTCAACAATTTTCACTGCAACTGCTTCTTCGGTGCGTCGGTTCACTGCCAGTTGAACTCTAGAGCGGGGAAATGGAGAGCAGGGATTCATAAAACATTTCTTCCTTACAGATCATTGCTAAAGGTATGTATTAGTCTAAACCAGTGGTTCCCAAACTTTTTTTGACCAGGGACCACTCTCCAACATTAGTACCAAAAGGGTTACAAATCAGTTTTTGGTCAACTTTAGATTCGATTTGGTTCTTTGGGGTGCTGATTCAGAAAATTTTATTAGATGGACCAGGTCAGCTCTAGTTTCTGATACGGAACATATGTCATCCAGTAGTCGCCATCTGCTCATCCACAGAAAACCATATTTAATAATCTAGAGCTGATGTGGTAGTAGTAATGTTTCGTGGGTAGTCAGTCTCTTCCCTCCCAACATTGCCTTGGACCTATAAGAGGGTTTTGTGAGACCAGTCACTCTCATTGCTGCGTGGTTTTGAGGCAATGGTGTAGTAATGGTGAGGCCACAGATCATATTTTTGTTCTTGCGGACCACTGGTGGTCCATAGACCACATGTTGGGAACCACTGGTCTAAACCTTATCTGCCGTCCATTGTATAATTCATCACTCTAAAACTCAAAGCTGCCTACACAAGGCCAATGTATTTTGCTCCATCCCAGTCTTTCCCAGTCGGAGAACAGTAACACGTACTGGCTAGGCTTGTTTGATCCAAAAAAAAGGTTCAAAACTCATTTCAGATGTAGGGAGCGCTGGTGGTTTGGATCTAAAGTCAATTCCAATTTTCACAGGAAAAAAAGTTCAAAACTTTGCGAAACTTCAGAGACTTCTGAATCTTTCGTTAATGATTTCAAAGTGTCATTTCCTGTTTCATTGGGTGGTCTTTAATTTGAAAGTAGTTGTTTTACTCCAGAAGGAGGGAAAGCAAAGGGAAGAAATCCATCCACTCTGGTTGAAACCGATTCTCTTGCTTAAGACTGACGCAGGAGGGAAAGGAAAGGAAGGGAATCCATCCACACTGGTTTAAACTGATGCGGCACTCTGGTTAAAACCGCTTCTCTCGCTTAAGACTGACGTGGGAGGGAAAGGAAAGGAAGGGAATCCATCCACACTGGTTAAACTGACGCGGATCCATCCACACTGGTTAAAACCGTTTCTCTTGCTTAAGACTGACGCGGGAGGGAAAGGAAAGAAATCCATCCACACTGGTTTAAACTGACGCGGATCCATCCACTCTCGTTAAAACCACTTCTCTTGCTTTAGACTGACGCGGGAGGGAAAGGAAAGGAAGGGGATCCATCCACACTGGTTATACTGACGCGGATCCATCCACACTGGGTAAAACTGCTTCTCTCGCTTAAGACTGACGCGGGAGGGAAACGAAAGGAAAGAAATCCATCCACACTGGTTTAAATTGACGTGGATCCACCCACTCTCATTAAAACCACTTCTCTCGCTTAAGACTGACGCGGGAGGGAAAGGAAAGGAAGGGAATCCATCCACACTGGTTATACTGACACGGATCCATCCACACTGGTTAAAACCGCTTCTCTCGTTTAAGACTGACGCGGGAGGGAAAGGAAAGGAAGGGAATCCATCCACACTGGTTTAAACTGACGCGGATCCATCCACTCTGGTTAAAACCACTTCTCCCGCTTAAGACTGACGTGGGAGGGAAAGGAAAGAAAGGGAATCCATCCACACTGGTTTGAACTGATGCGGATCCATCCTCACTAGTTAAAACCACTTCTCCCGCTTAAGACTGACGTGGGAGGGAAAGGAAAGGAAAGGGAATCCATCCACACTGGTTTAAACTGATGCGGATCCATCCACACTAGTTAAAACCGGTTCTCTCGCGGGAGGGAAAGGAAAGGGAATCCATCCACACTAGTTTAAACTGATGCGGGAGGGAAAGGAAAGGAAGGGAGTCCATTGCACTGATTTAAAGTGATGCAGAAGGGAAAGGAAAGGGAATCCATCCACAGTGGTTTAGAACGCTTCTCTGGCTTGAACCAAGGCTCCAACTC
The DNA here is from genome assembly GCF_037176765.1 of Anolis sagrei. Lineage (NCBI taxonomy): Eukaryota > Metazoa > Chordata > Lepidosauria > Squamata > Anolidae > Anolis > Anolis sagrei. The sequence goes on from NC_090027.1 coordinate 19,512,497, forward strand.
ACTTACTGGTTCGTAAAATAAATAGTGGAAAAAGCTTTGGAAAGGCAAAGGGACTTCCGGTTTCCTTAAAAACTTCGAAATCACTTCAAAAAGGAAATCTTTCCAAATTTATTCCAAATTACGAAGATTCTGACCGAACCTAATAATGCCTAGTACCGACACAATTGCTTGATATTTTAGTTTTTTATAATTTGCTATATTTATTCTTGTAATCTGTTACTGACAAGTTTGTGACTATGTCGAAGACACATCCATTTCATCTTTAGTCTGAAAGCTATACTTTAACGCCTGTGTTAAATGTTGTTACCTAAGCCGTACATACTCACTCTCCATAAGCACCTTCTCCAAGGGTTTGCACTAAGTCCCAATCTTCTACAAAAGGCACTGCCATGATGATGAACAGCACACACTCTACAGATTAAGAAAAGTAAGGGGGTTAGCAAAGTCATGGCACAAAAGTATGGAAATCAAAACATATGTTTTGAAATGGCCTTTCCTCCTTAACAAGCAACAAAGAACACATACTTTATTTTTATCTCTTTTTTACTTTTTGTAAAAATTATTTTACCAAAGACATAGTAGGTATTTAATACAGTAGAACAATGGTAATGTTTTGTAGAGGAAGGCCAACAGACGTTTCAAAGAGGGAAGGCAGCCATGTCTCCAGGTACAAACCTGGTACCAACCTGGACACAGTATATTATTTATATTATTTATATTATAAATATATATTATTATATTATTTGAGAACACAGAAATGCTGGATCACTCTAATAACTACCATGTCAGACTACACAGAGAAGCCATTGAAATCCTCAAGCATGTGGACAATTTCAACAGAAAGGAGGAAACCATGAAAATGAACAAAATCTGGCTACCGGCATTTAAAAACTCTAAAATCAGGACAGTAAATACAGAACAACACTAAAAAAAACAGGAGAATTCCAGGCAAGAATAAATCAGGGCCAGCTAACACCTCTCAACAAAGGATTCTCTCAGGCAGGAAGCAGCCAGGCTTTGAAGCTGCAAAGCAATTCAATACTAATCAAGGTCGCCAATTGCAACATTCACACCTGCCTCAGGCAGACATGAGTTCTTTCTCCTACCCAGGACATTCCACAGATATATCAACCTCACTTGCCTAGTTTCCAACAGACCTCACCACCTCTGAGTATGCCTACCACAGATGTGGGTGAAAAGTCAGGAGAGAATGCTTCTGGACTATGGACAGACAGCCCAGAAAACTCACAGCAACCCAGTGATTCCGGCCATGAAAACTTTCAACAACAGATATAGTGAGACTTCCATTCTCACAAGTGCTAGTTAGTTACCACTAGCAATAATGAGAGATTCTGAAAAATTAAGTCCAGTCACAACTGGTGTTTCCCTGGTTGACAAATACTGCTCTAGCATTTTTCCTCCTGTAGTGGAATTTGAATTATTCCATGCAATCAAATTTTGTTAACATCTGAATCTCAAAGTATGACAAAGCCATTTTTAAAACCGCTACCCCAGTGGTTCTCAACCTTCCTAATGCCGCGACCCCATAATGCAGTTTCTCCTGTTGTGTGACCCCCAACCATAACATTATTTCTGTTGCTACTTGGTAACTGTAAATTTGCTATCGTTATGAATCATATTGTAAATATCTGATATGCAGGATGTATTCACTGGATCAAATTTGGCACAAATATCCGATACATCCAAATTTGAATACTGGTAGGGTTGGGGGGGGGGGGGGGGGAGTTGCTAGGATTTATAGTTAAGCTACACTCAAAGAGCATTTTGAATTCCACCAATGATGGAATTGAACCAAACTTGGCACACAAAACTCCCAAGACCAAGAGAAAATACTGAAAGGGTTTGGTGGCCATTGACCTTGAGTTTGGGAGTTGTAGTTCACCTACATCCAGAGAACACTGTGGACTCAAACAATGATGGATCTGGACCAAACTTGGCACAAGCACTTAATACGCCCAAATATGAACACAGATGGAGTTTGGGGGAAATAGACCTTGACATTTGGGAGTTGTAGTCACGGATTCACAGCTCACCTACAATCAAAGAGCATTCTGAACCCCACCAACGACAGAATTGGGGCAAACTTGCCACACAGAACCCCATGACCAACAGAAAATACTTAAGGCCATCCAATCCAACTCCTTTCATCAGGGCAAGAAAACGTAATGAAAATCATCCTGACAAAGAGCCATCCAGCCATAGATATAGATAGATAGATAGATATGATTCACACACAGAGAGATATAGTATCATAGATTTGAATGGGACCCTTAAAGAAGGACAGTGATATGTTGCATATTCCAGGGTGGGCAAACCAGACACTCTCCACATCAACACTGACAAAGAAATAGCAAGGAATACTGTTTACCCACAAGCATAAAGACATGATATATATTAGAAACCAACACTTTCTCATTACTTTATTTTCCAGATCAACAGACTGGGCCACAGCAACGCATGGCAGGGGACAGCTAGTAACAATATAAAAATTACAATATGAACAGGAACAGTAATAATGGGCAGGCTACATGTAGTGATTAATAAGACAAACATGTAGTGATTAATAAGACAAACTGATTAAAACTAATTAAAACCATTATACCATTATATTGTAATATTATTAGTAATATTACATGTAATATAAATATATAATTATAATATCATATTATGATTAGTAGTAGTATATTGCATTACATTCTAATATTATACATATATACAACATATTATACTAGATGTCCCCTGCCATGCGTTGCTGTGGCCCAGTCTGTTGATCTGGAAAATAAAGTAATGAGAAAGTGTTGGTTTCTAATATATGTAATGTCTTTCTGCTTGTGAGTCAACAGTATTTCTTGCTGTTTTTTTGTCAGTGTTGATATGGAGAGTGTCTGGTTTGCCCACCCTGGAACATGCAACATATCATTGTCCTTCTTTAGGGGTCCCTTTCAAATCTATGATACTATATCTCTGTGTGTGAATCATATCTATCTATCTATCTATCTATCTATCTATCTATCTATCTTTATGGCTGGATGGCTCTTTGTCAGGAGGACTTTATGTTTTCTTGCCCTGATGGAGTTGGATTGGATGGCCTTAAGTATTTTCTGTTGGTCATGGGTGTTCTGTGTGGGAAGTTTGCTCTAATTCTCTCGTTTGTGGGGTTCAGAATGCACTTTGATTGTAGGTGAACTATAAATCCAATTAACTACAACTCCCAAATGTCAAGGTCTATTTCCCCCAAACTCCATCTGTGTTCATATTTGGGCATATTGAATATTTGTGCCAAATTTGGTCTAGATCCATCATTGTTTGAGTCTTCAGTTCTCTGGATGTAGGTGAACTACAACTCCCAAACTCAAGGTCAATGCTTACGAAACTCTTCTAGTGTATTCTGTTGGTCATGGGAGTCCTGTATGCCCCGGTTGGTTCAATTCTATCATGCTATTTGATTGTAGGTGAACTATAAATCCCAGCAACTACAACTACCTACCTACCTACCTATCTATTTATATCTATTTGCTGGATGGCTCTTTGTGAGGAGGACTTTGATTACGTTTTCTTGCCCTGATGAAGAGAGTTGGATTGAATAGCCTTAAGTATTTTCTGTTCGTCATGGGGGTTCTGTGTGGGAGGTTTGCCCCAAATCTGTCGTTCGTGGGGTTCAAAATGCGCTTTGATTGTAAGTGAACTATGAATCCCAGTAACTCCAACTCCCAAATGTCAAGGTCTATTTCTCGCAAACTCCATCCATGTTCAAATTTGGGCGTATTAAGTGCTTGTGCCAAGTTTGCTCCAGATCCATCATTGTTTGAGTCCACAGTGTTCTCTGGATGTAGGTGAACTACAACTCCCAAACTCAAGGTCAATGTCCACCAAACCCTTCCAGTTTTTTATGTTGGTCGTGGGAGCCCAGTGTGCTAAGTTTGGCCCAATTCCATCATTGATGGAGTTCAGAATGCTCTTTGATTGTAGGTAAACTATAAATCCCAGCAACTACAACTCCCAAATGACAAAATCATAATTTTTCGAGTGATGGTCACTCCTTGTTTTGTGAGACATTTTGTTGCCAAATTTGGTGTGATTTCGTTCATTGGTTCTTTTGTTTTTAAGGTACTCATTATGCACAGAGCATTTATATAGATAGATAGATAGATAGATAGATAGATAGAGATAGATAGATAACAACAACAATAATATAGAGAACAGCATAGCAATAGTATGATATGAGAATGCACAAGTCCTGCCTGAAAATAAGTGGAAGGACAGGCCTGAGGTGGAGGAGGAGGAGTTCCTTCCTTCCTTCCTTCCTTCCTGCCTCCCTTCTTCCTTCCTTCCTTTCTTCCTTCCGGGAAACAGGTAGAGAAACGCTCCCACTCTCCCTGCCCGCGCCGCCATTCAGCCAAGCCCTCACCTGCTCGCCTAGTTCGCAGCCGTTTCCCGCCATACACTGACGTCAGCCGCAACGCAGCAGCGATTGGAGGAAGGCGCCGCGAGGAAGCGATGGCGTCACTCCGGCAGCGCCGACTCCGCCCCCTGCTGAGGCCCTGGAGGCGGGGCAAAGAAGAAGCCTCACGCACCGCCACCCTCCACTGGTTTGTGACTTCAACTCCCAGAAGCCTCAGCTGCCTTCTGTAATGGCCGAGGATTCTGGGAGCTGGAGTTCAAAACTCTTAAAGGGCCAGAGTTTGGGAAACGCACCTTGTTTGACACCACTGGAAACTATGGCCCCTTCCACACAGCTGAGTAAAATCCCACGTTTTCTGCTTTGAACTGGAATATATGGCAGAGTGGACTCAGATAACTCAGGGCCCTTCCAGACAGTGTGGACTCAGATAAGAAGACAGATAAGAAGACCTTGTTTCCTGTGCTATGCTAATCATATCATATTATAGATTTGTAGCAGGTTTCCTATGAGGCGGGTGAGGTGGTCGTCCTTTGTGATATTATACATTTTTCTCAGGAGGAGGCGGTGGTTCACAGTATCATAGGCTGCTGACAAGTCTATGAAGACAGCTCCTGTGATCTGCTGCCTTTCAAAGCCATCTTCTATGTGCTGAATCAGGTTCAGCACTTGCGATGTGCAGCTTTTGCCTTTTCTGAAGCCAGCTTGCTGTGGGATCAGACAGGGGTCTAGTTTTTCTGTAATTCTATGCAAAATAAGTCTCTCCAGAACTTTGTAGAGGTGGAACAGCAGGGAGATTGGTCTGTAGCTTTTTGGGTCGTTGCGGGCTTTGCCTGGCTTCAGGATGGCAATGACTCTTGCTTTCCTCCAGATTTTGGGGATCTGACAGAATGCAGTGCAGTTGTTCATCAGCTCCAGCAGCCAGCGCCTTGCTTTTGGACCAAAGTTCTTGATTTGTTCCATCCGTAGATCATCCAGGCCAGCTGCTTTGCCATTTTTACATTTATTGAGAGCCATGTCCAGTTCAGTAGATGTATTTATTTATCGTGTCATCCGCAACCAGAACATTGTATTACATTTCTAACAGAACAAAACAAACAGATAAAAAAAACACAAATTTTGCAAACTTGGTAGCAGATTAAAGTGCCTCTGGTGTTGCCGCAAGAAGTTCCTCCATCGTGCATGTGGCAGGGCTCAGGTTGCATTGCAGCAGGTGGTCAGTGGTTTGCTCCTCTCCACACTCACATGTCGAGGATTCCACTTTGTAGCCCCATTTCTGAAGGTTGGCTCTGCATCTCGTGGTGCCAGAGCGCAGTCTGTCTAAATCTCCTTATATTAGTAGATGGCCCACAATTTGACTGACAAGAGGCATAACTGTGGCTACTCCCTTTGCACAGAGTGTATGAACACTGGGGAGGTTGCAAAAGGGGTGTCAGAGGGGTCATCAAAGACCATCAGAAAACACAGTATTTTCTGATGGTCATGGGAGTTCTGTGTGGCCCAGTTCTATCATTAGAGGGTTCAGCATGCTCTTGACTGTAGGTGAACTATAAATCCCAGTAACTACAACTTCCAAATGTCAAGGTCTATTTTCACCCAAACTCCACCAGTGTTCACATTTGGACATATTATTTGTGACAAGTCTGGTCTGGATCCATCATTGTTTCATAGACCACAGTGCTCTCTAGGTGTAGGAGAACTGCAACTCCAAAACTCAAGGTCAATGCCCATTAAACCCTTCCAGTATTTTCTGTTGGTCATGGGAGTTCTATGTGCCAAGTTTCATAGAATCATAGAATCAAAGAGTTGGAAGAGACCTCATGGGCCATCCAGTCCAACCCCCTGCCAGGAAGCAGGAATATTGCATTCAAATCACCCCTGACAGATGGCCATCCAGCCTCTGTTTAAAAGCTTCCAAAGAAGGAGCCTCCACCACACTCCAGGGCAGAGAGTTCCACTTCTGAACGGCTCTCACAGTCAGGAAGTTCTTCCTCGTGTTCAGATGGAATCTCCTCTCTTGTCGTTTGAAGCCATTGTTCCGCGTCCTAGTCTCCAGAGAAGCAGAAAACAAGCTTGCTCCCTCCTCCCTGTGGCTTCCTCTCACATATTTATACATGGCTATCATATCCCCTCTCAGCCTTCTCTTCTTCAGGCTAAACATGCCCAGCTCCTTAAGCCGCTCCTCATAGGGCTTGTTCTCCAGACCTTTGATCATTTTAGTAGCCCTCCTCTGGACACATTCCAGCTTGTCAATATCTCTTGAATTGTGGTGCCCAGAATTGGACATAATATTCCAGGTGTGGTCTAACCAGAGCAGAATAGAGGGGTAGCATTACTTCCCTAGATCTAGACACTATGCTCCTATTGATGCAGGCCAAAACCCCATTGGCTTTTTTTGCCGTCACATCACATTGTTGGCTCATGTTTAACTTGTTGTCCACGAGGACTCCAAGATCTTTTTCACACGTACTGCTCTCGAGCCAGGCATTGTCCCCCATTTTGTATCTTTGCATTTCGTTTTTCCTGCCAAAGTGGAGTATCTTGCATTTGTCACTGTTGAACTTCATTTTGTTAGTTTTGGCCCATCTCTCTAATCTGTCAAGATCGTTTTGAATCCTGCTCCTGCCCTCTGGAGTATTGGCTCTCCCTCCCAATTTGGTGTCGTCTGCAAACTTGATGATCCTGCCTTCTAACCCTTCATCTAAGTCATTAATAAGTTTGGTTCAAGTGGAGTTCAGAATGCTCTTTGATTGTAGGTGAACTATAAAACCCAGCAACTACAACACCCAAATGATAAAATCAATTCCCCCAACCCCACCAGTATTCAGATTTGGGTATTTTTGCCAAATTTGGTCCAGTGAATGAAAATACATCCTGCGTATCAGATATTCATATGACGATACGTAACAGTTACAAAATTACAGTTATGAAGTAGCAATGGAAATAATTTTATGGTTGGGGGTCACCACAACATGAGGAACAGTATTAAGGGGTTGCGGCATTAGGAATATTGTGAAACAGTGATATAGGGGGATCTGGATTCCTTCGGCATGCTTGATATGGTGAATAAAGAAAGCCAGTAGTTTGAGAATTAGATTATGACCTTGAAGACTAGGATTCAAATTTGCATTTTGGTTACATTTTCAGTGTCGAGACAAAAGCAAAGGCATATCATATCTGAATATATTTTGCCAACAAAATGGCACGATGGATTTATCTTAGGGTCACCATAAGTTATAAATGCCTCAGACACACAATAACAACAAAAAACAAGATCTCGACCCATTTCAATACATAGAATAGGTAGGAAAAGTAAGGCAGATGGAACAAATGTAGTCAGGAAAGTCAGTTGTTTACAGATATCTATTTTTGTTTTAAAGACGTTTGCTCATTGAGGACTGTGACCATTAATTGCAAGTGACAAGTCAGTAGGAAATAAACAACATAAATAAGGATTTTTTTTCCATCTCCTTCTTTAATGATCTTACCATAAAGCTACTGTCTTGGCTTTGGTAGCTGGTTTGTATTTATAAAAATCATTCAATCTAATACAGATTTCAATGCATGAGGACGGGACATTTCTGGACGTTTAGATCCCAGTTCCTTATTGACAACAGTATAAAAAAAATCATCTGCTTCACAGGCAAAGGCTCTATCAGTGCTTATTATGGTACACCTGAAGGCAAATTACGTTCTTGACAATCCACGATTATCCAGGTCCTTCACCTGTTAAGAAAAAAATAACCACATTAGTTTTCTGCATTTCGGTTTCAGCATGGAGAAGGTCCCTAATTAGTTTAAAAAGCAGGATTTCTAGATTATTGTTTTGACAGCAATTACTTCCTCAACATAGCTCAATATAGGCAAATACGAAATATGAGCTAACAGACAGGGATTGGAACTACGTTTCCTATTAATGTGCCTCATTCACCTGCCATAAACAGCCTCTTCCTTTCATTCTTAGGCCCCTTCCACACAGACATATAACCCAGAATATCAAGGCAGAAAATCCAACAATACTGCCATATACTGCAGGGGACTCAGGGCAGATTACAATGTATATTTACATAGCAAACATTCAATGCCATAGACACACAACATATATAGACAGACACACAGAGGCTATTTAACATTCCAGCTTTTTCATGAGGGTATTCTGGCCACCAGGGGAGCTGTTGCTTCATAGTCCATTTGTGAAACTGATGAAGTGCTTCCTCATTCTTTGCATGTGTAATAAGGACTAATGACCGTTCCGCTGTTGGCAGGGGGGAAAACCTCTCTATCCCACCGCTGCCACCAATGTATGGAGGACTAAAGGACCGAGGTGTCCCTTAGCACTCCTGTGTGACAGGACTTTTAGTAAAGATATTAGAGACCGATGATTCTGGTAGATTTTGCCGCCGCCACCTCAATTGTATTGTTTGAGGAAACAAAGGTGTGAATGTATTCTAGGTAATATGCACCTTGGCTTCAGGTTCTTCTTTATGAGCTCCTTTATTTGCTGACTGGACTGTAAAGAGGTTTTTAGGCTGGCTTGGTTTTACTGAATACGACAGACTGAGGCAGACACCAGTTAAAGATAAACTGGGAACAGGTTTATTGAACTTCAAGAATATGTCAACTCATAAAATGAGTGGTACACACGCGTAATTCTGTTACTGAGGCTTTGGCTTATTAGATCTAAGACTTCCACAAAAGGTGTAGCTTTAACTTGAAGTGAGTTCCCTTCCCCACACTATTCAACTCTTAGAAACAGTGTGGTCCTGAGATCAGTCCCCCTGACTGTCTCACAGAGTAACCAGACTTTCTCCAGTCTACTCTTCAGGGTAATAAGCTCCCTTGTACTTTCTATTAATACAAGTTGACAAGTCTTCCTCACTGACCCTCCAAGTACAGTAATACTGAAGCCCTTGTCCCTTTCTTATTCCCTAACTGCTTGGCTCACTCAAAAGCTTTCTTCTCCCTGTCTAAATCCTTCTCTGCTAAAATCCTACTTCTCTCTCTGCTGTTAAAACCCTTCTCTCTCTGTTCTTTCAGAACCCTTCTTCTCTCCTGTCAGAAGTGACAACCTTTTTCACTCACCCCCAACTCCTCCCCTTGGTGCTTAAACCAATCAGGAGTCGGCTGACTCCTCCCCTGCCTACTTGCCTCTCCCAAGATGTCAGCTCTTCTAAGCTTCCCTATCAAGATGGAGACTCAGCCCACTGACTCTTAGGCTTCAGCCTAGCCGGCAAAGGTTAGATCTATTACAGCATGCTTGTTGGAGATTTTTATGGTCTCATAAATTAGTTAAACTAGCCTCCCCACATAAGTGGTACCTAAATTTCCTAATTGACAGATGCAACTGTCTTTCAGATGCAAAGTTCAACAACAAGCTACACAAATTGGTCGGAAGCTCACTCTGACCCAGGCTAGCTTCGGACTCATGACCTTTCGATCAGTAGTGATTTTAATGCAGCTGACTCCCAGCCAGCTGCGCCACAGTCCCATAGGTTTAAAAATGTTTCAGCTCTATATAATTTCCAATAAATTGTGTCACGGCTTATGTAACACATTGCAAATGCCTACTTAAATAACCTGGACTTCATCCTCGAGCAAAGAGGCTGCAAGAAGATATTGGTTGGTAACTGCCTGCACAGAATCCAAATGTTTTTTTTTTCTCTCCCTATCGTAAGTTTTTGCTTACTTTGTATATTCGGACTAGCCAATGTTCTGTAGTATATGCCTCCTCCAATACGTCCAGCTCAAAGTCTTTGTTGCCAATCTCTGCATTTCGCACTCTGTCATAACCTGGAGGGCGCTCTGGAAATAATGGGGGAAGAAAAATGATTAAAAGAAGCTTTTCTAATGCCCTCCTCTCACATCTTTATGTTAACATTATCATCCTAGGAGAGAAAAAATTGTAGGAAGTATCTGTAAACATCAGGTTATTCAAGTTGAGTATCCGATGTCCAAAATACTTGAGATTAGAACTGTTTGGGATCCCCCTCCCCCTTGTTTTGGAATACAAGTATTAGTGCATACATATATAATGGAGTGGGGACCCTGGTGGCGCAGTGGTTTAAACTGCTGAGCTGTTGAGCTTGCTAATCTAAAGACTGACAGTTTGAATCTAGAGAGTGGGGTGAGCTCCTGCTGTTAGCCCCAGCTTCTGCCAACCGAACAGTTCAAAAACATGAAAATGTGAGTAGATCAATAGGTACCAACTCGGTGGGAAGATAACAACACTCCATGAAATCATGGAGGTGTATATGGACAACACCGGCTCTTCAGCTTAGAAATTGAGATGAGCACCACCCCCCAGAGTCAGACACGACTTGACTTAATGTCAGATGATACCTTTACCTACATATTGGAGTATCTTGGAGATGGCATCTAAGTCTAAACGTGAGATTCATTCATGTTTCATACACACAGCTTGATGGTAATCTTCCACATTTGGGATCCAGGACCCCTGTAGATACCAAAACTGTGGAGGCTCAAGTAACATTCTATACAATGGTATTGAAAATTGGTGTCTCTGATAGGAAATGGCAAAATCAAGGCTGGAGGTTTTTTGTTTTTTTGTTTGTTTGGTTTTTTTGTGTATTCAAAACATTGATACAGAATGCATAGAGGGCTGACTTTGCAATATATTAAATAATGTTGCATATGAAACAAAGGGGATGTCCACTGAACCATCAGAAAAGCACTAAACAACATGAGCAACCTGAGAAACTGCAAGTCGCTTCTGGTGTAAGAGAATTGGCTGTCTGCAAGGACATTGCTCAGGGGATGCCCAGATGTTTTACCACCCTGTGGGAGGCTTCTCTCATATGCCCGAATGGGAAGCTGGAGCTGACGCATGGGCCCCCGGATTTGATCCACCAGCCTTTCAATCAGCAGTCTTGCTGCCACAAGGGCGTAACCCACTGCACCGGGGGCTCTAAGGTGTCACTAATCTCAACTGATTGCAGATTTTGGAGTATTTCGGATTTCCAGATTTATTTTTTTTATTTTTTTGGTCGTGTCAGAAGTGACTTGAGATACTGCAAGTCGCTTCTGGTGTGAGAGAATTGGTCGTCTGCAAGGACGTTGCCCACGGGACGCCCGGATTTTTTGATGTTTTTACCATCCTTGTGGGAGGCTTCTCTCATGTCCCCGCATGAGGAGCTGGAGCTGATAGAGGGAGCTCATGCGCGCTCTCTCCAGATTCGAACCTACGACCTGTCGGTCTTCAGTCCTGCCGGCACAGGGGTTTAACCCACTGCGCCACCTGGGGCTCCGGATTTCCAGATAAGGGATGTTCAACCTTTACTCACCTCAACAATGCACAGCAATACAATGTAAGCATAATGTGCAAAGGGAAATAAGGAGTAGCAAAGAAAACGTGATTAAATTTATGACAAGGTTCACCACTGCTATCACAAAATGACCAAAAATTGGGAGAATCAGGGAGTACATGTTTTCTGCTGCCCTAGGAGGACTCAATGGAGCCATGGGTTCAAATAACAAGAAAGGAAATTCCACCTGAACACTAGGAAGAACTTCCTGGCTGTAAGAGCTGTTGAGCAGTGGAACTCTCTGCCTCAGAGTACGGTGGAAGCTCCTTACTTGAAGGCTTTTAAACACAGGCTGGATGGCCATCTGTCTGGGGTACTTTGGTTGTGCTTTTCCTGCATTGCAAAGGTTTGGACTGGATGCTCCCTGGGGTCTCTTCCCACCCTATGATTCTAAAAATCACTCACTGGCTTCTGTGTAGACTTGTCCAAAACGGTAGTAGCACATCTTGTACATAAGGCAGTTGAGCAGCACAGGAGAGCCCTCCCTGTCCACACGGAACTCTCCAGTTGGTGTGTAGTAATCGTGCTCCTTTATGTGCTTTCCCGTATCAGTGCTCCCTCCAATTCGTACCATCCATAAAAATTTGTTGATATCTACAGAAAGGAAAGTAAAGAGAAGAAGCAGTCTTCCTCCAAATCAATCTAACAGAGTAAAGCACAGTGAAAACATTTGCATTCATTGGGTTGCTGTGAGTTTTCTACGTTGTATGGCTATGTTCCAGAAGCATTCTCTCCTGACATTTCACCTACATCTATGGCAAGCATCCTCAGAGGTCATGAGGTCTGTTAGAAACTATTATTATTATTATTATTATTATTATTATTTATTTGTACCCCGCTAGCATCTCCCGAAGGACTCGATGCGGCTTACAAAGGCCAAGGCCTCAATACACAACATAACAATACAACCTAAAGCAAATTAAAACAATTAAAACAATTAAAGCAACAACAAAACAACAAGCAATAAACAATACACCAAAACACAATAAAACTGGCCGGGCCAGAGTGAAGGGTACAGAATTAAAAGTGCTGATGTGACAGGTGATACATAAGGATTATAGGGTAGGTGCAATGTGCAGTGTGTAGCAATCTTAGTTCTAATAAAGTGCTTCTGGGACTTGGTATTGGAGATTTCCTATTCTGGGAAGGCACATCAGAACAGCCAGGTTTTCAAGTTCTTTCTGAAGACAGCCAATGTAAGGGCCTGTCTAAGATCTTTAGGGAGGGTGTTCCAGAGTCGGGGGGCCACCACAGAAAAGGTCCTGTCTCATGTCCCCACCAAACGTGCCTGCGATGCAGGTGGAATCACGAGCAGGGCCTCTCCGGATGAACGAAGTGAACGCGTGGGTTCGTAGATGGAGATTCGGTCACGCAGGTAGGATGGTCCCAAACCGTTCAGGGCTTTGTAGGTAAGCACCTGCACCTTGAATTGGGCTAGGAAAATAAATGGCAGCCAGTGGAGCTCCTTGAACAGGAGGGTTGACCTCTCTCTGTAAGGAGCTCCAGTTAACAGGAGCCAATGTACCTGAGGGACCACCTCACCCCCTACCAAATCCAGAGATCCCTCCGTTCTGAGGACCAAGATCGATTGGAAATTCCCAGTGCCAAGACCTCGCGTCTAACAGCAACCAGACACAGAGCCTTCACAGCAGTGGCACCATCACTCTGGAATACTCTGCCACCTGAAGACTGTGCCTTGCGGGACTTACCAGCTTTCCGCAGGGCATGTAAGACATACCTGTTTCAACAGACTTTTAATGTTTGATACTGCTGTTTTTAAATTGTTTTAAATTGCTTTTAATTTTTTTTAGATTTTAGCCGCTCCGAGCCCCAGGGGAGTGGCGGCATATAAGTTTAAATAATAAATAAATAAATAAATAATCTCATGCCACAAGCAAAGAAAAATAGCAAATGTCAATAAAGATTGTTTTTTTTCTAGTCAGCATCAACATCAACATGTGATGTGGCGGCAAAAAAAGCCAATGGGATTTTGGCCTGCATCAATAGCAGCATAGTGTCTAGATCTGGGGAAGCAATGCTACCCCTCTATTCTGCTTTGGTTAGACCACATCTGGAATATTGTGTCCAATTCTGGGCACCACAATTCAAGAGAGATATTGACAAGCTGGAATGTGTCCAGAGGAGGGCGACTAAAATGATCAAGGGTCTGGAGAACAAGCCCTATGAGGAGCGGCTTAGGGAACTGGGCATGTTTAGCCTGAAGAAGAGAAGGCTGAGAGGAGATATGATAGCCATGTATAAATATGTGAGAGGAAGCCACAGGGAGGAGGGAGCAAGCTTGTTTTCTGCTCCCTTGGAGACTAGGACGCGGAACAATGGCTTCAAACTACAAGAGAGGAGATTCCATCTGAACATGAGGAAGAACTTCCTGACTGTGAGAGCCGTTCAGCAGTGGAACTCTCTGCCCCGGAGTGTGGTGGAGGCTCCTTCTTTGGAAGCTTTTAAGCAGAGGCTGGATGGCCATTTGTCAGGGGTGATTTGAATGCAATATTCCTGCTTCTTGGCAGGGGGTTGGACTGGATGGCCCATGAGGTCTCTTCCAACTCTTTGATTCTATGATTCTATGATTCTATCATTTAGGCAGATAAAGCTTAAGGGCCCTTGAACACAGTATGCCTAATTATTTCATAAGCTTAAATAACACAATATAAGCTTGAGTTTACCATCTGAAGAATATCCAGTGAGGCCTCCAAATATTACCAGCACATAACTGACATCCAGCTCCCTCATAATCTCATACGCTCGCTCTTCTGTGGATGCCATGGCCTGAAAATGAAATAACTTCAGTTCTCTGTATATTCATCACATGCTTTAAATTTATTATCAATACATAATTTAAGAACCAAAGCCATTTAGTCAACTTAATAAGGAATAAGACGTGAATTTCTAATTATGCGAGAAATTGCAACACGATTTCATAGCTTACTGCAAATGCGACAAAGAAAACAGGCAATTTCCTACCTGGCCGACTCGGGAAATGTGGGTGTTGTTCCAAGTGTTGTTATCCACAAGAATCGTTCGGTTTGCCATAGCTGTTATCTGATACCCATAATCCCACCAGGACATAACCTTTGCATCCTGAACCAAACACAAGAATACAATTAACATGTTTTCTCAGAATTAACATGCATAAAAGGCAATAAATATTTTTGAACTAAATTGTGCTGGTAGAAGGAAAATCTGAATATTAAGGATTTTTTTTCCTAATCAAGTATCCTAAATCTGTATGTTAAGTGGCAGTGCAAACCTAGGAATTGGATGGGGATTTTACCAAGTATAATGAAAATGTAACATGCTGAAAATTATTTTATAACTAAGGAAGTTTTAACTAGGAAAAGCCAGCAAAATGGAGGAACAGCATATTAGTTAGAGAACCATTATGGAAGAGATATTTATTTATTTCCTTTATTTGTATACCGCTCTTCTCAGCCAAATAGGCGACTCAGAGCGGTTAACAACAAGTAGCGGCAAAAATTCAATGCAAACATCGTACAGCCATTTAAAAGACAATTAACACAATAATACAATAAGCAATTAACATCAATAACCATCAGTAAACATCAATAAACAACTCACTGGCATCTCATAACTAAAATCATAATCCAAGCTCGTCATCCGTTGTACCGATTTCCTATAATTCATTGTAATTCATTGCACTGCCTATTCAAACACCTGTTCGAATAACCAGGTTTTCACTTTCTTCTGAAATGCCATTAAGGAGGGAGCTGATCTGATGTCTGTGGGTAGGGCGTTCCACAGCCGAGGGGCCACTACCGAGAAGGCCCTGTCCCTCGTCCCCGCCAACCGTGCCTGAGTTGCAGGCGGGATCGAGAGCAGGGCCTCCCCAGAAGATCTTAAAGCCCTTGTGGGTTCATAGGCGGAGATGCGTTCAGATAGGTACCTTGGGCCAGAACCGTTTAAGGCTTTATAGGCCAACGCCAGCACTTTGAATTGTGCCCGGTAGCAAATTGGCAGCCAGTGGAGCTGGTACAACAGAGGAGTTGTGTGCTCCCTGAGTGCCGCTCCTGTTAGTATCATGGCTGCCGAGCGTTGGACTAGTTAAGCTTCCGAGCAGTCTTCAAAGGCAGCCCCACGTAGAGAGCGTTGCAGTAGTCTAAGCGGATGTAACCAGAGATACCAACATCAATTGTTTGGTATGCTAAGAGTTAGCATACATTCATACAGCAGGCAGAAACAGGAATATTAGCCAGCATTCTCAAAAGGCACCAGTCCTTTCATATCATGGTATTATAAATTCAAAATAATTAGGACATAGTGGATGTATAGTCAGTCACATGCTTTAAAGCAGTGTTTCTCAACCTGGGGGTCGGGACCCATAGGGGCTCATGAGGGGGTGTTAGAAGGGTCACCAAAGACCATCACAATACACGTATTTTTGATGGCACTGGCCTATCCACAGTATGGAAAGTTTGACCCAATTCTATCATTGGTGGGAAACAGATTACAATTTGAGTGTAGGTGTACTATAAATACCACCAACTACCACTCCCAAGGGCCCCCCCGGTGGCGCAGTGGGTTAAAGCACTGAGCTGCTGAGCTTGTTGACCAAAAGGTCGCAGGTTCGATTCCAGGGAGCGGCGTGAGCTTCCGCTCTCAGCCCTAGCTTCTGCCAACCTAGCAGTTCGAAAACATGCAAATGTGAGTAGATCAATAGGTACCGCTCTGGCGGGAAGGTAACGGCGCTCCATGCGGTCATACCGGCCACATGACCTTGGAGGTGTCTATGGACAACGCCGGCTCTTCGGCTTAGAAATGGAGATGAGCAGCACACCCCAGAGTCAGACATGACTGGACTTAATGTCAGCGGACAACCTTTACCTTACCACTCCCAAATGTCAAGTCCTATGTTCCCCAAACTCCACCAGTGTTCACATTTGGGCATATTGAGTATTCATGCCAAATTTGGTCCAGATCCATCATTGTTTGAGTCCACAGTGCTTTCTGGATGTAGGCGAACTACAACTCCAGAACGCAAGATCAATGCCCACTAAACCCTTCCAGTATTTTCTGTTGGTCATGGGAGTTCTGTGTGCCAAGTTCGATTCCATTGTTGGTAGAGTTCAGAATGCTCTCTGATTGTAGGTGATCTATAAATCCCAGCAACTACAACTTCCAAATGACAAAATCAATCCCCCATCCCCATAGTTTGGGGGTGGGGGGGTTAAAAGTTTAAACCTTCCCTGAAATGTGCCAGGTTAAAAAAGAAACCTGGTTTACTTGGTCATGTATCATATAACATTTATAATAATTTTTAAATAACATTTATAATATTTTTAAAGAACTCATAATTTGGTTAACCAATTAAAATTCTTGAGTAAACCAGGTTTGCGGGGGGGGGGGGGGTAGAACCCTTAAACCCCCATCTCTGGCTACGGCCCTGCCCACCACCACCCCACCAGTATTGAAATTTGGGCGTATTGGGTATTTGTATCAAATGTCCAATGAATGAAAATACATCCTGCATATCAGATATTTACATAGCAAAATTACATTTATGAAGTAGCAATGAAAATAATGTTATGGTTGGAGGTCACCACAACATGAAGAACTGTATTAAGGGGTCGCAGCATTAGGAAGGTTGAGAACCATTGTTTTAAAGGAAGCCAATATATGGAGATGCCCTAAATATAAAAAACTACACATTGTGCTCCTGCCTTCTGAAGCTCTACTAGTGACAATGAAAAAAAGAGCTCTTTGGGTTCCAGCAGAACATTTCTGAGATTTCCCCTTTTCATTCTCCTTTGGTTATTTTATTCCTGGTATTTGCCATAGCTTCTCTATCTGCTAACAGATTTATTTATTTATTTATCTAACTATCGCTGACTTTTGTCAAGATGACAATGCAATTTTGTTGTTCATCACAAAAGAATTGACTGAGAAGAAATATAAATAATGACCTGGGTTTTGTATTAGACATTGCACTCTATCACTTTGTACTGAGTGTAACCAACTCTGCAGAATCATAGAATCAAAGAGTTGGAAGAGACCTCATGGGCCATCCAGTCCAAGCCCCTGCCAAGAAGCAGGAATATTGCATTCAAATCACCCCTGACAGATGGCCATCCAGCCTCTGTTTAAAAGCTTCCAAAGAAGGAGCCTCCACCACACTCCGGGGCAGAGAGTCCCACTGCTGAATGGCTCTCACAGTCAGGAAGTTCTTCCTCGTGTTCAGATGGAATCTCCTCTCTTGTAGTTTGAAGCCATTGTTCCGCGTCCTAGTCTCCAAGGACGCAGAAAACAAGCTTGCTCCCTCTTCCCTGTGGCTTCCTCTCACATATTTATACATGGCTATCATATCTCCTCTCAGCCTTCTCTTCTTCAGGCTAAACATGCCCAGCTCCTTAAGCCGCTCCTCATAGGGCTTGTTCTCCAGACCCTTGATCATTTTACTCTGGACACATTCCAGTTTGTCAATATCTCTCTTGAATTGTGGTGCCCAGAATTGGGCACAATATTCCAGGTGTGGTCTAACCAAAGCGGAATAGAGGGGTAGCATTACTTCCCTAGATCTAGACACTATGCTCCTATTGATGCAGGCCAAAATCCCATTGGCTTTTTTTGCCGCCACATCACATTGTTGGCTCATGTTTAACTTGTTGTCCACGAGGACTCCAAGATCTTTTTCACACGTACTGCTCTCGAGCCAGGCGTCACCCATTTACCTCTGGCGTATTATGACGGAGCCAGTAGTAAGCTTCTCTGAAGTCGTCGAATATGATTCTACTGCCATCCCCACCGCGAGCAGAGAGCACTATGGAAGGGGAAGAGTACGCTTCACTTGTCACCCAAGTTGAATGGAAAGTGTAAGTGATCAAGAAGAACGCCATGACGAGGATCATGCCACTAGCAACCTATGAAAGCAACAACAATAATAATCAAAGCGAGCTAATGGAGAATGTTATAGATTGTAACACATTCGATCACAAGATGGTGATTGAAAACAACGCTAGGAGCTAAAATGCAGCCATTTCCAAGGTCCTAAAGTGGTTCAGGGATTTTCTCAATTTAATTCCCACATTAAATTTAATTCCCACATTCCTGGCACAGTCATTCGGAAGTGGTACCAGAAGTCCAAAAAAAGTACTGTAAATGAAATTTAAGAAGCTTGAACCTGTTTCATATCTAAAAACACAGCAAAAGATCTTGTGTTAAAATTTTCCATTTGTGACCCAGGTATACAGATATATAAAATAAAAAGCAAACATTTATTGATAATAAATCAGTATTTGCAAGTTGTGCTAAACAGGACGATATTACTTTTTATGGAGTACAGTTGAAGCAGAGTCCACTGTAAACATTGAATGTTGTTGCTGACAGATTTCCATCAACGTGTAGCATTCAGAAACCGTTTCCTGTTGCCAAATTATTCGTGATCCCAACATCAAGTTACGGGGATCCCCACAGTTCCAGGAGCACTCTGCATCTACACTTCCACATGTCCCATAAACACAAACAAATGTTTATTTATTTATTTACTGTATTTGTATACCACCTTTCTCAGCCTGTAGGCGACTCAAGGAGGTTAACAGGGCAAAATTCAATGTTTACAATGTCATAAATACAATTAAAAACATAAATTATAATAAAAACTAAACAAACCCATAAAATATAAATCCATAGTGTCTCCTTGTTAAAAACGTTGTGCAGACTCATTGTCTAGCCATTCCATTTTCCAGTGTCAGTTACTCTGCATTTCCAAACGCTTGTTCAAAAAGCCACGTCTTGACTTTTTTCCGGAATGTTAAAAGGCAGGTGGCCGATCTAATATCTATAGGGAGGGCGTTCCACAGCCGAGGGGCCACGACAAAGAAGGCTCTGTCTCTCGTCTCCGTCAAACATACGAAGGCGGTAACGAGAGCAGGGCCTCCCCAGATGATGTTAAGGTCCTGGATAGTTCACAACTGATCTTACACAGACACTCACTTCATTTTTGATTGGGTAAGTAGAATCCTGTTGCTTTTTCGACTTCTTGTCCGATCGGCTGATATCTAAATTTTTCATATATGTGGATAACACTTGAGACACGCCAATTCCAGACAGAATACACATAACGGGAGCCAATACCAGCATGAGACGAACCTACAAGACAAAGGTGTGCTGAGAATCTGGTCAAATAACAACTGGAGCCCAAAAATCAGTTCATGGAGACACAAGGAGCCACAAAGTGCCATTTCCATGTTAGTTAGCATTAAATACTATCGGCCCCTTCCACTCCCTGTGTCTGCATTACTCTTTTATAGTGATTTTGGAGGATTGGGTGGAGGCTTTTCTCTGTTTCTGGGCTCTTTCTGAACATATGGTCTAAAGAGGTAAGGCTAGCAGCCACTAGGTTCTATATAATTTTGTTCCTGGATTAAAAATGTCATTTCCTAACTGGTTCTATCATAAAAGCATGGGAAAAGGTTTATTAAACTTAGTTTTTCAGGACATCTTGCAGCATGCTTTGCTATAGTTTTTCAATGAATATTTCACAGAATCTCAACCAATACAACACAGTTTGTGACAGCCACAAAAACTGACATTTTTGGAGGATAAGTACTTTCCCCCCACCTACATATTTGTATTCCCACCTCACCCAGAGTGTTATTATTATTTTATCATGTTATCTTGTCTATTTGGCCTGCCCACTCTGTTCAATTTTATTTTGTGTGAATTTGTTTTATTATTTTATTTTGCTATTGTGATGATCTTCTGACGTAATTTTTGTTTTCTGTATTCTGTATTTCATTGTGTTGTATTGCATTTTTGGGCTTGGCCTCATGTTAGCCGCCCCGAGTCCCCACGGTGGCAGAGTATAAATAAAGTTTATTATTATCATTACTTTAACTCTTTCAAACCAGGAATATATTAGGTTCTTGTGGGTTTTTTCGGGCTGTAGGGCCATGTTCTAGAGGCATTTCTCCTGACGTTTCGCCTGCATCTATGGCAAGCATCCTCAGAGGTAGTGAGGTCTGTTGGAATTAGGACAATGGGTTTATATATCTGTGGAATGGCTGGGGTGGGGCAAAGAGCTCTTCTCTGCTGGAGCTAGGTGTGAATGTTTCTACTGACCACCTTCATTAGCATTTGAAGGCCTGGCTGAGCCTGGGAAAATCTTTTGTTGAGAGGTGTTAAGATGTGCCTGGTTGTTTCCTCTCTGTTGTTTTGCTGTTGTAATTTTAGAGTTTTTTAATACTGGTAGCCAGATTTTGTTCATTTTCATGGTCTCTTCCTTTCTGTTGATATTGTCCACATGCTTGTGGATTTCAATGGCTTCTCTGTGTAGTCTGACATGGTGGTTGTTGGTGTGGTCCAGCATTTCTGTGTTCTCAAATAATATGCTGTGTCCAGGCTGGTTCATCAGGTGCTCTGCTATGGCTGACTTCTCTGGTTGGAGTAGTCTGCAGTGCCTTTCATGTTCCTTGATTCCTGTGAAATCACAGGAATATACTCCCCCCCCCTCCCCAAATTGCTCTTTATAACAGTCTTGCCAATATAGTGAAGCAAATGCTAGAAAACCAAATCGATCATAGAAATACCATAAATAAATAAATCTCATACAAGACCTAATTTAATTACTCACCATCACAGCAGAAAAGTACATGCTGGTCACACCATACATGATTATAAAAATTCGGGCATCAGAGAGGTTACTAAAACAGTAATACAGACCAACTGTAGAAGAAGGAGAGATGAGTTAGCAACCAGGCAAAAATCCTCCTTTTAAGATGGTAAGTAAAGTTTTTGCTTCTTTAAAGGAGAACTCAGCTATGCTATTATACACAGTCTGACATACAAACCTGGGAACATGAAAACAAGAAGCTGAAGATCAAAATAATAAGATGACCATGTCGTAGGTTGATGCTCAGAAACGGAAGCAATGATAGGTATATTATTCTTTGCATAGGAAGGATCAAGGAGTGAGTAGAAGCGGCCAGTCCATGGGGAGATTTTCCCTGTTGGCAAAATAAAACGATCTAAAATCACACAGGCATATTACAAGCAGAACTGAAATATTTAGGGGTTGTCGCACCACATTTTCATTATGTCCCATTTAAAGCAATCTTATAATACACTATAACGTTTCCAAAATTAAGATTTAAAAGTTAAATTTACATATAAATAAGCATTTTTCCATCCTGTCAGGCATATGCCCAGTCTGTTTTAGCCATAACATTTAAATCACATTCTATGTTTATTGTGTTTTAACTTTTGTCTCGTATCTTAATACAGTATGTATATGTTAATATATAATAATAATAATAATAATAATAATAATAATACTTTATTTGTACCCCGCTACCATCTCCCCAAGGGAATCGGTGCAGCTTACATGAGGCCGAGCCCACAATACAACAATAAAAACAATAGCAACAATAATACAAACAATAAATAAAACTCATTAACAGAAAATAGCAATAAACATTAACAATAACACAACGACGTTTAAAAACCTATGGCAGGGCCAAATGTACTAATTAAAATTTTTAAAAATAATGCTGGGTGTGACCAGGCGACATATAACCAGGATAGAAATTTTGGAGAGGGATAGAGTGTGCAGACTAATAGATCACTAGATCACTAATAAAGTGCGTTTAAGGACATATTGCTGGGAGTTTCCTTACTCTGGGAAGGCACACTGGAACAACCACATTTTCAGGCTCCTCCTAAAGACTGCCAGTGTTGGGGCATGTCTGATGCCCCTGGGGAGTGAGTTCCAGAGTCGAGGGGCCATCACCGAGAAGGCCCTGTCCCTCGTCCCCACCAATCGCGCTTGCAATGGAGGCGGGAGCGCGAGCTGGGCCTCTCCAGATGATCGAAGAGATCGCATGGGTTTGTACACAGTGATGCGGTCACGCAGGTAGGCGGGTCCCAAAATATTTAGGGCTTTGTAGGTAAGCACCTGCACCTTGAATTGGGACCGGAAAATGAACGGCAGCCAATGGAGCTCCTTAAACAGGAGGGTTGACCGCTCCCTGTAAGGAGCATCAGTTAACAACCTGGCTGCCGCTCGCTGACCAACTGAAATTTCCGGGCTGTTTTCAAAAGTAGCCCCACATAGAGTGCATTACAGTAGTCCAATCTGGAGGTGACTAAGGCATGGACCACCCTGGCCAGATCCACCTATATGGTTTTATGGTTGCATTTTGCTGCTTGCATTGGGCCCCTGGTTGCACAGCGGGTTAAACCGCTGATTTGCAGAACTTGCTGACCAAAAGGTCGGCAGTTCATATCCAGGGAGCAGGGTGAGCCCCCGCTGTTAGCCCAGCTTCTGCCAACCTTGTAGTTCAAAAACATGCAAACTTGAGCAGATCAATAGGTACCACTTCTGCAGGATAGTAACGGTGTTCCATGCAGTCATGCTGGCCATATGACCTTGGAGGTGTCTACGGACAATGTCAGCTCTTCGGTCTAAAAATGGAGGTGACCACCACCCCACAGAGTAGGACACAACTAGACTTAATGTCAGGGGAAACCTTTAACTTTAACTTTTTAATATGTGATTTTATAGATGTATATAACTATGTTGCATTCTGCCTTGAGTATAAAAGGAGAGGCAGGTAATAAATAAAGTATATTGTCATTATTATTGTTACTTAAGCAAAGCATCCCCCTTGGTGGAAAGGACCTGACTGAGTATTTGCCATTTACAAAACAGTAATAAGAAATCTGCCTTTCCAAGAAAATATTACTGGCATCAGCATCACCGCACCTGTCAGCATCAGCACAGCTCCGATGGATAGAAGGACAAATCCCACTAGTGAAATCACACTCCTGAAGAGAATCTCGAACTGCTGAGGGTTCAGTTTGCTGCGCAGATAATCCACAAAGGCATGGATCTGACACAGGCCAAATACACCCAAGGCAGCCATGTGTTCAGATGACAAGACAGGCTGCAGAAAATAATACATAAGCATAGTTAGATTGCCTGACAATCAAATAGTGTATATACTCGAGTATAAGCCAACCCAAATATAAGCCGAGGTACCTAATTTTACCACAAAAAAAACCAAACTGGGAAACGCGGCAGCTACTGGTAAATTTCAAAATAAAAATACTGTAGATAACAATAAAATTACATTAATTGAGGCATCAGTAGG
Source organism: Anolis sagrei (assembly GCF_037176765.1). Lineage (NCBI taxonomy): Eukaryota > Metazoa > Chordata > Lepidosauria > Squamata > Anolidae > Anolis > Anolis sagrei. Next base: position 19,536,361 of record NC_090027.1, read on the forward strand.
TTACATGTTTTTGAATATTTTCATAAAACTGTAATTTAAGATCAGACTATTCAACTCTGATTAAATCATTATTCTAACCTTCTTCAATGTAAATGTGCTCACGTATCCTTCAAATAATAGAGTAAAATAATAAATGTAACAACAATAATAATAGATTAAAAAAATGGAAATGTAATACTAACAGTAATAATAGAGTAAAATGATAAATGTAATAATAATAGACTAAAATAATAAAAGTAGGTTGAAGTGGATCCATATGAGGTTGATACTTTGGCACTTTAGTCATGATTTGAAGGCAGCTAGCTTTAACTACAGACGTTCTGTGTTTTAAACGATTTCATTTGATGTATAAATAGTGGTTGTCTGAGTCCCTTTTGGGAGATGGTGGCAAAATATAAACAAAGTTTATTATTATTTTTAACAATAATAGGTTCCATTTTTCATTTAGTTTTAGTTGTTAAGTTGCAATTTGCTTTTAAATGTTGGGTTGTCAATTTTCGTTATTATGGGTGTATTATTATTATGTTCAGGGATTGAATGTTTCCCTTTTATGTTTGGAGTCCGACCTGAGTACCTCCAGAAAGATAGGGCGGAATATAAATATATTATTATTATTATTATTATTATTATTATTATTATTATTATTATATGAATGCACACTATTAAAAATAACTGATTTTCCCCTCCCGGTCTCTGCAAGAACTGCCGATTTCTCACCTGGAAGCCAACAAAAGAGATCTGCATCGACAAGATGGTTCCTAAGCAGTACACCGTGCAATAAGCAACATATATCCGGTGGGAAAACCGTCCAGTCAACATCAGAACCAAGACATGAAGGGGAATGAGGTTAATCAAAAACACGTAGCCTCCCCATGAAGAAACCTGAAAGGTGATAAATGAGAGACAAGATGTACATTTCCAAACACAACAAAGATTCATGTGTCTTGCATGGGAATGTTGGCAGTAATCAACACAAACAGCTTAACAGCTTACTGGTCCCATGAAACAAAGTAGTGCTGTTTCTGAGAAGTCCAGAAGAGCCTTTTTCTTATCACATTAAAGTAGCACTGTATCGTATTTATTTATATTTTACTTTTATCATTTGACTGAGATGCAAAGTGGCACTATTTATTTATTTATTATTTAAACTTATATGCCGCCACTCCCCTGAAGCTCAGAGCGGCTTACAAGAACAGGCTAAAATGGAACACAATTTAAAAACAATTTAAAACAATTTCAAAACAGCAATATCAAAGATCAAAGGCCTGTCGAAACAGGTATGTCTTACATGCCCTGTGGAAAGCTGATAAGTCCCGCAAGGCACGGACTTCAGGTGGCAGAGTATTCCAGAGTGATGGTGCCACTGCTGTGAAGGCTCTGCGTCTGGTTGCTGTTAGACGCAAGGTCTTGACACTGGGGACTTCCAATAGATCTTGGTCCTCAGAACGGAGGGATCTCTGGGGTTGATAGGGGGTGTGGCGGTCCCTCAGATACATTGGCCCCAGACCATGCAAGGCCTTAAAGGTGAGTACCATCACTTTGAAAGTGATCCGGTGCTCAATTGGTAACCAATGCAGCTGCAGTAAGATTGGTGTTATGTGGCATCTCATCGGAATTCCCGCAAGAAGCCGAGCAGCTGCGTTTTGTACCAACTTGAGCTTCCGGATCACCGACAGAGGAAGGCCAAAGTAGAGGGCGTTACAGTAGTCCAGTCTTGAGATGACCGTGGCCTGGATCACCGTAGCTAGGTCGTCCCTGGACAGGGAGAGGGCCAGCCGTCTAACCTGCCACAGATGAAAAAAGGCGGTTCTGCTAACGGCGGGGACCTGGGCCTCCATCGTCAGCAGAGGGTCCAAAAGGACTCCCAGACTCTTTACCAATGATGACGGGCATAGCGCCTCGCCATCCAGGTTAGGCAGCTGGATATCCCCACTGCCCGGTCCACCCAGCCATAGGATCTCCGTCTTTGCTGGATTCACCCTCAACCTGCTGGCACACAACCATCCAGTAACGGCCTCGAGGCACTGATGGAAACAATCGGGTACAGAGTCCGGTCGGCCTTCCATCTTCAGCACCAGCTGAGTGTCATCGGCGTACTGATAACACTCAAGCCCAAAACCTCAAACCAGCTGAGCAAGTGGTCGCATATAGATGTTAAATAACATCTATATTACAACACAGCTTTACAGAATTGCTGACAGATTACCCAAAAGTTGTTCTAGACCAGTAGAAAACAGTTCAAACAATCCAAAAATCACAGAACTTAAGGCCATCTTATTTGTTTGTGATTTGGGAGGATTCCCTGGCTTTATAAATAAGTGTCCTGGCACCAACACATTCTTGCATCAAAACTCTAGGCACAATATTTTTGCATGAGAAATCGTTATTATAGTATTTAATCTCTAACACAACAATTGTATCTGTGAAGTTGAGTTACAGTGGTAACAAGAGCACAAAACATGCAACTTAAGCAACTGTTATAGCCCAAATTTAATGAATTCAACCCAGTAGTGAACATGAAGAACAATCAACTGTTTAAAATAACTGATAAATGGTAAACAACCACTTTGACAGTGCCGCTTAGACAGAATTTATCATTTACCATGTAGAAATATGCAAGTGCACACATCGCTGCCCAGTAAATGGAACCCGTTTTCACTGCTTTAATCCACATGTAGTAAGTCAGAAGCATACAGAATATGGCAATACCTGGAAAAATTAGTTACAGAAGTAAAGTTTAGTATATTTTGGACCAAATAAATGTCACTGTTTTAAGGTTTTTAGCATAGTAAATCATAAGATAACACGTTCACATCTTTCTGACAATTTCACTTTTTTAAAAAAAATATATTTTTATTATTTTATCATGATTTAATACATTTGTTATACATTGTTTGTTTTACTATTTCACTTTTTTATAGCACTTCACAATCGATATAAATACAGATTTCCTTTCAAACATTTTTTGAGCTGGTGTAGTGTGGTAGTAATGCCAAGGAATATATAGGATTATACTTTCATGTGAAGGGTTTTAAAACAATATATATGGCTTTTTTGTAATCGATTTTAAACTAGGCTGTATTTGAAGTTCATATGCAACTTGGTGTATTTCACATACAGAAAAGCTGACAGCAAAACAATAACAAAACATCCCTGAAAGCTGAATTTTCCAAAAAATAAAGAAACGAATATCATGATATAAAAGATGTATTATATCAAAAGACATGAAGATTTTTTTTCTTCTGAGAAAAAGACAGTCTGCTTTTTCATAATATTTAGTTCAAAAGCAAGACTATTCCAGTTTTGCATCCCATGTTCCATACATATAAAGTACATTACAGGAATAACAGACCAAGCCAATTTGCTATATCAAGAGGCACCAATTGTCACTGTGATTGTGTTTACTGTAATTTTATATTGTTATGCATTCATATGTTTTATGTAATCATTATATTGTTTATTGTTTTCGTTTTTGGTTTTATTTTGCTGTAATTTATTGTTTGGGCTTGGCCTCATGTAAGCCGGCCCAAGTCCCCATCTGGGAGAGGGTGGCGGGGTATAAATAAAGTTGTTTGTTGTTGTTGTTATTATTATTACTATTATTATTATTATTATTAATTGTTGTCAGAGGTCTTGAAATGTTTAACAAAAAACAGAATCATAGAATCATAGAAAGAGTTGGAAGAGACCTCATGGGCCATCCAGTCCAACCCCCTGCCAAGAAGCAGGAATATTGCATTCAAATCACCCCTGACAGATGGCAATCCAGCCTCTGTTTAAAAGCTTCCAAAGAAGGAGCCTCCACCACACTCCGGGGCAGAGAGTTCCACTGCTGAACGGCTCTCAGTCAGGAAGTTCTTCCTAATGTTCAGATGGAATCTCCTCTCTTGTAGTTTGAAGCCATTGTTCCACGTCCTAGTCTGCAAGGAAGCAGTAAACAAGCTTGCTCCCTCCTCCCTGTGGCTTCCTCTCACATATTTATACATGGCTATCATATCTCCTCTCAGCCTTCTCTTCTTCAGGCTAAACATGCCCAGTTCCCTAAGCCGCTCCTCATAGGGCTTGTTCTCCAGACCCTTGATCATTTTAGTCGCCCTCCTCTGGACACATTCCAGCTTGTCAATATCTCTCTTGAATTGTGGTGCCCAGAACTGGACACAATATTCCAGGTGTGGTCTAACCAAAGCAGAATAGAGGGATAGCATTACTTCCTTAGATCTAGACACTATGCTCCTATTGATGCAGGCCAAAATCCCATTGGCTTTTTTTGCCGCCACATCACATTGTTGGCTCATGTTTAACTTGTTGTCCACGAGGACTCCAAGATCTTTTTCACACGTACTGCTCTCGAGCCAGGCGTCACCCATTCTGTATCTTTGCATTTCATTTTTTCTGCCAAAGTGGAGCATCTTACATTTGTCACTGCTGAACTTCATTTTGTTAGTTTTGGCCCATCTCTCTAATCTGTCAAGATCGTTTTGAATTCTGCTCCTGTCCTCTGAATACAGTACTAAGAGATTGTCAGACTCTGGAAGATCTTGGAGTTAAAATCAAGCTCCCAACAACAAAATGTTGGAGACAAGTGGTTTATTCCTTCTTTACACAATCCTAAAAAGACTGTTCTAAAGTTTTCCCACTCAAACCTCCTGTATATATCAGCCTCAACTCCCATCCGCCCCCTAGTGGCCAAACACCATGGCCACAGTCTGTTGACTGCAGTTTCAATTTCCCTCACAAAATAGATGTCTTATCTATGCTACCTTCCCGCATTGTACCCAGCCTCCCTTCTCCCCACCTCCCTTCTTTATGGCAGAGAACCGAAGCAGCCAGTCCCAGGCTGATACGGTGATCCTAACAGAGATGAGTAAAGTGTCTTTTATGATATAAAAGAAAGAACTGTTGGTGCTGTTCACATAAAAACATGATCTCACCTTCATTGTCATAGGATCCAGCAACAGAACGTGAAATGTATCCTGGCACCACAGCAATCATGGCAGCTGCCAAGAGACCAGCCCCTGCATCCTAGCCAGAAAAAGAAACATACACATTGATGATCAAACTGTTAACAGTATCTATAATAAAAGAGAAACAGTAAGTAGATGTGTATATTGTTACATGTAAAAATAAGCAGTGAGATAATTTATTTATTTATCGTGTCATCCGCAACCAGAACATTGTGTTACATTTCTAACAAAACAAAACAAAACAAACAAACAGATAAAAAAAACAACACAAATTTTGCAAACTTGGTAGCTGATTAAATGTCCTTTGACCAGTATCTGGCCACTTGGAGTGCCTCTGGTGTTGCTGCAAGAAGGTCCTCCATTGTGCATGTGGCAGGGCTCAGGTTGCATTGCAGCAGGTGGTCAGTGGTTTGCTCTTCTCCACACTCGCATGTCGAGGATTCAACTTTGTAGCCCCATTTCTGAAGGTTGGCTCTGCATCTCATGGTGCCAGAGCGCAGTCTGTTCAGCGCCTTCCAAGTCGCCCAGTCTTCTGAGTGCCCAGGGGGGAGTCTCTCATCTGGTATTACCCACGGATTGAAGTGCTGGGTTTGAGCCTGCCACTTTTGAACTCTTGCTGAGGTGTTCCAGCGAGTGTCTCTGTAGATCTAAGAGAACTATTTCTTGATTTAAGTTGTTGACGTGCTGGCTGATACCCAAACAAGGGATGAGCTGGAGATGTCTCTGCCTTGGTCCTTTCACTATTGGCTGCTTCTTCCCGGCGGATGTCAGGTGGTGCAATACCGGCTAAGCAGTGTAATTTCTCCAGTGGTGTAGGGCACAGACACCCTGTGATAATGCGGCATATCTCAATAAGAGCCACATCCACTGTTTTAGTGTGGTGAGATGTGTTCCACACTGGGCATGCATACTCAGCAGCAGAGGAGCACAGCACAAGGGCAGATGTCTTCACTGTGTCTGGTTGTGATCCCCAATACATAGAACTGACAACAGCTGGATTATCTTGCAAGACCATGTTTGCATATGAAGGGAGAGAAATGCACAGAAGGTATAAAACCACCAATAAAATGAAAAGAAAATTCTAGCTGAATCTCCTATAAATGTGCCTTATTTTAGCACTTAAGGTACCGTATATTCCGGGGTACTAGACAACCTTTTAGGCATGTAAAACCTTATAAAATTTTAAGGGTCGTCTAGTACACCGGGTATAAAATTAAAATAATAATAAAATTACATACTATGGCTGCCTTGGCCTCGGACTCCCCTCCTCCTCCTCCGCCTTGGCTCATGGCGGCCTCCCGGGCAGGCTCCCCATCCTTTCTCCCTTCTTGGCTGCCTTCCTTGCTCAGGCCCAGGCCTCTCCTTTGTTGGCGGCCGCTTCCCGCGCTGCTCAGGCCACCCTCCTTCCTGGCCAGGCCTTGCACGAAGCGCCTCTTCTCCTACGAGACAAAGTTGTCTCATGGGAGAAGAGGTGCTTCACGCGAGGCCTGGCCAGGAAGAAGGAGAGCAGCCTGAGGAGCGCGGGAGGCCCTTCTGGAAGCGGCACAGGAAGCAGCCCAGAGGTCCAAGGACAGAAACCACCTGACTGGTTTGGGGAGTCATCTTAAACGGCGAGTATATCACCAACTCTCTATTTTGTATGTAAAATTTGGGGGGTCGTCTTATAGCTCGTCGTCTAGTACCCCGGAATATACGGTACTTATGACTAGGTGATTATTCCACCACAAATTGAAAAACAATTTATATGTCTTCACAATTGGACCTGAGCTTTAATCAGGAGGAGGGATTTTGGGATTCAATTCTACACAAGGATAAAAAACTGATTAAAATAATATACCAAAAACTTCTAACCTGGTCCACAGAAGAGGAACGAATTAAAAACTGCGAAATACGATGGGCAAAAGATATAGGGCATAGTATACATACCGACCAATGGGAAGAAATTTGGAACAAAAAATTAAAATACACAGCAGCCAATGATCTAAAAGAAAATGGGTATAAAATGCTATACCGCTGGTATTATACCCCTGAAAAACTTGCCAAATTTAACAAAGGGATATCCAGCACCTGCTGGAAATGTAAGGAAGAAAAAGGAACCTTCATTCATGCATGGTGGTCATGCAAACGAATCAAAAAATATTGGAAGGAAATTCACTCTCTGACCCAAAAAATTCTAAAAGCTAGCTTCCTCCTAAAACCAGAGACCTATCTATTAGGTGTATCTGAAGCAATGCTAACTGAAAACCAAGATAAGATGCTTTTTCTACTTAGTACCGCAGCGAGATTACAACTTGCAAGACTGTGGAAGCAAGAAGACGTCCCCATAGAGGAAGACTGGATAATCAAGGTATTTGATCTAGTACAAATGGACAGTCTTACTCAAAAACTAAACAACACCCGCAAAAAAACGGACTGGTCAAGCTTCAGAGACTTTATTAAATCCAGAAAGATTCCAGTTTTGATAGATTTGTCTAACCTGTGAACTAAGGAAAACAATCTTGAGTGATCGTGAGAAGATTAGAACGAACTTATTTAAGATAATCCAAAAGTTAATTAATCCACAGAAGAATTTGGGAAGTGCCTTCACTCTATTAATGTAACGGTGGGGGATGGTGGTGGTGATGTTATGTCTTGGGTGTTTGGGATGATTGTGCGACCACAGTTTTGATGCTCTGACGTTTGGATGTTTTTGATGTTTTGATGTTTTTGATGTTTTGATGTTTTAGATGTTTTGGATGTTTTCAATGTCTATGATGTTATGTTTAGGGTGCTACCGGCACTCGCTCAGTCTTGTTGTAAATATTAAAATGCACAATAAAAATTATATTAAAAAAAACAAAACAATTGGACCTGAGTCCCTGGTGGCGCAGTAGGTTAAACCCCTGTGCCGGCAGGACTGAAGACCGACAGGTCGCAGGTTCAAATCCGGGGAGAGGGGGAGGAGCTCCCTCTATCAGCTCCAGCTCCTCATGCGGGGACATGAGAGAAGCCTCCCAAGGATGGTAAAAACATCAAATCATCCGGGCATTCCCTGGGCAATGTCCTTGCAGATGGCCAATTCTCTCACACCAGAAGCGACTTGCAGTTTCTCAAGTCGCTCCTGACATGACAAAAAAACCCCCCAAAAAACAATTGGAGCTGTCGCCAAGTAGATTACATGGAGGTCAGGCGATCTTTGTGTCTCCAATACACTGAAATATTGAGAATTTACATTTATACTGATCACCAAAGTCTGTTTTTCAAGGCACACCAACACAAAGTTTTTCACTTTCTCCTTCTGTTTCAAAACAAATTATCTATAGTAAGATCTGGACAGATCAAGAAGCTATCATGGTAAAAGAATGTCCCTGTGCAATATCCAATATTTATTGTTGCAAGGATGAAACTTCACTGTTGCGTAACAATACTCAACAAAAGTCTGTATACCTGAAATTAACTGTCTCCTGAACAGTTTAAGACAGATTAAATAAAGATTAAATTGACAGATTAAATAAAGACCAAGAACTAGAAATTAAAACCAATATTCTAAGCATTTCTGCAGCGAAGCACAAGTATTCTTTATCCTTTTTACCTTGAGCTCTTTGGTGAGATGATAAGTTACTATGGTAGTGAAAGAGGAAAAAAGTGGAGCCAGGAATACACAGACGTTTCGGATGTCAATCGTAATGTGGAAGAAATGTAGAACATGATAGATTGCTGCTGATGTGATCATTAAACCTGAGATAAAGAGAAACGGAGTTGCCATTACTATGGTGTCAATAATTTTCCAGAACTAAAACAGCAAAATGAAACAGGCATAGGGCTTGACAAACATAAGGTAATATCATCTACCAAGGATAGGAGTTGACGTTTGTCACAAAATCCAAAAATTAGGGGCTCTCAGATACTGATAGGATATTTTATGTAAATAAAAATGTAATGTTCGTTTGTGGGATCAACATAACTCAAAAACCACTGGATGAATTGACACCAAATTTGGACACAATACGCCTATCAGGCCAACGAGTGTCCATCACCCATAAAAATATTGAAAAACACAGCAGAAGAGACTTCTGTTGTGTTTCAGCCAAAAAACAAAACAAAAAACCCATTACAACGCATGCACAATGCCACATATATACACAAACACACATACACAAATATATAGACACACATATATGCATATATACACACACAAAACACATGTACACAGTAGGGGAAGGAAGGAAGGAGATAAGGAGGAATAGAAAGAAGGAGAGAAGGAGAGAAGGAAAGAAAGGTAGTGAAGGAAGGAAGGAGAGAAGGAAATAAAAAAGTGAAAGGAAGGAGAGAGGGAAGGAAGGAGAGAAGGAACAAAAGAGAGAAAGGGGAAGGGAGGGAAGGAAGGAAGGAAAGAAAGAAAGAAGGAAGGATGGAACCAAAGAGCAAAGGAAGGGAGGAAAGAAACAGGTAGAGAAGAAAGAAAGAAAGAAAGAAAGAAAGAAAGAAAGAGGGAAAGAAGGAGGAAAAGAAAAAGAGGAGAGGAAGGAAAGAGGGAGGGAAGGAAGGAGAGAAAGAAAGGGAAGAAAGAGGGAGGGAAGGTTTGGCCACAGTCACTCATAAAAACACTGAAAAACACAGCGGAAGAGACTTAAAAAGCAAAAAAACAAACCATTACAATGCATGCGCATAACCACATAAATACACATATACACAAATATATAAATACACACAGATACACATACAAAACACATATACACAGACTGGGCCACAGCAACGTGTGGCAGGGGACGGCTAGTTTTATGTAAATGAACTCAGCCTATAGCCATTCTAATTTGTCAAATACTAACAATAATATGCTGGGGGTGGTGACGGCCGACAGGGAGCTCTGGCGTGGACTGGTCCATGAGGTCACGAAGAGTCGGAGATGACTGAACGAATGAACAACAACAAACAATAATATGCAGATAAATACTCCTCAATCCAATAGCCAACACAATACACAATTTGAGAGATGCATTAGGATTCTGGGACATCAGGGATCAAATCTCATGGAAACCCACAGGTTAATCTTTGGCAAGTCATACTCTCTCAGTCTCAGTAGAAGACAATAGTAAACATCTGCTGAATGAATCTTGCCAAGCAAATCCTATAATGGGTGAACCTGAAGGCACATAGCAACAATTCTTGAATTACTTCTGTCATCATCCAGAAGCTTCCACTCATCTAGCTTATTTAATAGTGTTACAACATTCTGTGCCACTAACATTCAAGAACCACTTTTACTTTACCTGGATAAATCGTTCCACCAATGATTCTTCCCAACGGATACCATGCTCTATCATCAAACCAGTTGTGAAATTTGTAGAAGCCCTCTTCTGACAGGAAACGAGTTGTGCGGTAGTTAAAATACCTATTATATCAACAGAAACACAACTTATTTAGTTGCTCTACTATTTATAACTTCCAACTAAATTGCTTATGTGGAATCACTGCCAAATTAATGTACAAATGGGTGCCAATTTGTCTGCCAAACATTTTTTCTAGTCAGGAAATGGGGCCCTTACTTAATCCATTTGCAAGCACTAGAAGTCATAAATAAATATTTGCCTAATGATCCACTCTGCTCTGTGAATGAGCAGAGAAAATCTATTGTCCATTTCCAATGGGTTACTGTGCATTGTTTATCATGCAGCAGTATAAAGAGTTTTGCATCATACAAGTTTCCCTATGAGCATCTACATATCTGCCTTATGTACTGTTCTCCAGCCAATTAATTTTGCAAAAGGTGATTCCACTTGGTCTCACAACTTTAAAAGGTACTTTGGAAAACACCATTTCTATCACATTTAAATTAAAAAATCCATTCTCTATTATATTCAGACAAATCTGACCAGGCAAATTTATTGAGTAACCCCATAAAATTTATCTGGAAAGATTCTCACTGGTATTTGTTGAAGCAAACATTTTGCTTTGTCATATTTTAACATAATAATAATAATAATAATAATAATAATAATAATAATAAATCACACAGTCCTGGGAAGTATTCGACTTGTGATTTTGTGATACGAAATCCAGCATATAGATTTCGTTTGCTGTGACATACTGTGCTTTTGTGTCAGTAAAATAATAATAATAATCTTTATTTATACCCCGCCACCATCTCCCCGATGGGGACTCGAAGCGGCTTACATGGGGCCAAGCCCAAACAACATATTACATCAAAATAAAACCAAAACATAAACAACAAGCATCATCATCAAAATTACATGGAAAGAAAATACAATAACAAAAAAGCATTGCAATAAACAAAAAACACAGTCGCAGTAAACGGTGGGCAGGCCACATGTACAGCATAAAATGTTAAAAACTCTAATGAGATAAAAATAGGAGCAAGTTATTTGCAGGGAGCTCATAAAGATACACAGTGTTGTAAAACTAAACTTCCCTTGGGGGGGGGGGGGCTGTACTCCAGTGACAGAAGCGTTGAGGGGAGCATAGAGTACATAGAGTAACATAGAGTACGGCAAATTAAAATAAACTGAAAGAAAGCAAGAGGACTTACGGATCAAATTCATGGATAACGCTCTCAAACCTCAGCACAGAAAAAAGTCTTGTGGAAAAAGCTGCAACAGAAAAAGGAAGGAATATTTACAAACTTGTACCAACTCACTGACTTTAATGCTGAGTTTTTGTTTGTTTTTTTACTGTCAAGAAACCTAATATGATGGAAAATATTAGTCATAATACAAACATTTAGATGGAGAAAAAAACCTGAAGGCCAAGCACCAAGATTCAATATGAATCAAATAGGTTATATCTATGCATAATCTTCCACAGACATGACATTAAACTTACACAGCACAGCTGCCATTGAAAGAATGAGGAGCTTGAGGAGGGTGTCCTGCTTTTCGTAGGACAAGCGGAGGAAGCCGAACTTGGTCATTTTGGTAAATTCAGCAAACAATACTTAAAAACCTGGAAGGGAAACAACAAAGATATATAAGCAGAAATTTACAAAATAAATACTGCAAACTATTCCTTTTTCATATTTTGTCCTAGCATTAGCCTTTTGCCCTGAATATACGTTATGCATCAGGACAATGAAATGCCAGGGCACAGCTACATCTTTAAGAGCATAGATATATTGCATAGACTTATATATACAAAGCACTGTACAGAATTGCGTTGGGCACTTTCAAATCCTCTTGCTCTCCAAACCCAGCCTAAGGAAACCCAAGCTAATCCAGATGTTTTGGGATTGCAATTCCCATCAACATTCACAATAAATCCCTATACGGTTCCGGCCCAGTTTACCTGTCCGAACGTATTCTCCCCTATGAACCATCAAGGACACTAAGATCTTCCGGAGAGGCCCTGCTCTTGGTCCCGCCACCTTCGCAAGCGCATCTGGTGGGAATGAGAGACAGGGCCTTCCCTGTGGTGGCCCCTCGGCTATGGAACTCTCTCCCGAGCAAGATCAGTTCTGCCCCCCCCCCCCCTTGTCCTTCAGGAGGCTAGTGAAATCCTGGTTATGGAACGAAGCATTCGCAGAATAATGCCTGAGACTGGTTACAGACCAAAGTGAGTGACCACATATGCAGACTGAGTTGAACACGATTTTATCTTGGCAATTTGGTTTATACGTATTTTATCTATATGTATTTTAATCTTGTATTGTTGTATGATGTTTTAATTTGTATTAGTAGCACTGAGTTCTTGCTGTAAGCCGGTCTGAGCCCCTCTACGGAGGTGAGAAGATCGGGATATAAAAGTTTTAAATAATAATAATAATAATAATAATAATAGGTTGTGCTAACGATGCTAATGGGAGTTGCAATCCAATATCTCAAGAGCCACAGTTTCCCAATCTGGACAAAAACAAACAAAAACAGGTCAATGTCCAACTTGCATCACTTGCTACACCAACAGGTTTTTTTTTTCATTCTTGCCATTGGGTTGGAGGAAAGATATATACATTCCCAAGATATTAATGGAGAATATCTTAATATATTCCATGCTTTTTGTCACATTTTCATCATCTTAATGACATCACAGACTCAGCAGAAAGTAACATAAAAGACAATGTCTTCACTGATACAAACGATTCATCCTATTAAGCAAGCTCTTCGGAGACTAGGGATGTATTCTGTTTCTGAAGATGTGTCTTAAATGACTATGATACAGCAAGACAATGTGCCTATTTACTGCATGTAGTTGAATTAATGTCATAGACTGCGCTTTAGAAAATAACTACAATGCAGTGTTTCACTCATAAAAATCTCAAGCAGTATAATTCCTAAAAAGAGTAGACAAATATGCTTTCCATAGCTCTTCTGTGCTGGAGGTATCTACTTCAGATACATATTTTATGGAGTTATAAAATATTTTATAAGGTGGAGGGGAGATACTGCAACACAGCCAGAAAAGCACTTTGTGCTATGTAAAAGACTATACTAGCATTCCCAAGATGAATACTTGTCAGAAACCTATGCGGGATGAGACCATCTACACACAATCATCTGTGAGTTTGCAGCTTCTGTGCAAAAAGAAAATTCTGCTCTCGGTCCCACCATCTTTGCAGGCGCATTTGGTGGGGACGAGAGACAGGGCCTTATCTGTGGTGGCCCCCCGGCTATGGAACTCTCTCCCTGGTGAGATTAGGTCTGCCCCCTCTCTCCTGACATTCAGGAAGCAGTTAAAATCCTAGCTTTGGAATCACGCATTTGCAGATTGACGGATGATTTGATATAGACTTAGAGTTATTTGGAACGCCTCAGCAAGCGAGAGTCCAAAAGTGGCAGGCTCAAACCCAGAACCTCAACCAATGGCTGATACCAAATGAGAGACTCCCCCCTGGGCACACAGAGGACAGGGCGACTTGAAAGGCACTGAACAGACTGCGCTCGGGCACCACGAGATGCAGAGCCAACCTTCAGAAATGGGGCTACAAAGTGGAATCCACAACATGCGAGTGCGGAGAGGAGCAAACCACAGACCACCTGCTGCAATGCAACCTGAGCCCAGCCACATGCAGCAACACCAGAAGCACTCCAAGTAGCCAGACACCAGAAGCACTCCAAGTAGCCAGATACTGGTCAAAGGACATTTAATCAACTACCAAATTCACACATTTTGTATTTTCTCTGTTTGTTTGCTTTGTTCTGTTAGAAATGTAATATAATTGACTGGCTGCCCTGACACAAGAAATAAATAAATAAGAGTTATTTGGCCACAGTGTTTTGGACTGAGTTGGATGTTGTTTTTAATGGGATGAATTGTTTTTATATGTATTTTAGAACTTATTTATTGTATGTTGTTTTATTACATTATTTATTGTATAGCATTGAATTTTGCTGTTAGCCGTTCTGAGTCCCTCCACGGAGGTAGAGAAAAATGGGATACAAAAGTTCTAAATAAATAAATAAATAAATAAAATTCTTGAGTGGGTTCTGTGATTTTACAAGTATTTGCCAAAACGTTTTTTGAAATGGAAGGACTTTTGTTGAAACTGTATACTGCTGTGTGCGAATTACGTTGCTTCTGACGGAGTAAAGTCAACACTCCCATTCAGCCCTATACTTATTCATTCTGTCTGGCATTAGCATTCCACAGCCTCAGGACATGGATTTATCTTCTATTGTCAGAGGTCTTTAATTAGCTAGCCTGGGAAATAAACTTGGGGCATGGTTTTGTGGCTGGCAGTACTTGAGAGTGGTATCCAACATAACTGGAGAACATCAAGTTAAGGACTGCAGTTCTTGCAGTACAGAATGCCATATGATCACAGACTCTTTCAGGCTAAAAAACCTGTGAGGAGGCAGCCCAGAGAGGTGCTTCCCTCCATTTGTTAAAGGAAGCAAAAGAACAGAAGTTAACCATGCCATGTGGTGACAGAACAAGCAGTACAGGCCATCCCCAAGTTACAAACAAGATAGGTTTGTTTGTATGCAAGTCACAACAGGTACATTTTTAAAATGTAACTCCAACCCATATAGACAGACAGACAGACAGACAGATAGAAATAAAAATGTAATGTTCATTTGTGGGATTAACATAACTCAAAAACCACTGGACGAATTGACACCAAATTTGGACACAATACACATATCAAGCCAATGAGTGGCCATCACTCATAAAAACACTGAAAAACACAGTGGAAGGGATTTAAAAAGCCAAAAAACAAAAAAAAACATTACAACGCATGCACAAAACCACACAGATATATATATACAGAAACACACATATATACACATATATACAAATATATATACACACTAAACACATATAAACAGACTGGGCCACAGCAACGCGTGGCAGGGGACGGCTAGTATATATATATATATAGAGAGAGAGAGAGAGAGAGAGATATACGTTTTGGATAGCACAGGGAAGGCTTAATACCCCTGTGGGGTTTCCTTTGCTGTGTGTGCCTTTTTAGAAGACATACAATGGAGACCGCTTTCCCCCATGATGATAACTCTTTCAGGAGTGAACTTCCCTTCCTTTTGAGGGGGAGATTCATCTCACATATTTATACATGGCTGTCATGTCTCCTCTCAGCCTTCTCTTCTTCTGGCTAAACATGCCCAGCTCTTTAAGCCGTTCCTCATAGGGCTTGTTCTCCAGACCCTTGATCATTTTAGTCGCCCTCCTCCTCTGGACACATTCCAGTTTGTCAATATCTCTCTTCAATTGCGGAGCCCACAATTGGACACAATATTTATTTATTTATTTGCAGTATTTATATTTCACCCTTCTCACCCTGCAGGGGACTCAGGGTAGATTACAATGTACATATACATGGCAAACATTCAATGCCATAGACACACAACATATATAGACAGACACTCAAAGGCCATTTAACAATCCAGCTTTTTGATGAGGATATTCTGGCCAACAGGGGAGCTGTCGCTTCACCATCCATTTGTGACACTGATGAAGTACTTCCTCATTCTTTGCATACTTGCTAGAGATTTTTATGGCCTCATAAATTAGTTAAATTGGCCTCCCCACAAAGTGGTACCTTAATTTCCTACTTGACAGATGCAACTGTCTTTTGGGCTGCAAAAGGTCCAACAACAAGCTACACAAATTGGTCAGCAGCTCCCTCCAACCCGGGCTGGCTTCGAACTCATGACTCTTCAGTCAGTAGTGATCTTTATGCAGCTGACTCCCAGTCAGCTGTGCCACAGTCCTGATATTCCAGGTGTGATCTGACCAAGGCAGAATAGAGGGGTGGCATGACTTCCCTAGATCTAGACACTAGAGTCCTATCGATGCAGGCCAAAATCCCATTGGCTTTTTTTTGCCGCCGCATCACATTGTTGGCTCATGTTGTCCATGAGGACTCCAAGATCTTTTTCACACATATAAGGCAGTGTGGACTCTGGGCCCTTCCACACAGCCCTATATTCCAGAATATCAAGGCAGGAAATCCCACAATATCTGCTTTGAACTGTGTTATCTGAGCCCACACTCACATAATGTGGGATGTTCTGCCTTGATATTCTGAGATATAGGGCTGTGTGAAAGATAGGAATTGCAGGCCCAAATTGGTGACTCCTGCTTTGAAGGAACCTCCACATCTCCAGCGAACAAAATCAACCTCTGTACATGGCATTCATTGACCTTGCAAAGACATTCAACACAGTGAATCGCAGCGCTCTGAGGACCATCCTCCAAAAAATCGGGTGCCCTAACAAATTTGTGAATATCCTGCGGCTCCTCCATGTTAACATGATGGCAACAATCTTGGACACCAATGGCTCCCAAAGTGACCCATTTAAGGTGGAATCGGGTGTCAAACAGGGATGTGTTATTGCCCCAACTCTATTCTCCATCTTCATTGCCATGATACTTCACCTTGTTGATGGGAAGCTTCCCACCGAAGTGGAAGTCATCTATCGGACAGATGGCAAACTGTTTAACCTCAGCAGACTGAAAGCCAAAACCAAGGTTACAACAACATCTGTTATAGAACTCCAGTATGCTGATGACAATGTCGTCTGTGCGCATTCAGAAGAAGATCTACAAGCCACTCTAAACACCTTCGCAGAAGCATACACAAAGCTTGGCCTGTCATTGAACATCGACAAAACCAAAGTGCTGTTCCAGCAGTCACTAGCCAACCCCTCTCCAATGCCGGAGATACAACTTAATGGTGTAACATTAGAAAATGTTGACCATTTCCGCTACCTTGGCAGCCACCTCTCCACCAAAGTCAACGTCGACACCGAAATACAACACCGCCTGAGCTCTACGAGTGCAGCATTTTCCCGAATGAAGCAGAGAGTGTTTGAGGACCGAGACATCCGTAGGGATACCAAGGTGCTTGTCTATAAAGCAGGAGTCCTCAAACTAAGGCCCGGGGGCCAGATATGGCCCTCCAAGGTCATTTACCTGGCCCTCGCTCAGGGTCAACCTAAGTCTGAAATGACTTGAAAGCACACAACAACAACAACAACAACAACAACAACAATCCTATCTCATAAGCCAAAAGCAGGCCCACACTTCCCATTCAATACTAATAAGTTTATATTTGTTAAAATTGTTCTTCATTTTAATTACTGTATTGTATTTAAGTGTTTTTGTACTATAAATAAGATATGTGCAGTGTGCATAAGAATTCATTCATGTTTTTTTTTTCTTCAAATTATAATCCGGCCTTCCAGCAGTTGGAGGAACTGTGACCTGGCCCTCTGTTTAAAATGTTTGAGGACCCCTGCCCTAAGCAGTTCAGGTCCAGGCTATTTGTCCGACCGCATCCCTTTGTACAAACCTGCCCCGGCCCTGAGATCTTCAGAAGAGACCCTTCTCTCGGTCCCACCTCCATCTTGGTTGGTGAGAATGAGAGAGTAGGCCATCCTTCTCAGTGGCTGCCCCTCAACTATGGAACCCCCTTCCCTGCTGTCCCTGCTATCTTTCCAGCGGCAGAATAAAACCTTTTTATTCCAATAGGCTTTTAAAGAAAAAGGTGTTTAAGATCTAGTCAGGGGATGCTGTGGCTTTAACTCTGAATATGTTTTGATGGAGTTCAACTGAATTTTTTAGTGCTGTTTAAAAAGTTTCAGGACCTCTGCAATAAAGCTATTGTCCTCCCAACCCTGCTCTATGCCTGCGAAATGTGGACTGTCTACAGACGTCAAATGCAACTCCCGGAACGATTCCATCAGCGCTGCCTCCGGAAAATCCTGCAGATCTCTTGGGAAGACAAGCGGACAAATATCAACATGCTGGAAGAAGCAAAGACCACCAGCATTGAAGTGATGGTCCTCCAACATCAACTCTGCTGGGCCGGCCACGTTGTCCGGATGCCCGACCACCGTCTCCCAAAGCAGTTGCTCTACTCCGGTGGTTCATGCTCTGCTTACATCCCGTATAGACTACAGCAACACTCTCTACTGTGTGCCAAGACTGGTTCAATTCCATCATTGGTGGAGTTGTCCGGATGCCTGACTACCGTCTCCCAAAGCAGTTGCTCTACTCCGAACTTAAGAACGGAAAACGGAATGTCGGTGGACAGGAAAAGAGATTGAAAGATGGCCTCAAAACCAACCTTAAAATCTCTGGCATACACACTGAGAACTGGGAAGCCCTGGCCCTTGACCGCTCCAGCTGGAGGTCAGCTGTGACCAGCAGTGCTGCAGAATTCAAGGAGGCACGAGTGGAGGGTGAAAGAGAGAAACGTGCCAGGAGGAAGGCACGTCAAGCCAACCCCTTCCACCTGGAAGCCAATGCCTTCACTGTGGGAGAAGACGTGGGTCAAGAATAGGGCTCCACAGCCACCTACGAACCCACAAGGAAACCCATCATGGAAGACCATCTTACTCGTCCAAGGAGGGCTCGCCTAAGTAAGTAAGTATAGAATCATAGAATCAAAGAATTGGAAGAGACCTCATGGGCCATTCAGTCCAACCCCATTCTGCCAAGAAGCTGGAATATTGCATTCAAATCACCCCTGACAGATGGCCAGTAAGTATAGGGCTGTGTGGAAGGTAGGAATTGCAGGCCCAAAACGTGCCTTCTCCTGGCACGTTTCTCTTTTTCACCCTCCACTCGTGCCTCCTCGAATTCTGCAGCACTGCTGGTCACAGCTGACCTCCAGCTGGAGCGCTCAAGGGCCAGGGCTTCCCAGTTCTCACTGTCTATGCCAGAGATTTTAAGGTGACTCCTACTTTGAAGGAACCTCCACATCTCCAGCCAATCTCGCTTTGGAGGCCTACTTTGGTCTTGAATGGGCCCTAAAGAAGCCCTGCTCCTAGTGACAGCCTTCCTCCCTGAGAAGCGAGGTTTCCACCCACAGCTGAGCCGTCCTGAGCCTTCCAGCGGGCAGAAATGTGCACACTTTCGACAAGGATGCGTCTCCACTGCAGACTTAACCCAGTTTGACCCCACTTCAACCGCCCTGGCTCTAAGCTATGAAAATCACAGGCTTTGTGGCTTTGGTGAAGCCTTTGCCAAACTCCCACACGACCAGGCCTCACCTGGAACCCGGGAGCCGCTCTCCGTCCCGCTTCCTCAGCCATCCGCTCCGGTTGCACCCACTCCCTGCAGCTGCGCCGGCCCCGCCTCCTTCGAACGCCGATTGGACGCCACGTCATTTCCCAAGAGGTGACTGGAGGAAGCGCCTGCCTGTCAGCCGAGGAGAAAGTTGGGAGAGAAAGCGCCTCTCCGGCCCCGTCCTCCGATTGGCTGGGAGAAAGGCAGAGCGCCGACAAAGGGTGGTTGCGGCTGCCTCGAGGGAAGAGCCAAGCTAGGTTGAGAGCGCGGAGGAGTGACGTGTCGTTCTGAGACTACAGGAGCGGAAAGGGGGCGTGGCCCCGGGTGGTCACGTGGAAGGAGAAGGCAGCGTGTCATGTTGTGGAGTCAGAAGGAATAGAAGAAGGGCCAGAAGAGCACAGGCTGGCTTTGGCTCTCTTGCAAACAGGTGACCAGCCTGTGTTTACACGTTGGAGCTCAAGCTTGGCATTGGGCAGATCTTTTCCAAGAATTGTTATAGGAAAGGCTTTCTTTAATCTTAAAAACAAAAGAACCAATGAACGAAATCACACCAAATTTGGCAACAAAACGTCTCACAACACAAGGAGTGACCATCACTCAAAAAATTATGATTTTGCCATTTGGGACTTGCATTTGCTGGGATTTATAGTTCACCTACAATTAAAGAACATCCTGAACTCCATCAACGATGGAATTGAACCAAACTTGGCACACAGGACTCCCATGACCAATAGAAAACACTAGAACAGTTTGGTGGGCATTGACCTCGAGTTTGGGAGTTGTAGTTCACCTACATCCAGAGAGCACTGTTGACTCAAACAATGATGAATCTGGACCAAACTTGGCACAACCACTCAATACGCCCAAATATGAACACAGATGGAGTTTGGGGGAAATAGACCTTAACATTTGAGAGTTGTAGTTACTGGGATTTATAGTTCACCTATAATCAAAGAGCATGCTGAACCCCACCAACGACAGAACTGGGGCAAACTTCCCACACAGAACCCCCATACTTAAGGTGAGAGTTGTAGTTACTGGGATTTATAGTTCACCTACAATCAAAGAGCATTCTGAACCCTGCCAATGATTGAATTGAACCAAACTTGGTACACAGTTCTTCCATGACCAACAGAAAATACTGGAAGGGTTTGGTGGGCAGTGTCCTTTGATTTTAGAGTTGTAGTTCAGAGATCACTATATCCAGAGATCACTGTGGACTCAAACAATGATGGATCTGGACCAACTCTACACAAATACTCAATACGCCCAAATGTGAACACTGGTGGAGTTTGGGGAAAATAGAATCTTGATATTAGGGAGTTGTAGTTGCTGGGATTTGTAGTTCACCTACAATCATAGAGCATTCTGAACCCCACCAATGATAGAATTGGGCCAAACCTCCCACACAGAACCCCCATGTGGGACACAGCAACGCATGACAGGGGACAGCTAGTATGACTGGACTTAATGTCAGGGGACTACCTTTACCTTTACCTTTAATGGCCCGAAAAACCTACAAAAGCCCAATACTAATAATATTGTAATATAACAACAATATACAATGAGGGCGACTAAAATGATCAAGGGTCTGCGGAACAAGCCCTATGAGGAGCGGCTTAAAGAGCTGGGTATGTTTAGCCTGAAGAAGAGAAGGCTGAGAGGAGATATGATAGCCATGTATAAATATGTGAGAGGAAGCCACAGGGAGGAGGGAGCAAGCTTGTTTTCTGCTTCCCTGGAGACTAGGACGCGGAACAATGGCTTCAAACTACAAGAGAGGAGATCCCATCTGAACATGAGGAAGAATTTCCTGACTGTGAGAATCGTTCAGCAGTGGAACTCTCTGCCCCAGAGTGTGGTGGAGGCTCCTTCTTTGGAAGCTTTTAAACAGAGGCTGGATGGCCATCTGTCAGGGGTGATTTGAATGCAGTATTCCTGCTTCTTGGCAGGAGGTTGGGCTGGATGGCCCATGAGGTCTCTTCCAACTCTTTGATTCTATGATTCTATTATTCTATCTGCATAGTTAAAGCAATGGTACTCCCCGTAGTCACCTACGGATGTGAGAGCTGGACCTTAGGGAAGGCTGAGCGAAGGAAGATCGATGCTTTTGAGCTGTGGTGCTGGAGGAAAGTTCTGAGAGTGCCTTGGACCGCAAGAAGATCCAACCAGTCCATACTTCAAGAAAGAAAGCCTGACTGCTCATTGGAGGGAAGAATAGTAGAGGCCAAGATGAAATACTTTGGCCACATCATGAGAAGAAAGGAAAGCTTAGAGAAGACAATGATGCTGGGGGAAATGGAAGGAAAAAGGAAGAGGGGCTGACCAAGGGCAAGCTGAATGGGATCCTTGAAGTGACTGGATTGACCTTGAAGGAGCTGGAGGTGGTGACGACCGACAGGGAGCTCTGGCGTGGACTGGTCCATGAAGTCACAAAAAGTCAGAATCAACGAATAAACAACAAAAATACATTAAATATTATATGACTGGTAATATGTAATATATAATGATATACAGTTTTATTGTTTTTTAAAGTAATTTTTATTGAATTTTTAGGGGATAAAAAAATATGATATATGGTTTGAATGGAATTGAAGGAAGGAAGGAGACCTAATAATTTTGAAGACACCACCCTAAATATTGAGGCCTGGAGAACAACTGCCTGCTTGCTAAACTGTAATTAAAAAAATGAACTTTTTGGGGAAAACATGTTTACATCTGTTTACATGTTTCAAATGTCAGCGTGCTGGAAGAAGCAAAGACCACCGGCATTGAAGCGACGGTCCTCCATCATCAACTCCACTGCACTGACCACGTTGTCTGGATGCCCCACCATCTCCCAAAGCAGTTGATCTATTCCAAACTCAGGAATGGAAAACGGAATGTTGGTGGGAAGGAAAAGAGGTTTAAAGATGGGCTCAAAACCAACCTTAAAAACTCTGGCATAGACACTGAGAACTGGGAAGCTCTGGCCCTGGAGGTCAGATGTGCTGTAGAATTTGAAGAGGCACGAATGGAGGGTGAAAGAGAGAAATGTGCCATGAGGAAGGTGCATCAAGCCAACTCTGACCGGGACCGCCTTCCACCTGGAAACCAATGCCCTCATTGCAGGAGAAGATGCAGATCAAGAATAGGGCTCCAGAGTCACCTACAGACCCACTTCCAGGACACCGATCTTGGAAGACAATCCTACTCGAACAACAAGGGATCACCTAAGTAAGTAATTAAAATTTGCTGAACTGCTGACATTCATAAGAACTGTGACAAATGATTAACTGATTAACTTTTGGGGGAAAACACAACATAAACACGTCTGTTTATCAGAGACAATTGCTCTTTTAAGTTAAGGAAATTTTTACAAGATTCCACATGTTAAGAAGTCAACACAAGGCTGCTTATGTTTTTCAACACCAATTAAAATGAGTCAACATCTGCCAGGAAACAACTGCCAGGAATCAACATGTTTCAGGCTGGAAAGACGGCTACATCAGCAAAATATTGCTATATAAGGGACCTTATTACAGTCCAAAAATTGTGGCAGACCAGAGGAGTCTGGCTCACCCGCTATGCTCGAGAGAGATGGTGTATTTGGGAGTGGCAGATCTGCAATGGAAAGCAGAAGTCTAGACACTTGGGCTCCTTTTCTCAAGGGAAGAAAAAGGAGTGTGCGTTTTGGCATTGTTCTTGGGGAAAGGATGCGTTTTGACGTTTTGGAGTTTTGTAACTATGTGTTGGCAGATTTGCAAGGAAGCAGTCTGGCCTAAGAGATGTTCTTCATGGAGGAAGAATGGTAAAATTGTGATTTTATTTCTCGTGTCAGAGCAGCCAGTCAATTATATTACATTTCTAACAGAACAAAGCAAACAAACAGAGAAAATACAAAATGTGTGAGTTTGGTAGTTGATTAAATGTCCTTTGACCAGTATCTGCCCACTTGGGAGTGCTTCTGGTGTTGCTGCAAGAAGGTCCTCCATCATGCATGTGGCAGGGCTCAGGTTGCATTGCAGCAGGTGGTCAGTGGTTTGCTCCTCTCCACACTCACACGTTGAGGATTCCACTTTGTAGCCCCATTTCTGAAGGTTGGCTCTGCATCTCGTGGTGCCAGAGCGCAGTCTGTTCAGCGCCTTCCATGTCGCCCAGTCCTCTGTGTGCCCAGGGGGGAGTCTCTCATTTGATGTCAGCCATTGGTTGAGGTTCTGGGTTTGAGCCTGCCACTTTTGGGCTCTTGCTTGCTGAGGCGTTCCAGCGAGTGTCTCTGTAGATCTTAGAAAACTATGTCTGGATTTAAGTCGTTGACGTGCTGGCTGATACCCAAGTAAGGGATGAGCTGGAGATGTCACTGCCTTGGTCCTTTCACTATTGGCTGCCACTTCCCAGCTGATGTCATGTGGTGCGATACCGGCTAGACAGTGTAATTTCTCCAGTGGTGTAGGGCGCAGATACCCCGTGATAATGTGGCATGTCTCATTAAGAGCCACATCCACTGTTTTAATGTGGTGAGATGTGTTCCACACTGGGCATGCATACTCAGCAGCGGAGTAGCACAGCACAAGGGCAGATGTCTTCACTGTATCTGGTTGTGATCCCCAGGTTGTGCCAGTCAGCTTTCATACGATATTGTTTCTAGCACCCACTTTTTGCTTGATGTTCAGGCAGTGCTTCTTGTAGGTCAGAGCACGGTCCAGGGTGACTCCCAGGTATTTGGGTGCGCTGCAATGCTCCAGTGGAATTCCTTCCCAAGTAATCCTCAGAGATCGGGATGCTTCTCTGTTCTTGAGATGAAAGGCACATGTCTGTGTTTTAGATGGGTTGGGGATCAGCTGGTGATGTATGCATGGTGATTGATGAATG
This sequence comes from Anolis sagrei, assembly GCF_037176765.1. NCBI lineage: Eukaryota > Metazoa > Chordata > Lepidosauria > Squamata > Anolidae > Anolis > Anolis sagrei. The sequence continues at coordinate 19,560,639 of NC_090027.1, forward strand.
TTTATATGTATGCTGAAAATGTAATTCCCCATTTGTTTGTTTGCCAATGTAACTGTAGGTTGTTTTTTGTGGAGTTTGATGTAGTTACATAGAGTCTGGATGTCTAATGTAGTTCTTTGTGTAAAACTGTAAAAGTTCTGGTACCCTTTCTCTTACTAGAAAATTGCAATAAAAAGAACCTATGCTTTAAAATTATTGAAAAGTAACACCCCGGTGTTCACCCCACTCCCACCACCCTACTGAAGTCAGCTTCCCAGTTCAGTCACACAATCACAACTTGTCTGGGTTTTTTTTTTCTCCCATGTTCATTTAATATTTCATTGTGAAAATACTAGAGAAAAAAGGTTATCTGTAGACGGACCTCAGTTGTGCCAAAAGAAAAGAAAAGAAAATAAGATTCAAATGACTTTTTAAAAAAAAAATGTCATCGGCCCTACAGAAATCTGACATGCATGAGGAACACTGTCTTAAAATCAGGGGCTGCACTCCCTTTGTGCACACAATTACATATGTACACACAGACAAACACAAAAATCACACATCTTGTGCTGATGAGTTCGCTTCAGCTTCGACGAGAACCACACAGGAGCACTTCGGTGTACATCATTGTAACTCGGATGGGAAAACAGTTGCGTGTCAGGTCACGAGTAAAGCTATTGTTTAACCCTGACGTAAACCAGTCTTTTTTTTTTTTTTGCTACAAAGGTAAATCCATCATACAGGAAGTCAATCATCTCTGTGAAGCTCTGTGCAGAAGTCTTATAGAAACCAAACTAGTAATGTCTTGATTTTTTTTCCATGGTTATCCTTTGGAACCGCAATTCAGCTATCGCTAGGATCTAGAAAGAGACTATTTTTCCAAAGCAGGTACTTGTGCCAAGACGAAAACATTATAGTGTAAATCTCACAACTCTACAGATTCAGTATGTTTCCATTTCACCCGTACGCTTTCTCATTTCCCTTTGAAAGTTATTAACTTTTTTAGTGTAGTAGGATGTAGTGTTATTTTTTTTTTCTTTTAAAAAATCCATACATTCTGCTGTTAAGGTTAGGAATTTGTATCATCCATCAAAAGTGGGTCCCTTCTGACACACGTAGAAGGTCCTTCCATGACGACATGGCCAAAGTATGTCAGATTGTGCTGATGTCGCTAGATACTAAACAAAATTCCCCACCCCCACCCCATTCCGTATCTTGACCACGACCCACTTTTCATTTCAAACACAACAGGGATTACAAAACCCTGACCTGAGTTGAAATATACAAAGAACTATATGATCATTGACACAAAAAAACCCCAACACTCACCATAAAGACCCCATTTAGCATCATCACAAAGCTACAACAAAATATGTGCTACAAAAAAAAATACCCCTCCATACGTTCTGGGAAGAGGAGGGGAAATGGCACAGGAGAAGGGTATACAAAAACAGTACAGGCACAGGTTCGTTACACACTAAAAAAAAAAAAAACCAAGCAAAGAACCTGGCTTCTTAAAAACGGACAGAGCTGTTAAAAACCCAGGCTCTACTGCTCCCTCCCTCGCCCGCAAAACATTTAATTTTCTTCACACTCCCCCCCATTATTCAAAACCAGTGTCCAACTGGAGCTTACGACAATGATTGGAAGAGAAGACGCACAAGTCCCTTTTGGCAGATTGCTGACTGCCTTTCCCTGGATCACAGGAAAACACACACAAATTAGCCAGGGATGGTGCCCTCCCTCCGTCCCTCCCTGCTTTGGTGGTGGTTCAGTGTGCCAAAGCAGCCTTTTGCCGGGCGGGCGACGAATGTGGTGACGGCAGGCGATCGGCTGAAGATGAGCTGCTCAGAGTAGACTGAAGGTAGACTGTCTTATGAAAGAGTTTGTTGCTAAGGAAGACCACCAGGGAAAAGAGGCGCAACTGGAAGTGGCTGGAACACAAAGACAACAACAATTAGCTTCCCATGTATTGTCGAAGGCTTTCATGGCCGGAATCACTGGGTTGTTGTAGGTTTTTTTCGGGCTATATGGCCATTGTCTAGAGCAGTGGTTCTCAACCTTCCTGATGCCATGACCCCTTAATACAGTCCCTCATCTTGTGGTGACCCCCAACCCTAATACTGTTTTCATTACTACTTCATAACAGTCATTTTACTACTGTTATAAATCATAATGTAAATATCTGATATGCAGGATGTATTTTCATTCACTGGACCAAACTGGGCACAAATACCCAATACACCCAAATGTGAATGCTAGTGGGGTTGGGGGAGGATTGATTTTGTAATTTGGGAGTTGTAGTTGCTGGGATTTATAGTTCACTTATAATCAAAGAGCAGTCTGAACTCCACCAGCGATGGATTTGAACCAAACTTGGCTCCCATGACCAACAGAAAATGCTAGAATGGCTTGATGGGCATTGACCTTGAGTTTTGGAGTTGTAGTTCACCTAAATCTAGAGAGCACTGTGGACTCAAACAATGATGGATCATCAAGGCAGGATCATCAAGTTTGCAGACGACACCAAACTGGGAGGGATAGCCAATACTCCAGAGGACAGGAGCAGGATTCAAAACGATCTTGACAGATTAGAGAGATGGGCCAAAACTAACAAAATGAAGTTCAACAGGGACAAATGCAAGATACTCCACTTTGGCAGGAAAAACGAAATGCAAAGATACAGAATGGGGGACAATGCCTGGCTCGAGAGCAGTACGTGTGAAAAAGATCTTGGAGTCCTCGTGGACAACAAGTTAAACATGAGCCAACAATGTGATGTGGCGGCAAAAAAAGCCAATGGGATTTTGGCCTGCATCAATAGGAGCATAGTGTCTAGATCTAAGGAAGTAATGCTACCCCTCTATTCTGCTTTGGTTAGACCACACCTGGAATACTGTGTCCAATTCTGGGCACCACAATTCAAGAGAGATATTGACAAGCTGGAATGTGTCCAGAGGAGGGCGACTAAAATGATCAAGGGTCTGGAGAACAAGCCCTATGAGGAGCGGCTTAGGGAACTGGGCATGTTTAGCCTGAAGAAGAGAAGGCTGAGAGGAGATATGATAGCCATGTATAAATATGTGAGAGGAAGCCACAGGGAGGAGGGAGCAAGCTTGTTTTCTCCTTCCTTGGAGACTAGGGCGCAATGGAACAATGGCTTCAAACTACAAGAGAGGAGATTCCATCTGAACATTAGGAAGAACTTCCTGACTGTGAGAGCCGTTCAGCAGTGGAACTCTCTGCCCCAGAGTGTGGTGGAGGCTCCTTCTTTGGAAGCTTTTAAGCAGAGGCTGGATGGCCATCTGTCAGGGGTGATTTGAATGCAATATTCCTGCTTCTTGGTAGGGGGTTGGACTGGATGGCCCATGAGGTCTCTTCCAACTCTTTGATTCTATGATTCTATGATTCTAATGCCATGACCCCTTAATACAGTCCCTCATCTTGTGGTGACCCCCAACCATAATACTGTTTTCATTACTACTTCATAACAGTCATTTTACTACTGTTATAAATCATAATGTAAATATCTGATATGCAGGATGCATTTTCATTCACTGGACCAAACTGGGCACAAATACCCAATACACCCAAATGTGAATGCTAGTGAGGTTGGGGGAGGATTGATTTTGTAATTTGGGAGTTGTAGTTGCTGGGATTTATAGTTCACTTATAATTAAGAGCATTCTGAACTCCACCAGCGATGTATTTGAACCAAACTTGGTTCCCATGACCAATGGAAAACACTGGAAGGATTTGATGGGCATTGACCTTGAGTTTGGGAGTTGTAGTTCACTTATATCCAAAGAGCACTGTGGACTCATGCAATGGTGGATCTGGACCAAACATGGCACGAATACTGAATATGCCCAAATGTGAACACTGGTGGAGTCTGGAGAAAATAGGTCTTGACATTTGGGAGTTGTAGTTGCTGGGATTTATAGTTCATTACAATCAAAGAACATTTTGAACTCCACCAACAATAGAATTGGCTCAAACTTCCCACATGGAATCCCTATGACCATCAGAAAATACTGGTTTTCTTAGGGTCTTTGGCGACCCTCTGACACCCCCTCATGACCCCCTCAGGGGTCCCGACCCCCAGGTTGAGAAACACTGGTCTAGAGCAGTGTTTCTCAACCTGGGGGTCAGGACCCTGGGGGGGGTCACGAGGGGGTTTCAGAGGGGTCCCCAAAGACCGTCAGAATATACAATATTTTCTGTTGGTCATGGGGGTTTGTGTGGGAAGTTTGGTCCAATTCTATCATTGCTGGGGTTCAGAATGCTCTTTGATTTTAGGTGAACTATAAATCCCAACAACTACAACTCCCAAATGTCAAGGTCTATTTTCCCCAAACTCCACCAGAGTTCACATTTGCACATATTGGGTGTTCGTGCCAAGTTTGGTCCAGATCCATCATTGTTTGAGTCCACAGTGCTCTCTAGATTTAGGTGAACTACATTCAAAGCACCCCTGACAGATGGCCATCCAGCCTCTGTTTAAAAGCTTCCAAAGAAGGAGCCTCCACCACACTCCGGGGCAGAGAGTTCCACTGCTGAACGGCTCTCACAGTCAGGAAGTTCTTCCTAATGTTCAGATGGAATCTCCTTTTGTTAATAAGCCTATTTGCCCAACCACCATTTCATAATGACTTTTAGGGGGAGGAGAAAGTATACATACTATGCTTTTCCCGGTGTCTTTGCTTCATTGGCGCTGATGATAAACAGAGGGAAAAGGATGGAAAACAGGCAGCCGCTAAAGAGAAACAGAAGATGAAATCAACAAAGAATCCTTTGTTGCAAGATGATTCTCTTAACGCCATCTCCAAAAGGCCCAACTAGGATGCAACCACAACCACACTAGACACGTCTATCATTATAGCAATCTGAAACTAGTGTAATTCCCACATAGCAAAATCTGGCAGCAGAAAGTAGCTAACTGCTAACACAGGTTTAAGTCACTTTTTCACCACCCAAATAAATTTCATCTTTTTGTTGTCTTTTGCTGCAAACCTTCCAATGATAAAATAACAGAACCACCTGAGGCTTATGATTCTTTTAATACACCTGATAGCCATTTATCTTCTGGGCCCAATTCAAGGTGCAGGTTTTGACTACAAAGCCTTGAACGGTTTGGGACCCGCCTACCTGCGTGACCGCATTTCCGTCCACAAACCCACACGACCTCTTTGATCTTCCGGAGAGGCCCTTCTCTCGCTCCTGTCCTCATCAAAAGTGCAACTTGTGGGGACGAGAGAGAGGGCCTTCTCTGTGGTGGCCCCTCGGCTCTGGAATTCACTCCCCAGAGATATTAGGCAAGCCCCCACCCTGGCAATCTTCAGGAGGAACCTGAAAACCTGGTTATTTCAATGTGCCTTCAATGACTGAATGTAAGATACTCCCTGACCAAATTTCACACAAATGTCCTCAGAAGCACTTTATTTTATGGTTCATGCAATTAATTCCTTCCTCAACCCGGGTCTCCCTCCCCAATTATTTCCATTGCCCAATCTCCCAGTGTTTTAAAATGTTAAAAATTTTATCCTTAAATTTGTGTGTGTAATCCTGTGTTGCTTATTATATTGGTTTTGCATTTTATGTTTTTTTTTATTTTTTAGTTCTGTTATGCTTTGGTGTTATATTGTGTTATGCTTTTGTGTAATATTGTGTTTTCTGTACTGATGGGCATAGCCTCATGTAAGCCGCCCCAAGTGTCCCTGGGGGAGATGGAGCGGGCTATAAATAAAGTATTATTATTATTATTATTATTATTATTATTATTATTATTATAAATAATAATAATAATAATAATACCAGTTTACTCCACCTAAGAATAATAATGGCCCCTATAGCCTTTGCAAATGGGGAGAGGGAGGCAACATTGCAAGGGAATATTAGGCAATATTAGGCAAAACTTGTGCACCAGCTGTGCCCGTACCTTGGGAAGTCTGATCTGGCCACAGTGGTCCACGCTCTTGTTACATCCCGAATAGACTACTGCAACGCACTCTACGTGGGGTTGCCCTTGAAGACTGTTCGGAAACTTCAACTGGTCCAGCGAGCGGCAGCCAGATTGCTCACAGGAGCGACATACAGGAAGCACATCACCCCCTTGCTGTGTCAGCTCCACTGGCTGCCGGTTCAGTTCCGAGCACAATTCAAGGTGCTGGTTTTGACCTACAAAACCCTGTACGGTTCCGGTCCAGTGTATCTGTCCAAACGTATCTCCCTCTACATCCCACCCCGGAATTTGAGATCATCTGGGGAGTCCCTGCTCTCGACCCCACCGCTATCACAAGTGAGGCTGGTGGGGACGAGGAGCAGGGCCTTCTCGGTGGTGGCCCCTCACCTGTGGAACTCACTCCCGGGGGAAATTAGGGCATCAACATCCCTCCTCTCCTTCAGGAGGAAAGTAAAGACGTGGTTGTGGGACCAGGCCTTCGGGCAATCCGACAACTAGATAAGGACAATCAAACGACTAGGACTGACAGGACTGACAATGTGGAATTGGAATTTGGACTATGAGATAGCGAACGCTGACCGGCTATGAGGAGTAATTGGGTTTGTATTGTTTTATTGGTTTTAGGGATGTAATGCAGCAACTGTTGTTTAACTGTTCAACTGTTTAACTGTTTAATTGATGTTATTTTGTTTTACTACTGTTATGTGATGCTGGCATCGAATTGTGCCTTTGTAAGCCGCCCTGAGTCCCCTTCGGGGTGAGAAGGGCAGGGTAGAAGAAACCGAAATAAATAAATAATAAATAAATAAATATTATTACCAGTTTGCTCCACCTAATAATAATAATGGCCCCTATGGCCTTTGCAAATGGGGAGAGGGAGGCAACATTGCAAGGGATTATTAGGCAATATTATATAGGCATTCTTTATATAGGGAAAACAGATCTTGCCAATCCTTTGGTACTGAAATTCTCTCTTTCTCATCCCTCCCATTTTGTTTTCTGCCCATCTGCAAAATTCCCTTTCCACTAACCCCACATCTTCCTCCTTTCTATTACCTGCTGCATTTTTTAAAGAAGTGTTTTAAATTTCCCTGTCATTCTGACAGACGGAGAAAAAAAAAGGATAGCATGTATTATTGAAGGCTTTCATGGCCGGAATCACTGATTGTTGTAGGTTTTTTCAGGCTATATGGCCATGTTCTAGAGGCATTCTCTCCTGACGTTTCGCCTGCATCTATGGCAAGCATCCTCAGAGGTAATGAGGTCTGTTGGAACTAGGAAAAAGGGTTTATATATCTGTGGAATGACCAGGGTGGGACAAAGGACTCTTGTCTGTTGGAGTTAGGTGTGAATGTTTCAACTGACCACCTTAATAAGCATTTGATGGCCTGGCAGTGCCTGGGGCAATCTTTTGTTGAGGGGTGATTAGATGTCCTTGATTGTTTCCTCTCTGTTGTTTTGCTGTTGTAATTTTAGAGTTTTTTTAAATACTGGTAGATTTTGTTCTTTTTCATGGTTTCCTCCTTTCTGAAAAGATGAAATCCACAAGCATGTGGACAATTTCAACAGAAAGGAAGAAACCATAAAAATGAACAAAATCTGGCTACCAGTATTAAAAAAAACTCTAAAATTACAATAGCAAAACAACAGAGAGGAAACAAACAGGGCCACTCCAGGCCATCAAATGCTAATCAAGGTGGTCAGTTGAAACATTCACACCTAGCTCCAGCAGACAAGAGTCCTTTGTCTCACCCTGGTCATTCCACAGATATTTAAACCCTTTTTCCTAGTTCCAACAGATCTCACTACCTCTGAAGATGCTTGCCATAGATGCAGGCAAAACATCAGGAGAGAATGCCTCTAGAACATGGCTATACAGCCCGAAAAAACCTACAACCCAAAGAATAGAATGTCTCAACTCACCTGATAATGTAAGAAGACTGCATTGCAGTGAGAAAGGCCAGTGGTAAACCGAATCCAAAGTAATAGGGCCAGTTCCTTTCTATATTGGATAATCGTTGATGCATTTCGATTCCTGTCAATACAAACAAAAAACCCAAAGTCTTAACAGAATCGAAGTAGAAGCACGGTGATGTTTTATTCCACAGTTGTATACAGTGTTCCCTCGCTGCTTCACGTTTTTTTTAAAAAAAGAATTTAAAATATACAAGTAGCAAGAGAACACATGCCCCAACTCTGGAAGTCTTTAAGAGAACAAGCCCTATGAGGAGCAGCTTAAGGAGCTGGGCATGTTTAGCCTGAAGAAGAGAAGGCTGAGAGGAGATATGATAGCCATGTATAAATATGTGAGAGGAAACCACAGGGAGGAGGGAGCAAGCTTGTTTTCTGCTTCCTTGGAGACTAGGACGCGGAACAACGGCTTCAAACTACAAGAGAGGAGATTCCATCTGAACATGAGGAAGAACTTCCTGACTGTGAGAGCCGTTCAGCAGTGGAACTCTCTGCCCTGGAGTGTGGTGGAGGCTCCTTCTTTGGAAGCTTTTAAACAGAGGCTGGATGGCCATCTGTCAGGGGTGATTTGAATGCAATGTTCCTGCTTCTTGTGATTTAAACCCTCTAGAGAAAACAAACATTATTGTAACACAAAAGGGTGTTACTAAGTATACTCTTCACATACAACTCAGCCTGAACACCAAACGAAAAGGTGGCAGCGAAAACAATTAAAGAAACAGTTTCAAGATCTCCCAGTTGTCTCTTTCCCACTTTAAAATATTCCCCTGCACCTATATATAAGTTGGTTGGCAGCTGGTGGGAATTACTATTTTAAAATTCCCTGTTCCTTACCCTGCTAAGATCCTTAAAATTAATGGCAATTGGCTGGTACAGTTTTCCCCAGGCTCCTTATAATTGGTGAAGCAGTGAGGGGCAATTATTTCTATAGGTTCTTGTGGGTTTTTTCGGGCTATATGGCCATGTTCTAGACGCATTCTCTCCTGACGTTTCGCCTGCATCTATGGCAAGCATCCTCAGAGGTAGTAAGGTCTGTTAGAATTAGGACAATGGGTTTATACATCTGTGGAATGGCTGGGGTGGGGCAAAGAGCTCTTCTCTGCTGGAGCTAGGTGTGAATGTTTCAACTGACCACCTTCATTAGCATTTGAAGGCCTGTCTGAGCCTGGGAAAATCCCCTGTTGAGAGGTGTTAAGATGTGCCTGGTTGTTTCCTCTCTGCTGTTTTGCTGTTGTAATTTTAGAGTTTTTTAATACTGGTAGCCAGATTTTGTTCATTTTCATGGTCTCTTCCTTTCTGTTGAAATTGTCCACATGCTTGTGGATTTCAATGGCTTCTCTGTGTAGTCTGACATGGTGGTTGTTGGAGTGGTCCAGCATTTCTGTGTTCTCAAATAATATGCTGTGTCCAGGCTGGTTCATCAGGTGCTCTGCTATGGCTGACTTCTCTGGTTGAAGTAGTCTGCAGTGCCTTTCATGTTCCTTGATTCGTGTCTGGGCAATGCTGCGTTTGGTGGTCCCTATGTAGACTTGTCCACAGCTGCATGGTACACGGTAGACTCCTGCAGAGGTGAGAGGATCCCTCTTGTCCTTTGCTGAACGTAGCATTTGTTGGATTTTCTTGGTGGGTCTGTAGATTGTTTGTATGTTGTGTTCCCTCATCAGTTTCCCTATGCGGTCAGTGGTTCCCTTGATGTATGGCAGGAACACTTTTCCTCTGGGTGGATCTTCATCTTTACTTTCGTGGCTTGTTCTCGGTCTTGCAGCTCTTCTGATGTCTGAGGTGGAGTATCCATTATGTTGTGTTTCCTCATCAGCTTCCCTATGTGGTCAGCATATAAATATATAAACCCATTGTCCTAATTCCAACAGACCTCACTACCTCTGAGGATGCTTGCCATAGATGCAGGCGAAACGTCAGGAGAAATGCCTCTAGAACATGGCCTTATACCCCGAAAAAACCCACAAGAACCTAGTGATTCCAGCCATGAAAGCCTTCGACAATACAATTATTTCTATATCTTGCCCTGTTTGATAAATTCAAATTATTTAAAATCTTCTGTCTACTACTTGATCGTTCCAGAATATCCTTATACCTGCCATAGATGTGGGCAAAATGTCAGGAGAGAATGCTTCTGGAACATGACAATACAGCCCGCAAAACTCACAGCAACCCGATAGTGTGCCTGACAGTGCCAGGCTTTTTCATATATTTCACAAAATCAACATGGAACAGAAACCTCTCAGCAGAAGAAGACAAGGCACAGAAAATATTTACAGGTCTTTAAAGAAAATCCAAACAGAAAACATGTTCTGCAACGTTAATTTGGAAGGTTTTGAAAGAAACAGGCGCACTAACCTTTGTTAAACCAACGGTACTCAAAACAGTACAGAGAGTAGAGCAACGACATATGAAGCAGGCCGACCAGCTGGCCTATGATATCAATGGGAAACAAACTTACAATCATCCCCTGTGGAGAGCAAGAAGTAATCACAGGTTATCTGGCAATGCAGACTCATATAATCCAGTTCAAAGCAGATAACCTGGATCGGATCTTGGGATATAAGGACAGTCTCGAAGGGTTTGGGGCCCTTCCAGGCAGGCCCTATATCCCAAGGTCTGATCCCAGATTTTCTGTTTATCACAGGTTATCTGGCAGTGCAGACTCATATAATCCAGTTCAAAGCAGATAACCTGGATCGGATCTTGGGATATAAGGACAGTCTCAAAGGGTCTAGGGGCCCTTCCAGGCAGGCCCTATATCCCAAGGTCTGATCCCAGGTTTTCTGTTTATCCCAGGTTATCTGGCAGTGCAGACTCATATAATCCAGTTCAAAGCAGATAACCTGGATCGGATCTTGGGATATAAGGACAGTCTCAAAGGGTCTAGGGGCCCTTCCAGGCAGGCCCTATATCCCAAGGTCTGATCCCAGGTTTTCTGTTTATCCCAGGTTATCTGGCAGTGCAGACTCATATAATCCAGTTCAAAGCAGATAACCTGGATCGGATCTTGGGATATAAGGACAGTCTCAAAGGGTCTAGGGGCCCTTCCAGGCAGGCCCTATATCCCAAGGTCTGATCCCAGATTTTCTGTTTATCACAGGTTATCTGGCAGTGCAGACTCATATAATCCAGTTCAAAGCAGATAACCTGGATCGGATCTTGGGATATAAGGACAGTCTCAAAGGGTCTAGGGGCCCTTCCAGGCAGGCCCTATATCCCAAGGTCTGATCCCAGGTTTTCTGTTTATCCCAGGTTATCTGGCAGTGCAGACTCATATAATCCAGTTCAAAGCAGATAACCTGGATCAGATCTTGGGATATAAGGACAGTCTCAAAGGGTCTAGGGGCCCTTCCAGGCAGGCCCTATATCTCAAGGTCTGATCCCAGATTTTCTGTTTATCACAGGTTATCTGGCAGTGCAGACTCATATAATCCAGTTCAAAGCAGATAACCTGGATCGGATCTTGGGATATAAGGACAGTCTCGAAGGGTCTAGGGGCCCTTCCAGGCAGGCCATATATCCCAAGGTCTGATCCCAGATTTTCTGTTTATCCCAGGTTATTTGGCAGTGCAGACTCATATAATCCAGTTCAAAGCAGATAACCTGGATCAGATCTTGGGATATAATAGTTTTAAACTGTTGGGCCAGGAAGAAGACGTTTAGCTGTGTTTAGACAACCCATTTTAAAGCGTTTTAAAGACTGGATTCGTGTGAGTGCTGCCTCCTCCATTCTGACTCCGGATTGTTTTTGGATGGACCACACATCTCATTCTTAATAATAATAATAATAATAATAATAATAATAATAATATCAACCACAAACCCCCTTCTGCCTTCATGCTGGGAATATCAAATTAAAATGCCCGTGACAGGTGGCCATCCATTCTTAATAATAATAATAATAATAATAATAATAATAATAATAGTTTTAAACTGTTGGGCCAGGAAGAAGGAATCGTGTGAGTGTTGACTCCTCCATTCTGACTCTGGATTGTTTTTGGATGGACCACACATCTCATTCTTAATAATAATAATAATAATAATAATAATAATAATAATAATATCAACCACAAACCCCCTTCTGCCTTCATGCTGGGAATATCAAATTAAAGCACCCCTAATAATAATAATAATAATAATAATAATAATAATAATAATAATAGTTTTAAACTGTTGGGCCAGGGTTTAGACAAGCCGTTCCAAAGCGTTTTAAGGACTGGAGTTTGGTTTTGGTTAGTTTTATCACCAACAGTCAACAACAGAGGGAGAAGGAAGCTTCAGAAGTTCCCCCTGTCCCGTTTGGAGGTTTTTTTTCACATCGTGTCTGCCATTAACGAATCGATTCGTATATTTACAAAATTTTGTAAATATAGAAATTTTAAAATCTCAAATTTAGAATTTAGTATTTAGAATTTAGAAACGCTAGCACTCCCTGGAAACGAATCGAGTTTAGAAACAAATTTTTCCGTGGTTACCCAGCCCTAATATATATATATTATATATATTTTATATATATATATATATATATATATATATATATATATATGTATATGTATGTATGTATGTATGTATGTAATGTTCGTTTGTGGGATTAACATAACTCAAAAACCACTGGACGAATTGGCACCAAATTTGGACACAAGACACCTAACAACCCAACGTATGTCCTTCACTCAAAAACATTGATTTTGTCATTTGGGAGTTGTAGTTACTGGGATTTATAGTTCATCTACAATCAAAGAGCATTCTGAACCCCACCAACGATGGAATTGAACGAAACCTGGCACACAGAACTCCCATGACCAACAGAAAATACTGGAAGGGTTTGGTGGGAATTGACCTTGAGTTTTGGAGTTTAGTTCATCTATATCCAGGGAGCACTGTGGACTCAAACAATGATAGATCTGGACCAAACTCTACACAAATACTCAATATGTCCTAATGTGAACACTGGTAGAGTTTGGGGAAAATAGAAACTTGACATTTGGGAGTTGTAATTACTGGGATTTATAGTTCCCTTACAATCACAGAGCATTCTGAACCCGATCAATGATAGAATTGGGCCAAACCTCCCACACAGAACCCCCATGTGGGCCACAGCAACGAGTGGCAGGGGACGGCGTATATATATATATATATGCGCAAACACACATATATACACATAAATATAAGCGGTTTTGCGCATGCGTTGTAATGTATTTTTTATCTCTTGGCTTTTTAAGTCACTTCTGCTGTGTTTTTCAGTGTTTTCATGAGTGATGGTCACTTGTTGGCCTGATAGGTGTGTTGTGTCCAAATTTGGTGTCAACTTGTCCAGTGGTTTTTGAGTTATGTTAATCCCACAAACAAACATTAAATTTTTATTTATATAGAAGACTACACGGGGTGGTTGATCATCAAACTGTTTGTGATTAGGAACGGACCACCATCTAAGTCAGATTGGCTATTGCCTCATGGCAATGATCACTCTGACTTCTTCTTTCTACGAAGGCTCACTGTTTACAGACCCTACAGCCTAAATTATTCAAAGGCTTGCCTAATTCTGTCTTAAAAGATGAGGTCAGTGGCCCTCTAGATATGTCAAACTTCAGTTCCCAGCAACCCTGGTTGTCACAGATAATGGTCAGTTCTGACAACTGGGAGTATAAAACATCTGGAGGAGTTAAAGATCAGAATCACTGGTCTAAATGTTCTTCATATCCCATTTTCTATTGTTTCTTAATGTCCTGATGCAGTCTGAATCTTACCTGGATGAGAAAGAGAGCTTGCAGTAAAAGGTTAAACAACATATCAGCAATAATTTTACTGACACTGGGAAAAGGCTGGGGCTTCCTTCCCGACACTTCAAATGCCAGATCAGCAATATCCTGAAATACAATTCAACGTTTCAGCATATCTCCATTTTTTATTTTTCAAAAACATTCTCTTTTTTTATAATAGTATGTACAATATAAAACTACAACAATAAATCATAATCTAATTCTTCCTTTTAGCACACCGCTCCTTCCCCCAATCATAGAGGCATACTAAATACTTCCTTGTCAATTGTCACATAGATTTTCCTCTACTTAAAATCTATTTGAATAGTAATATATTATGCTGATTTTAACCTTTAAAGCTCTAAACGGTTCTGGCCCAGAATACATGTCCAAACGTATCTCCTACTACAAATCATCACGAAGTTTAAGATCATCTGGAGAGGCCCTGCTCTCGATCCCACCACCGTCGCAAACGCAATTGGTGGAGACAAGAGACAGGGCCTTCTCAACAGTGTCTCCCTATCTGTGGAATTTACTCCCCAAAGACATCAGACTGGCCACCTCTGTCCTGTCCTTTAGAAGGAAACTCAAGATTTGGCTGTGGGACCTTGCATTTGACCATCGAATAGCGACTTGTATGAAGAAGACATAAGCAATTTCGAAGTGACAATGAATTGACCCGGACCCAGATTTTAATTGGCATGTTTTAACAACTGTTTATTTAATGTTTTGTTTTAATGAATTAGTTGATTGTTCTTATCATTACAATGGACCCGAATGGTGTTTGCTGTGAGGCTGCCCTGAGTCCCCCCTCGGGGGTGAGAAGGATGGGGTACAAGTATATGAAATAAATGAATAAATATATTTCCCATCTCATTTATTCAAAATGTCACCTGATGTAAGAGTGATTTAGATCTGCTATTGTCCTTATTTTTCTTTCTTTGTTTGTTTTTGTTTTTTGCATCAGGAGCAATGTGAGAAACTGCAAATTGCTTCTGGTGTGAGAGAATTGGCCACCTGCAAGGATGTTGCCCCTAGTATATAGTATATACTAGGGGACGCCCTAGTATATACTGTATATACTCAAATATAAGCCGACCCAAATATAAGCCGAGGCACCTAATTTTACCACAAAAAACTGGGAAATGTATTGAATCAAGAATCAAGAATAAGTCGAGGATGGGAAATGTAGCAGTTAGTGGTAAATTTCAAAATAAAAATGCCATTAATTGAGTCATCAGTAGGTTAAATGTTTTTGAATATTTACATAAAACTGTAATTTAAAATAAGACTTTCCAACTCTGATTAAACTATTATTCTAACCTTCAATGTAAATGTGCCTACGTATCCTTCCAATAATAATAGAGGGTAAAATAATAAATAAAAGTAATAATAGAGTAAAATAATTGAAATATAGTAATAATAGTAATAAGAGTAAAATAATAAATGTAATAGCAATAATAGAGTAAAATAATAAGTGTAATAATAATAGAGTAAAATAATAAATAATAATAAATAATAAAAAATAATAAAGTAAAATAATGAATGTAACAATAATAGAGTAATATAATAAATATAACAATAATAGAGTAAAATAATAAATGTAATAATAATAAAGAGTAAAATAATAAATAATAATAAATAATAAAAAATAATAAAGTAAAATAATGAATGTAATAATAATAGAGTAATATAATAAATATAACAATAATGAATGTAATAATAATAGAGTAATATAATAAATATAACAATAATAGAGTAAAATAATAAATGTAATAATAATAATAGAGTAATATATTAAATGTAACAATAATAGAGTAAAATAATAACTGTAATAATAATAGAGTAAATTTTAATGTAATAACAATAATAAATCAAGTAAAATAAATGCAATAAAAATAACAATACAGTAAAATAATGTAAATGTAACAATAACAATAATAAATAGAGTGAAATAATAAATATAATAATAACAATAATAATGGAGTAAAATAATAAATAACTTTTAAAAGGGCTGAAAAACTCGGCTTATACTCAAGTACATATGGTATCGCCAATAAATGGCTTGAATATAGCCTCAAACAAATTGTATTTCTCCTCTCTCTAACTTTATTTTTCATAAAAAGCTTTTGCCTGTATTTTATTTAACTAATTCTGGACCGAAACATTCTCTAATTTTTCCCTCATACTCTGATGAGAACAATCACTTACCTGAAACCAGATGGCATTGACAACTTTGCTAAGAACAAAGAGAGGAAGGACCCAAAGGGCACTGAAGATGGACGTGAGGATGAATTCCAACCATGACCAGACATCACCATGTAAGGAGGGGTCACCTTCCAAGCAGAGAAAAAGATGTCATAAGGAACTTGTACATAGAACATGGGCTGATCGCCTCAATTCCTGTGACCTTTCTACCAAAATATTAAGTCAAGATCAATGGCCAAGGGCTCAGAATGTACAGTACGACCCATGTATAATATGCAAGGGATAGTTAAAACAGTGGGATGGGCATCCCAAGCCACCTGGTCTCTCTCCTGAGGAATCTGTACAAGGACCAAGTAGCAACAGTCAGAACTGACCACGGAACAACAGACTGGTTCAAGATTGGGAAAGGCATACGGCAAGGCTGCATCCTCTCACCCAATCTTTTTAACTTGTATGCAGAACACATCATGCGATGTGCGGGGCTGGATGAATGCAAAGCTGGGGTGAAAATTGCTGGAAGAAACATTAACAACCTCAGATATGCAGATGACACCACTCTGATGGCCGAAAGCGAGGAGGAGCTGAGGAGCCTTCTAATCAAGGTGAAAGAAGAAAGCGCAAAAGCCGGGTTGCAGCTAAACGTCAAAAAAACCAAGATTATGGCAACAAGAATGATTGACAACTGGAAAATAGAGGGAGAAACCGTGGAGGCCGTGACAGACTTTGTATTTCTAGGTGCAAAGATTACTGCAGATGCAGACTGTGGCCAGGAAATCAGAAGACGCTTACTTCTTGGGAGGAGAGCAATGTCCAGTCTCGATAAAATAGTAAAGAGTAGAGACATCAGACTGGCAACAAAGATCCGCCTAGTCAAAGCCATGGTATTCCCTGTAGTCACCTACGGATGTGAGAGCTGGACCTTAGGGAAGGCTGAGCGAAGGAAGATCGATGCTTTTGAGCTGTGGTGCTGGAGGAAAGTGCTGAGAGTGCCTTGGACTGCGAGAAGATCCAACCAGTCCATCCTCCAGGAAATAAAGCCCGACTGTTCACTGGAGGGAAAGATACTAGAGACAAAGTTGAAGTACTTTGGCCACATCATGAGGAGACAGGAGAGCCTAGAGAAGACAATTATGCTTGGGAAAGTGGAAGGCAAAAGGAAGAGGGGCCGACCAAGGGCAAGATGGATGGATGGCATCCTTGAAGTGACTGGACTGACCTTGAGGGAGCTGGGGGTGGTAACGGCCGACAGGGAGCTCTGGCGTGGGCTGGTCCATGAGGTCACGAAGAGTCGGAGACGACTGAACGAATGAACAACAACAAGTTAAAACAGGGAATAGCGAACCCTGCATTTTAAAAAATACTTGAGTCAGAAGCACATGACAATATGGCAGGGTGGACCTAGAGAGGCCCACAAACTGTTCCAGGTGGGAATATTTTTGGAATGTGGGTTAGTGAAACCATGCTGTGTTTTGACAGGATAATAGCACCGTGGCCTGTTTTCATTCTCTGAAGTTTTAAAAGACAGAATGTAAGATTGAATAGGTTCCCGATTACCTATCCCTATTTGTTTTTTAAAACCAAAACCAGCATCAAGGCAGAGAAGAATTGTCCTTATGGATTCTACAGTGTTTGATGCAAGAGTTAACAAATAAAGATGAAACACTGGGTCCAAAATCCTTTCTTCCATTAGAAAGCAAGAACATGGACCTCTTAACCTTCTCAACAATGACAGCAGACTGCAACATATGATATGTTTGAAACACATTCTCAGATTCATAGAATCATAGAGTTGGAAGATACCTTATCGGCCATCCAGTCCAACCCACTTCCACGAAATGAAAGCACCTCCAACAGATGGCCATCCAGCCTCTGTTTAAAAGCCTCCAAAGAAGGAGCCTCCACCACACTCCAACGTCAGGAGAGAATGCCTCTAGAACATGGCCAATATTAATTGTAATATTAAATTAATAAAAGTTAATATTAATAAATTCATAGAATCATAGTTGGAAGAGACCTCATGGGCCATCCAGTCTGACCCCATTCTGCCAAGAAAAAGGAAAACTGCATTCAAAGCACCTCCGACAGATAGCCATCCAGCCTCTGTTTAAAAGCCTCCAAAGAAGGAGCCTCCACCACACTCTGGGGCAAAGAGTTCCACTGCTGAATGGCTCTCACAGATAGGAAGTTCTTCCTCATGTTCAGGAGGAATCTCCTTTCTTGTAGTTTGAAGCCATTGTTCTGTGTCCTAGTAGTCTCCAGGGCAGAAGAAAACAAGCCTGCTCCCGCCTCCTTATTACTTCCCCTCACATATTTATAGATAGACATCATATCTCCTCTCAGCTTCCTCTTCTGAAGGCTAAACAAGCCCAGCTCTTTAAGCCGCTCCTCATAGGGCTTGTTCTCCTGACCCTTGATCATTTGAGTCACTCTCCTCTGGATACATTCCAGCTTGTCAACCTCTCCCTTCAACTGCAATGCCCAGAAGTGGACACAGTGTGATTCCAGGTGTGGTCTGACCAAGGCAGAATAGAAGCATGACTTCCCTGGATCTAGACGCTATATCCTATTGATGCAGGACAAACTCCCATTGGCTTTTTTAGGTGCTGCATCGCATTGTTGGCTCATGTTTAACTTGTTGTCCACGAGGACTCCAAGATCTTTTTCACATGTACTGCTCTCCCCATGGCGTCCCCATGTTTTTAATGTTTATGTATGTGTATTTGAATTGTGTCCCGCCATTTAATGTTTGCCGTATATATGCTGTGCTCCACCCTGAATCCCCTTCGGGGTGAGAAGGGAGGAATATAAATGTTTTAAATAAATAAACAAATAAATTCTGTATCTTTGCAATTAATTTTTTCTGCCTAAGTGGAGTATCTTGTATTTGTCCCTGTTGAATTTCATTTTGTTAGTTCTGGCCAATCATCTCTCTAATCTGTTAAGATGGTTTTGAATTCTGCTCCTGTCTTCTGGAGTATTGGTTATCATAGAATCGTAGAATCATAGAATCAAGGAGTTGGAAGAGACCTCATGGGCCATCCAGTCCAACCCCCTGCCAAGAAGCAGGAATATTGCATTCAAATCAACCCTGACAGATGGCCATCCAGCCTCTGTTTAAAAGCTTCCAAAGAAGGAGCCTCCACCACACTCCAGGGCAGAGAGTTGCACTGCTGAACGGTTCTCACAGTCAGGAAGTTCTTCCTCATGTTCAGATGGAATCTCCTCTCTTGTAGTTTGAAGCCATTGTTCCGCGTCCTAGTCTCCAAGGAAGCAGAAAACAAGCTTGCTCCCTCCCCCCTGCGACTTCCTCTCACAAATTTATACATGGCTATCATATCCCCTCTCAGCCTTCTCTTTTTCAGGCTAAACATGCCCAGCTCCTTAAGCCGCTCCTCATAGGGCTTGTTCTCCAGATCTTTTATCATTTTAGTCGCCCTCCTCTGGACACATTCCAGCTTGTCAATATCTCTCTTGAATTGTGGTGCCCAGAATTGGACACAATATTCCATATGTGGTCTAACCAAAACAGAATAGAGGGGTAGCATTACTTCCCTAGATCTAGACACTATGCTCCTATTGATTCAGGCCAAAATCCCATTGGCTTTTTTTGCCGCCACATCACATTGTTGGCTCATGTTTAACTTGTTGTCCACGAGGACTCCAAGATCTTTTTCACACGTACTGCTCTCGAGCCAGGCATTGTCCCCCATTCTGTATCTTTGCATTTCGTTTTTCCTGCCAAAGTGGAGTATCTTGCATTTGTCACTGTTGAACTTCATTGTGTTAGTTTTGGCCCATGTCTCTAATCTGTCAAGATCGTTTTGAATCCTGCTCCTGTCCTCTGGAGTATTGGCTATCCCTCCCAATTTGGTGTCATCTGCAAACTTGATAATCATGCCTTTAACCCTTCATCTAAATCATGAATAAAAATGTTGAACAGAACCAGGCCCAGAACTTCCTACCAATTTATAAAAAAGCTATGCCATGCTTAAAGAATTCAAGAAACACAAGTCCAAGTATTTCTTCAAAATGAAAAGGCTCTTGCAAGACCCAAGAAATCAACACGGTTAACCAAATTAGCACTTATGAACTTACCAATTATATGTGCTGTTGCTGACTGAAGAACAGGGATGAACACTCGATAGAACAAGAAGAGACTAAGCTAAAAGAAAAAGAAAAAAGAATCATGTTGAGGCCTGTGTAGACAGCACCGCAGTCTAAATGGAAGATTAAAGAATAATTTTATACTAGTGCTCCCCCAACGTTCTTGTCCCAGGAGTCCCCCCTATGTAGGAAGGATTGATTATTTTCCTATCTCTCTATGAGTTCTCTCTTACAATTAGTTCTGCCCCCTTATCTCACCCGGGGGTTTTTAAATCATTTTATGTACATGCGGCCCGCCCTCTGTCATTTTGTTATTATGTTTAGTTCCTATGTTCTGTGTATATTTTTTATGCTTTGATGTTTTATTTTAATGTTATGTTGTTTATTTTATTGCAATTTGTATTGTTATATTGTAATTCATGTTCGGGCTTGGCCCCATGTAAGCTGCTCCAAGTCCCCATTGGGGAGATGGTGGTGGGATATAAATAAAGATTATTATTATTATTATTATTATTATTATTATTATTATTGCCGAAAACAAATAACCAAAGCTATGAAACCTCTATTATATCAGATGTAGCTGCCAGCCTAGCAGTTCGAAAACATGCAAATGTGAGCAGGGCCGTAGCCAGAAAAAAATTTCGGGGAGGGTTGACAATTTTGGGGAGGGGGAGGTGAAAATTTGGGGGGGGGGGGTTAAAATTTCGGGGGGGGGGTTGAAAATTTTGGGGTGGGTGGGGTTGAAACCTGCCTCCTAGCTCATGCTGAAGCAAAGAGCACAGCAGGGGGCAGAGCAACCTTCAATAGCCTGCAGCTCCACCCCTGTCAACCACCTCCACCAAGTCTGGCCTCCTTAATGAGAGCATTCAACACCCCCCCCCCCCAACTTGGTTGCTTCACTACATCGGCTATTGCTGCAAGTGTGAATAAATTGTCAATATTTGCTTGAGATAGTGCTTACAGTTCTGGAGGGATTCTTATTTTTTTTGCATCTCATAGACTTAGCATGGGGATTTGGTTAACCAGTTAAAATTCATGAGTAAACCGGGTTTTTTTAAAAAATCTGAAACATTTCGGGGGGGTTTGAACCCCTAAAACCACCCCCTCGCTACAGGCCTGAATGTGAGTAGATCAATAGGTACCGCTCCGGCGGGAAGGTAACGGCGCTTCACGCAGTCATGCCGGCCACATGACCTTGGAGGTATCTATGGACAACGCTGGCTCTTCGGCTTAGAAATGGAGATGAGCTCCAACCCCCAGAGTCAGACATGACTGGACTTAATGTCAGGGGACTACCTTTACCTTTACCTTAGCTAATACACTAATCTGCTCAGGAGTACACCACTGAAGACAATGTCTAGAATTAGCTGTACAAATGTATTTGGTGTATACTAGAAAAATGATTTAAAAATGAAGAGACTCTTACGGACATGATTCTCGAACTTAAATCGACCAGTAAAGGATTGTGTTGTTGAAGGCTTTCATGGCCAGAATCATTGGGTTGTTGTGAGTTTTCCAGGCTGTAGTCATCATCATCATCATCATCATCATATGTTCCAGAAGCATTCTCACCTGACATTTTGCCCACATCTATGGCAGGCATCCTTAGAGGTTGTGAGGTTTGTTAGAAACTAGGAAAGAGGGGTTTATGTATCTGTGGAAAGTCCAGGGTGGGAGAAAGAATTTTCATGGTTTTCTCCTTTCTGTTGAAATTGCCCACATGCTTGTGGATTTCAATGACTCCTCTGTGTAGTCTGACATGGTGGTTGTTAAGAGTGGCCCAGCATTAACACTAGTCTCAAACAGACAAGAGGAGACGTGTGTTAATGCTGGACCACGCTAACAACCACCATGTCAGACTACACAGAGGAGCCACTGAAATCCACAAGCATGTGGACAATTTCAACAGAAAGGAGGAAACCATGAAAATAAACAAAATCTGTCTGCCAGTATTAAAAAAAACTCTAAAATCAGGAGAGTAGAGAGGAACACACACAAAAACAGGGGAATTCCAGACAATAACCAATCAGGACCAGCGAACACCTCCAAACATAGATTTCCCCAGGCAGAAAGCAGCCAGGCTTTGAAGCTGCAAGGCCATTAAATGCTAATCATGCTGGCCAATTGCGCCATTTGCACTTGCCTCAAACAGACAAGAGTTCTTTCTCCCACCCTGGACATTCCACAGATATATAAACCCCACTTGCCTAGTTTCCAACAGACCTCACAACCTCTGAGGATGCCTGCCATAGATGTGGGCGAAACGTCAGGAGAGAATGCTTCTGGAACATGCCCATGCAGCCTGGAAACCTCACAGCAAACTAGTAAAGCACTGACCAAATGGACAGCTTCTGCAGTGCAGAACAAGAACTAAGCTGGCTTCCTTATGAAATAAGGATCAATTTAAAAGGGGGAAAATCTGATTTGGATTTTATAATAGCAGACCACCATACGAAAGAACGGAATATGACTTTATAAGTCATATTACGTTTCTGTCAAACGTAAATATTTTAACCATTCATTTGTTTCTTTCTCCATTTGCTGCACCACCCAGATTAGTCAATGCACATACAACGAAGCAGTGCAACATTTCAAATGAGGCTCACATGTTTACAAAAAAAAAAAAACAAAACCACCACTTACCCAGAATACACCTCCATTCCACGCACAACACTGAAATATTCGACTTACTATCCGCGGTTCACTAGAAAGAAACAAAGGAAATAATAGCAATAATAATATTAATAATAATAAAAACTTAATTTATACCCCACTACCATCTCTCCAAGGGACTCAGTGTGGCTTACATGAGGCCACGCCCACAGTACATCAATAAACAAAAGCAATAACAAAAAATCAATACAATACAATGAATATAAAACATATAAACAAAAATAAACGATAAACAATAGATGGTAACACGCAAGCATTTAAAAACCTATGGCCGGGCCAAATGTAATAGTGTGTGTGTGTGTGTGTGTGTGTGTGTATATATATATATATATATATATATATATATATATATATATATATCTAGCTGTCCCCTGCCACACATTGCTATGGCCCAGTCTGGTGATCTGGAAAATAAAGTAATGAGAAAGTGTTGGTTTCTAATATGTAATTCCTTTCTGCTTGTGAGTAAACAGTATTTCTTGTTGTTTCTTTGTCAGTGTTGACGTGGAGAGTGTCTGGTTTGCCTACTCTGGAATATGCAACACATCATAGTCCTTCTTTAAGGGTCTCTTTCAAATCTATGATACTATATCTGTGTGTGTGTGTGAGAATCATATCTATCTATATTTATGATTGGATGGCTCTTTGTCAGGAGGGCTCTGATTTCATTTTCTTGCCCTGGTGAAGAGAGTTGGACTGGATGGCCTTAAGTATTTTCTGTTGGTCATGGGGGTTCTGTGTGGGAAGTTTGCCCCATTTCTGTCATTTGTGGGTTTCAGAATGCTCTTTAATTGTAGTGAACTATAAATCCCAGTAACTACAAATCCCAAATGTCAAGATCTATTTCCTCCAAACTCCATCTGTGTTCATATTTGGGCATATGGAATATTTGTGTCAAGTTTGGTCCAGATCCATCATTATTTGAGTCCACAGTGCTCTCTGGATGTAGGTGAACTACAACTCCCAAACTCAAGGTCAATGCCCACCAAACCCTTCCAGTGTGTTCTGTTGGTCATGGAAGTCCTGTATGCTAAGTTTGGCCCAATTCCATCATTGGTGGAGTTCAGAATGCTCTTTGATTGTAGGTAAACTATAAATCCCAGCAACCGCCTCCCACCCAGGTGCCTCTGCACTCACGTCTCCTGCTTCCTCTCCTCGGTCTGTGCTCTTCGCTGGGCAAGGACACTGCTTGCTCTCCTTTTTCGCTGTTCCTCCCTTTTCTGCTGGATCCGAGCATCCAGCTTGGAGATAGTGCAGATCCCCCATATGGAATCTTTAATTCCCTGTGAACACAAAAAGGGCATCAGGAGGGGACTGACATACATCAAAAAGAATAATAAGACTTTTAGAAGACTTGTTGATGGTGACATGTCAGTTTTAAAGGTGTTGGCTGACTCTGGGAAAGAGAAAGGAGACTAACTTCCTTTCCTCTTATGGGGGTTGAATGAAAAGTAATGCCTCCACCTTCGTAACTCCTCAACAGATAGCCGTACTGGTATGTGGCAGGTACTAGCTTGTTCAGTAGACTCTCCTCTACAGTTCTATTTTGGTGGGAAGCCTTAGCATTGAACGGTTGTGTTGTTAAAGTGCAAAGTATGGAACCCTGTGCGGACGATCGGTCAATGCAACTTAAGCAACGTGCAGTCATTGAATTCTTGACAGCAGAAGGTGTCACCCCAAAGGAGATTCCTCAGAGAATGCAAGCTGTTTATGGTGATTGTGTTGATGTGAGTACTGTGTGGTTATGTTTAAAGATGTTGAGGTGGGAACATCTGACTTGTGTGACAAACAAAGAGTTGGACGTCCTATGACAGCAACCACCGAATTTCACAAGCAAAACGTTGACAGATTGATTCAGGACGATTGTCGTATCACTCAGAGAGAAATTTCAAGCATAATCGGCATTTCACAAGAACATGTGGGTCACATTACTGCTTTGCTTGGCTATCGGAAGATCTGTGCACAATGGGTACCCAGGATGCTGACGCCTGAAATGAAAGCACACAGACTTGAAACTTCAGAAACTGGATCTCCCCACCATATGACATCCTCCATACAGTCCAGATTTAGCACTGTCTGACTTCTATCTGTTCCGGATAATGAAAGAAGATCTGCTGGGACATCATTATGCTTCTGATAAAGACATTGAGAGAACTGTGAGATGCTGGTTGAAGAAACAGTGTCAACTTCTTCCGCGACGGCTTCAGAAAACTTGTTCATCGTTGGCAGAAATGTATCCAATTGTCTGGTGATTATGTGGAAAAGTGAATAGTGGTAGTTAAAGAGGACATTCTAAGGATTATTTCTGTGTTTGGTTTATTGAAATATTCCCATCCAAACCCAAGTAACAAAGGTGGAGGCATTACTTTTCATTTAATCCTCGTATATCCAAATTAATGAGGAATATAAGGACACAGCCTGAGATGAAAGATCATTCAGGGAAACATACTCAGAGGAGAATTACTAAGTGATTGATACACTGTAGCAGATATGGCACTGAGTTGACATTGTAGTTTTGTGACTTTTGTTCATATTAACATACTAAATAGGGATTACTTAAATGATAAATTAGTCCACATTCTGTGCCGTGAAAAGGCAAAATATTTAAGGATTATCTTGATTATACAAATCCATGCCATTTTGCTTTTTTGCATAAATTATTGTAGGATATACAACAAAACATCATTTCCAGATGCCACAAATATTAAGTACTGCAAATTATGTATACGCTATTAAGACTTCTAAAGAGATATGCAGAGCCAATCACTAGAACTACGCCAGCAACTCCTGCTGAGTTTTTGAAATAGACATTTTGTCTATGTTTTCAACACATCTTCAAAGATAAAGGTTAAGAAAAACTAACATGAGCAATAATGTGAAATTGTCTTGAATATAACATAGATAATTGAGAAGCCTGAAAATACAGTCTCTTAATCATAGAATCATAGAATCAAAGAGTTGGAAGAGACCTCATGGGCCATCCAGTCCAACCCCCTGCCAAGAAGCAGGAATATTGCATTCAAATCACCCCTGACAGATGGCCATCCAGCCTCTGTTTAAAAGCTTCCAAAGAAGGAGCCTCCACCACACTCCGGGGCATAGAGTTCCACTGCTGAATGGCTCTCACACTCAGGAAGTTCTTCCTCATGTTCAGATGGAATCTCCTCTCTTGTAGTTTGAAGCCATTGTTCCGCATCCTAGTCTCCAAGGAAGCAGAAAACAAACTTGCTCCCTCCTCCCTGTGGCTTCCTCTCACATATTTATACATGGCTATCATATCTCCTCTCAGCCTTCTCTTCTTCAGGCTAAACATGACCAGCTCCTTAAGCCGCTCCTCATAGGGCTTGTTCTCCAGACCCTTGATCATTTTAGTCACCCTCCTCTGGACACATTGTCAATATCTCTCTTGAATTGTGGTGCCCAGAATTGGATACAATATTCCAGGTGTGGTCTAACCAAAGCGGAATAGAGGAGTAGCATGACTTCCCTAGATCTAGACACTATGCTCCTATTGATGCAGTCCAAAATCCCATTGGCTTTTTTTGCCGCCACATCACATTGTTGGCTCATGTTTAACTTGTTGTCCACGAGGACTCCAAGATCTTTTTCACACGTACTGCTCTCGAGCCAGGCATTGTCACCCATTCTGTATCTTTGCATTTCGTTTTTCCTGCAAAAGTGGAGTATCTTGCATTTGTCACTGTTGAACTTCATTTTGTTAGCTTTGGCCCATCTCTCTAATCTGTCAAGATCGTTTTGAATCCTGCTCCTGTCCTCTGGAGTATTGGCTATCCCTCCCAATTTGACCTCATGTGTTCAGAACATACAAAAATACAAAAAAACATACAAAAATTCATCTGCTTTCTTCTTCTTTTTTTGACATTTTCTCAAGTGAGAGTGAGTGCCAATGCCTACTGAAATACTCAGTTTCAGCCACAAACAAATTCATGAGCACTATCCCCTTTTAGTAGCCAAGTGACCTATAACAAAATCATAAAGTGTTCAAAGCCTTCATAAAACTGGCATCAAAAAATAATTAGTTTCTTCTCCTGGGAGGGAAACAGCTTCTAATAATGGTATAATTCACTGTGGCAAAAATAAAAGAGCGGACCGCCTTGTAGTTATTTTAAGTGGCTGCCAACCGAATAGCTTTGACTAGTTTAAACTACTCATATAGCCTACTACACAGAGAAGCCATTGAAATCCACAAGCATGTGGACAATTTCAACAGAAAAGAAGAGACCATGAAAATGAACAAAATCTGGCTACCAGTATTAAAAAACTCTAAAATTACAACAGCAAAACAGCAGAGAGGAAACAACCAGGCACATCTTAACACCTCTCAACAGAACATTTTCCCAGGCTCAGCCAGGCCTTCAAATGCTAATGAAGGTGGTCAGTTGAAACATTCACACCTAGCTCCAGCAGAGAAGAGCTCTTTGCCCCACCCCAGACATTCCACAGATATATAAACCCATTGTCCTAATTCCAACAGACCTCACTACCTCTCAGGATGCTTGCCATAGATGCAGGCGAAACGTCAGGAGAAATGCCTCTAGAACATGGCCCTATAGCCCGAAAAAACCCACAAGAACCTAGTGACTCCAGCCATGAAAGCCTTCGACAATACGGAGGAGGAGACTGTTCTTTTCTCCAAGCTACAAAATGACAGCTAGATCAAGCCAAGGATCAAAAGGAAAAAGAAATACTTACCCTGATGACATCATTAAGGAAGATCTTGACACTATCTGCCATCTCTAATCCAGCACTTTCTCCACATTTAGAAATATCAACTACAGGGTGAAGGGAAGAAATGAACCCAGCCCTGTCTCATTGTGAAGGGATGGGAAACTGGTAGAGTCTGATAGGAGGAAGAAAGAAAAATTACAATTATATAAGGAACAAAACCATGCGTGGCAGTCTGTGTGTATTTATTGAAGCTTGTATCACTTTGAGTAATAAATGCAATTTACAACTGACCATTAAATCTGTTTAATCTGATCATATTGATCATAAATCTCCAGCTTGGACAGAGTTCTGAGACCCTGCCTATCCTTGCTTGTTGCAGCCCACACCCAAACAACACGAAAGACTCGGAAAATGTTCCATTTGCCATAGCAACCACCATCAAAGAGATTTTAGCACATTGTCCTGTCATTCTGTGCACAATTTTAGGATGTGAAAACATGATAGCAATGTTCAAGAAAAGCTCAAACAGAACTGGATTCTCTTGACTGTTGATAGGGATTGCTTTGAAGGAGAGGTGTTACAGTATGTGCTCTAGAAATAAGCATAACAGCCTTTAGAAGAACTTAGGCGAAGCCTAACTAAGAGAAATATTTTGTTGTTGTTCATTCGTTCAGTCGTCTCCGACTCTTCGTGACCTCATGGACCAGCCCACGCCAGAGCTCCCTGTCGGCAGTCACCACCCCCAGCTCCTTCAAGGTCAGTCCAGTCACTTCAATGATGCCATCCATCCATTTTGCCCTAGGTCGGCCCCTCTTCCTTTTACCTTCCACTTTCCCCAGCATCATTGTCTTCTCTAGGCTTTGCTGTCTCCTCATGATGTGGCCAAAGTACTTCAACTTTGTCTCTAGTATCTTTCCCTCCAATGAGCAGTCAGGCTTTATTTCCTGGAGGATGGACTGGTTGGATCTTCTCGCAGTCCAAGGCACTCTCAGAACTTTCCTCCAACACCACAGCTCAAAAGCATCTCTCTTCCTTCGCTCAGCCTTCCCTAAGGTCCAGCTCTCACATCCGTAGGTGACTACAGGGAATACCATGGCTTTGACTAGGCGGATCTTTGCGAAATATAGGATACTTCATTTAGGCAGAAAAAAACAAAATGCAAAAATACAGGATGGGTGACACCTGGCTCAACAACCACCCATGGGAAAGACATCTTGAAGTCTTAATGGACAGCAAGTGATGCTGTAGCTTAAAAAGCCAATGGGATTTGGAGATGCATCAAAAGAAGTATAGTGTCTAGATCAGGGGTCCTCAAACTTTTTAAACAGAGGGCCAGGTCACAGTCCCTCAAACTGTTGGAGGGCCGGATTATAATTTGAAAAAAAATATGAATGAATTCCTATGCACACTGCACATATCTTTTTTGTAGTGCAAAAACACTTAAAAACAATACAATAATTAAAATGAAGAACAATTTCAACAAATATAAAATTATTAGTATTTCAATGGGAAGTGTGGGCCTGCTTTTGGCTGATGAGATAAGATTGTTGTTGTTGTTGTTCTGTGCTTTCAAGTTGTTTCAGACTTACTTAGGTTGACCCTGAGCAAGGGCCGGGTAAATGACCTTGGAGGGCCACATCCGGCCCTCGGGCCATAGTTTGAGGACCCATGGTCTAGATCAGGGGTCCTCAAACTTTTTAAACAGAGGGCCAGGTCACAGTCCCTCAAACTGTTGGAGGGCCGGATTATAATTTAAAAAAAATATGAATGAATTCCTATGCACACTGCACATATCTTATTTGTAGTGCAAATAACACTCAAAAACAATAATGCTGCATGTTTCACTAAGAGCCATATCCACTGTTTTAACATGGTGAGATGTATTCCACAGTGGGCATGCATATTCAGCAGCAGATTAGCAAAGTGCAAGGGCAGATGTCTTCACTGTGTCTGGTTGTGATCCCCAGGTTGTGCCAGACAGCTTTCATATGACATTATTTTTAGCACTCACTTTTGGCTTGATATTCAAGCAGTGCTTCTTATAAGTCAGAGCACAGTCCAGGGTAACTCCAAAGTATCTGAGTGCACTACAATGTTCCAGTGAGATTCCTTCCCAGGTAATCCTCAGAGCTCAAGATGCTTGTTTTTCTTAAGTTGGAAAGCACTTGTCTGTGTTTTAGATGGGTTAGGAATCAACTATTTTTCTCTGCAATAGGCAGTAAGAGCACCTAAAGCTTTGGAGAACTTCTGTTCAACCATCTCAAAGCTCCCTGCTTGAGCAGTGAGCGACTTGCAATATGCAACCAACCAGAATCACAGAGATAAAAGCAGGACACAGATATGCAGTGATAATACAGCAATACTATTATGATTGCATTAATAATATACAATAATATAATAGAAAGTCAATATTAATTTATTGTTGAAGGCTTTCATGCCTGGAATCACTAGGTTGTTGTAAATTTTTTCAGGCTATATGGCCATGTTCTAGAGGTATTCTCTCCTGACGTTTCGCCTGCATCTATGGCAAGCATCCTCAGAGGTAGTGAGGTCTGTTGGAACTAGGAAAATGGATTTATATATCTGTGGAATGATCAGGGTGAGACAAAGGACTCCTGTCTGTTGGGGCGAGGTGTGAATGTTTCAGCTGACCACTGAGTGGTCAGTTGAAACATTCACACCTAGCTCCATTCAAGGTGGTCAGCTTGAAACATTCACACCTAACTCCAACAGAAAAGAGTCCTTTGTCCCACCCTGGTCATTCCACAGATATATAAACCCATTTTCCTAGTTCCAACAGACCTCACTACCTCTGAGGATGCTTGCCATAGATGCAGGTGAAACGTCAGGAGAGAATGCCTCTAGAACAGGGGTCCTCAAACTAAGGCCCGGGGGCCGGATGCGGCCCTCCAAGGTCATTTACCCGGCCCTCACTCAGGGTCAACCTAAGTCTGAAACGACTTGAAACCACACAACACAACAACAACCCTATCTCATCAGCCAAAAGTAGGCCCACACTTCCCATTGAAATACTAATAAGTTTATATTTGTCAAAATTGTTCTTCATTTTAATTATTGTATTGTTTTTAAGTGTCTTTTGCACTACAAATAAGATATGTGCCGTGTGCATAGGAATTCATTAATATTTTTTTTTCAAATTATAATCCAGCCCTCCAACAGCTTGAGGGACTATGACCTGGCCCTCTGTTTAAAAAGTTTGAGGACCCTTGGTCTAGAACATGGCCAATATTAATTGTAATATTAAATTAATATAAGTTAATATTAATAAATTCATAGAATCATAGTTGGAAGAGACCTCATGGGCCATCCAGTCCGACCCCATTCTGCCAAGAAGAAGGAAAACTGCATTCAAAGCACCCCCGACAGATAGCCATCCAACCTCTGTTTTAAAGCTTCCAAATATGTGAGAGGAAGCCACAGGGAGGAGGGGGCAAGCTTGTTTTCTGCTTCCCTGGAGACTAGGACGCGGAACAATGGCTTCAAACTACAAGAAAGGAGATTCCATCTGAACATGAGGAAGAACTTCCTGACTGTGAGAGCTGTTCAGCAGTGGAACTCTCTGCCCCAGAGTGTGGTGGAGGCTCCTTCTTTGGAAGCTTTCAAACAGAGGCTGGATGGCCATCTGACAGGGGTGATTTGAATGCAATATTCCTCTTCTTGGCAGGGGGTTGGACTGGATGGCCCATGAGGTCTCTTCCAACTCTTTGATTCTATGATATACTAATAATATAGTCATATAATAATACGAATAATATTGTAATAGAATACTAATAATTTTGTAATAGAATAACAATATACAACTCCTGCACAATGGTATACTAATAATATCGTAATACAATAATACTAATAATATTGTAATATAATAACAATATACAACACCATCACAATGATATACCAATAATACTGTAATAGAATAATAATAATAATATTGTAACATAATAATATACATTATGGAGGCTCCTTCTTTGGAAGCTTTTAAACAGAGGCTGGATGGCCATCTGTCAGGGGTGCTTTGAATGCAATATTCCTGCTTCTTGGCAGAATGGGGTTGGACTGGATGGCCCATGAGGTCTCTTCCAACTCTTTGATTCTATGATTCTAAAGAAGGAGCCTCCACCACACTCCAGGGCAGAGAGTTCCACTGCTGAACGGCTCTCACAGTCAGGAAGTTCTTCCTGATGTTCAGATGGAGTCTCCTTTTTCGTAGTTTGAAGCCATTGTCCCGCGTCCTAGTCTCCAGGGCAGCAGAAAACAAGTTTGCTCCCATCTCCCTATGACTTCCTCTCACATATTTATACATGTCTCCTCTCAGCCTTCTCTTCTTCAGGCTAAACGTGCCCAGCTCTTTAAGCCGCTCCTCATAGGGCTTGTTCTCCAGACCCTTGGTCATTTTAGTCGCCCTCCTCTGGACACATTCCAGCTTGTCAATATCTCTCTTCAATTGTGGTGCCCAGAATTAGACACAATAATCCAGTGTTACAGCCCGAAAAACTTACAGCAACCCAATAATGGAAAGTGTGACTGTATTGTTGCATGAAGAGGATGTGATATTGAGCAATAACATGGTTGACAACATAGCAATGGTGTGATATGAGGATGCAGAAGCCTTGTTAGGACACAAGTGGAAGAAGGAAAGGGCTGAGGAGGGGGAGGGGGAGCCTCTTCCCAAATGAGGGCTCCTTTCCCAGGCCAAGGGGCCCCCCAACAACACCCAACCACAGGGGATCCCCATACTTGCCAGCTCAAGAAGGGCCTGCAGCCCGAAAAAGGAGAGTGACAGGCCTCCAAGGAAGCTCCTCGGGCAGAAGTGGAGGAAAAGCCACTGCGCATGCGCCGCCAAATCCCTCCCTCCCTCCAGGATTGGAAGGAGCCAGGCCGAGGCTGCTAAGGCGAGCATCCCTCAAAAGGGCCCGCTTGCTTTGGTCTTGCTTCCCCAAGGAGCGCATGCGCCCTTCGGCTTTGTAAACAGCGCACGCGCAGTGATAGAACCTTTAACTAAGGGGGAAACAAGAGAGCGCGTTGCCTCCAATGGGAAGGGGGGGCGGGTTTAGTGTTGCTATGGCAACATGTCCACACTCTCTTACAGCTCCCCCTCATGAGGTTTCAAACTGCATTATATGCACAGTGTAGACACCTATAATTCAGTCTGAATCAGTGGGCCAGAGTGAAGAAAGAGGGGGCCAGGAGATAGTTCCACCTTGTCACCTGTGCTATGCTTATAATATAATATAATATAATATAATATAATATAATATAATATAATATAATATAATATAATATAATATAATATATGGTATATACATATAATATTTATAATATTATAATGTAATACAATATAATACTAATAGTAATAATAATATGATATTATATAATTTATATTACACTAGCCATCCCCTGCCATGTGTTGCTGTGGCCCTGTCTGTGTTTAGGTGTATGTATATATTTGTGTATATATGTGTGTTTGCATATATATGTGTGTGTGGGTGTATATATGTGTAAAAAGGTAAAGGTTGTCCCCTGACATTAAGTCCAGTCATGTCTGACTCTGGGGTGTGGTGCTCATCTCCATTTCTAAGCCGAAGAGCCAGCGTTGTCCGTAGACACCTCCAAGGTCATGTGGCTGGCATGACTGCATGGAGCGCCTTTACCTTCCCACCAGAGCGGTACCTATTGATCTACTCACATTTCCATGTTTTCGAACTGCTAGGTTGGCAGAAGCTAGGGCTGACAGTGGAAGCTCACGCCGCTCCCCGGAATCGAACCTGCAACCTTTCGATCAACAAGCTCAGCAGCTCAGTGCTTTAACCCACTGCGCCATCGGTGTGTATATATGTATATATATTTGTGTATTTCTGTGTTTATATGTGCACATGCATATTGTGTATATGTGTGTGCTTCTCTATATGCATATTTGTGTGTATGTGATCTGCTGCCTTGTGTATATGTATATGTGTGCATATATATATGTGTGTATATTTGTGTGTGCATATGTATACGTATATCTGTGTGTATGTATATGTGTGTGTATGTGTATATTTGTGTGTGTATGTGCATATATATATGCTAGCCGTCCCCTGCCGTGCGTTGCTGTGGCCCACATGGAGGTTCTGTGTGGGAGGTTTGGCCCAATTCTATCGTTGGTGGGGTTCAGAATGCTCTGTGATTGTAGGTGAACTATAAATCCCAGCAACTACAACTCCCAAATGTCACAGCAACCCGATGATTCCGGCCAAGTAAACCTTCGACAAAACATATGCTTTTGCTTTATTTTCTGGCTGTTGTTGTTGTTGGTTGTTGTTGTTGTTGTTGTTGTTGTTGCTACTGTAACAAAACTTCCTTCCTTAGTATATCTTTACAGCACTAAGTTCTAATCTGTGGTTGGTATTAGGTGCTAGGCATGCAATCACCACATTGGAACGAAACAGCTCCTCTGGCTTCTAACCATTAAGGTAGGAGCCCCCAGTGGCACAATGGGTTAAACACTTGTGCTGGCAGGAGTGAAGACCCAACAGGTCGTAGGTCCAAATCTGGGGAGAGCATGAATGAGCTCCCTCTGACAGCTCCAGCTCCCCATGCGGGGACATGAGAGAAGCCTCCCACAAGGCTGGTAAAGCATCAAAAACATCAAAACATCCGGGCAATGTCCCCTGGGCAACATCCTTGCAGACAGCCAATTCTCTCACACCAGAAGCAACTTGCAGTTTCTCAAGTCACTCATAACATGAAAAAAGACCATTAAGATTCATATGCTTGGTGACATTCACTGAGAACACTCTCAAATCTGTTCTCATTCCCTCCGCAGCCACCATAAAGGGATCCCTCACATTTTTTTGCTTCTGGTGGTTATAGTAATACTTTGGTATGTAGGCAAGGCAGTTTCTTTGGTTTTCAAGGAGCATGCAGAAATCAGGCAGAGCATCTAGGGCAGTATCAAAACAAATCAAATCAAATCATTATTTCGGTCATTGACCAGCACAGGAAATAGTCACATTTTCATACAAACTTTGTATGTAGTTCTCAACCTTCTGAATGCCATGACCCCTTAATACGATTCCTCATGTTGTGGTGACCCCGCAACCATAAAATTATTTTTGTTGCTACTTCATAACTGTAATTTTGCTACTGTTATGAATCGTAATGTAAATATCTGATCTGCAGGGTTTAATTTCATTCACTGGACCAAATTTGGCACCAATACACCCAAATTTGAATACTGGTGGGGTTGGGAGGTTGAATTTGTCATTTGGGAGTTGTAGTTCACCTACAATCAAAGAGCATTCTGAACTCCACCAACGATGGAACTGAACCAAACTCTGAACACAGAACTCCCATAACCAACAGAAAATACTGGGAAAGTTTGGTGGGCACTGACCTTGAGTTTTGGAGTTGTAGTTCACCTACATCCAAAGAGCACTGTGGACTCAAACAATGATGGATCTGGACCAAACTTGGCACAAATACTCCATATGCCCAAATGGGAACACTGGTGGTTTAGGAAAAATAAACCTTGACATTTGGGAGTTGTCATTGTTGGGATTTATAGTTCACCTACAATCAAAGAGCATTCTGAACCTCACCAATGATAGAACTGGACCAAAATTCCCACACAAAATTCCCCATGATTGACAGAAAACACTGTGTTTTCTGATGGTCTTTGGCGACCCCTCTGAAACCCCCTTATGACCCCGCCAGGGGTCCCAACCTCCAGGTTGAAAAACACTGATCTAGGGACTGGAGGGGAGAGTGAAAAGGAAAGAAGTGCAATGCTTATTTTAATGTGACACTGCTGGCTGTTGTATTGGATCACACGTTGGACACTTCCCAAGTGTCTAGGACTGTTTGGTGTATTGGCGAATAATGTGTGCAGATCTCAGTAGGGTGGCCTTTTGAAGCTGACCAATGGTCATTTTGTCAGCGCTGATTGTGTTTAAGTGCAGGCCACGGCCTTTAGACACTGCACCCAGTGTGTCAATCACTACTGGGACCACTTTTACTGGCTTGTGCCAGAGTCTTTGCAGTTCGATCTTTAAATTATTATTATTATTTTACTGACACAAAAATGCAGTATGATACAGCAAACGAGATATATTTGTGGGAGTTCATATCTATTATTATTATTATTATTATTATTATTATTATTATTATTCCTCCTTAGCTGCTGCCCTCTTCCTTTGCTGCTCCACTGATGTCGGCCAACTTGTAGTTTTCAACACTTTTCGGTTAACTCTATAGCCCGGATAAGAGCGGATATAGAAAACCAAGCACAAACAATTTGCCCTCCCAGCCTTCCAGAACACCCATGGAAGTGGCATTGCTGACGCCTTCAAATCTATTCTTATTTCTCCGCAGCCACCATATGTGGGTTCCTTCCCCCTTTTTTGGTTTCTGATAGTTGTGAAT
Organism: Anolis sagrei; assembly: GCF_037176765.1. Taxonomy (NCBI): domain Eukaryota; kingdom Metazoa; phylum Chordata; class Lepidosauria; order Squamata; family Anolidae; genus Anolis; species Anolis sagrei. Next base: position 19,596,408 of record NC_090027.1, read on the forward strand.
ACTTTGATAAATAGATAGACAAGACAATGTCCCGGTTCTTTAGAGAGTTGCCAATAATTAGGGAGTGAGTTGGAGAGTGTAAGGGAAAGGAATACATTGCTTATGTTCGATATAATCTTAAGTGATGGAAAACTGTCTTTTTAGCCCTTTATGCTATAACACTTCGTCCCTCCTAGACATTCAGTTTCAGCCTTTGAACAACATAAAATAAAATAACAAAATAAATTAAAATAAACATCCAAAAGGAGAGCCCCATTTAGGTATGGAATTTGGGGCTGCACATGAATGGCTGTTATTGTTCCGTCTCCCAGGAGCCTGATTTGCCTTACTTTACAGTTGCTGGAGGTTGCTCCGTCTTGCATTTTCTCCCAGGGCTGCTGCAGCTTTGAAAGAGTCCTAAAAGTTATTAGTATCAGTGTCTGCAAAGCCAGTCTGCAGGCCTCCTTTGCAGCTATTGGTTCAGAAAGGGTCTAGGGACCGCCTTTTCTCCCAGGGAAGAGATCTCCATTTTGGAATCTCCCCTGCCTTTTCAGTTTAGAGGAAAGACTTCAGATGTGCTGATGGTTAGGCAGGTAGCTCTGGGAAAACCATTGCAAAAACTATACATTATAAATTGAGTAAGCTATATTAAGCTATAGATAGTATATTATATATTATATATTGAGTGTTAAGCTATACATTATATATTGTGTATTGTATATTAAGCTATATTAAGTTAATATAGATAGTATATTGTGTATTGAGCTATATAGAGAAATTATAGCTAGATTAATAGAAAAGCTATTGAGAAAGTTTTGTGCAGAAGTTATTGATACTGTGTATATGTTTAACTGTTAGAATATATTCGTGTTGGTAACAGTAGCTGAAGCTAGAGCTAACTGGTTGTATCCACAGTGGCGTTGCCAAGGAGACCAGGCAGGAGAGAGTGAGAAGTGCGCGGAGCCTAGCAAGAGAATGTTGTAGTTCAGTTGGGAGTTAGGAGTTCGGAGTTACAGTTGAGAGAGGAGAGTGGAGAGTGGAGAAGCAGTGTGTGTGATATAGCCGGAGGTTTCTTCAGTCTAGGAAGGCTGAAGGGGGAAACCTAATTAGTTTCTTTAGTCAGAGAGGACTAAGGGAAGCTTGTTTAGATCACTAGTTAGGAAAGAACTAGAGATCTAGGATTTGATCAAGAAGGATCAAATTAGAAGGCTATTCACATTAGGAAACGTTGTTTAATAAAGTGCTTCTGTTCAGTAAAAGTCAATCACAAGTTGTGTCGTCGAGAAGAGAGAACTGTATTGCAAACCAAGTTACATTCCAAGTTCTATAAGTTATTCAAAGTTATTCCAAGTTATTTAACAGCCTGCAACCATATGCTTTGTACAAAATAAACTTATTAACTTTTGTTGAAGACCGTGTCATCTCCATTTATCTGCGTCTGGGGAGCCAGTTCTCATCGGCAATACCTCACATTGGTGGCAGTTACCTTAATTACATCCATAATCATCCACACCTGTATAATTGGTGGCAGAATTTAAGAACAGTCTTTACAATTGGTGACAGTGATTGGGTTCTCTAAAGTTAAAAATCCTATACCCTGTCTGTTGTTGGAATTGCAGCACCTTAGCAATTGGCACAATTGTACAACTGGTGCGTGCAGACATCGCAAATTTGGTGTCAGAGGTGAGATAGACTTTGCAGTTTTGAGTATTGAGTTTATTGAGAAAGAACTATTGAGTTAGATAGATAGTATTGAGCATTTACATCCAAAGCTAACTTTGAGCAATAGATAGGGAAGAAACCTGCTTTTTTTCTGACCATAGGAGCTCAGGGTTAGGGTAAGGGATTCCAGAATTCCTTTTACCTTTTGGAGGAAGGGAAAAACTCATCTCTATGCTTTACCAATTGACCATTTGTAACTTTGATGAACTGTGCCAAGTCTGCAAGGACTTTGTATAAATAAATATCCTTTTTTGATGTTTAAAACCAGTAATAGCCTCAGTTGCTCAGTATCTCAAGCTTCTCAAGAAAGACACCTGCAGTTCGCTCAGACATAGAGAGAAGCACGTCGCAGTTTTATTTTTTATAGCATCTGGGTGGACGGCACAGTTATTGTTGCTAAATAATCAGTAAGAACCATACCCAGTGGGATGACAAGAAAGAAGAGCATTTACTGGAGCATCTGGAGAAGGTTTCATAAGAGAATAAAATCCCAAAATCCCATCGTAATTTGTTGTCTCTGTTCCTTGGAATCCGGTCACATACTCCGTGAGTCCATCAGTGTTTTCATAGAGAAGCTAGTCTGAGCAGCTCATAGGGTGCTCTGAGGAGAAAAGAATAAAGAATCAATTAACATAGATCCAGGAGAATAAAAAGTGTTAGATAATGGTGCCAAAGAAGCTGGGAATATTCAATGAAACAATGCATAACAAGTGTTGGAAATGTACCCAAGAGGGTACATTCTATCATATGTGGTGGGCATGCAAGAAAGTAAGGAAAGGCATGAAAGAGCTACAGGAAATATCCCAGAAGATACTCAATATCAAAATTCAAATTAAACCAGAATATTTTTATTAGAAATAACAGACATAGACATGGATACAAATATATTCTTTTATAATTTAACTATAGCAAGAATCTGAGAAATTGGAGAACAAAAGAACAACAGCTGACAAAATTTTTGGAAATTATGGATATGGATAAATTATCACAATTACAGACAAAGAATCAATGGAAACCTAAGAAAATGACAAACTGGAAACTATTCAAAGATTATATGAATTTGGAGAAAAAAGTAACAATAGAATCATAGAATCAAAGAGTTGGAAGAGACCTCATGGGCCATCCAGTCCAACCCCATTCTGCCAAGAAGCAGGAATATTGCATTCAAATCACCCCTGACAGATGGCCATCCAGCCTCTGCTTAAAAGCTTCCAAAAAAGGAGCCTCCACCACACTCTGGGGCAGAGAGTTCCACTGCTGAACGGCTCTCACAGTCAGGAAGTTCTTCCTCATGTTCAGATGGAATCTCCTCTCTTGTAGTTTGAAGCCATTGTTCCGCGTCCTAGTCTCCAGGGAAGCAGAAAACAAGCTTGCTCCCTCCTCCCTGTGGCTTCCTCTCACATATTTATACATGGCTATCATATCCCCTCTCAGCCTTCTCTTCTTCAGGCTAAACATGCCAAGCTCCTTAAGTTGCTCCTCATAGGGCTTGTTCTCCAGACCCTTTATCATTTTAGTTGCTCTCCTCTGGACACATTCCAGCTTGTCAATATCTCTCTTGAATTGTGGTGCCCAGAATTGAACACAATATTCCAGATGTGGTCTAACCAAAGCAGAATAGATACTATAACTCAAATCAAATAGAGAACGATAAAGAAGCGAGTCTTAATGAAAAAGAACAAAAAGGAGAAGCATAGTATCTGAAGAATAAGAGACTAGTGATTACAATGTAACGACGAAGTAAAAGATTGGAAGACGACAAACCTCCCAATTCCCCCATCTTTCCTTTTTCTGTTCTCCCTTCCCAGTTTCTTTTCCTTAACCCATCTTTCCCTAATGAAGTCTAAAATTCTCCTAGTCCCCAACCCTTCCTCTCCCCTTTTTCTATTTACCATATTCCCCCTTTCTCCAACACTTTTAATTCATATCTATTCTTCTTATCTACCTTGTACCCCTCTCTTGCTTTTAACAATATGTATATAAAAATCTTCAATAAAAATATTTTTAAAAAGAAAGTATTGGATATGGGTGATGTTGGAGAGAAACACACAGGGCCAAGGGTGCCTCGTGGATTCACCACCTTGGAGAGGGGAAATCCATAATGGTACCTCTACCAGCTGCTCAATCTATCTCAGGTTAATTGTGGGCCCTATATTCATCTTAAGGATCGATTTCATATTAATCTGTTTCGCTTCTTCATCTAAACCTTATTCATAGCATTCAAAAATGATTTACATTGACAGAACATTTCTTGTGCATTGCATTTGCATTGTTGTATCTCAGCCTGTTCAGCCTGTGATTGTGTCCGATGGTCAGGTTGCTTTGGATGATGGGAATAACAATTATGTTAATGTATTGTCGAGGCTTTCATGGCTGGAATCACTAGGTTCTTGTGGGTTTTTTCGGGCTATAGAGCCATGTTCTAGAGGCATTTCTCCTGACGTTTCGCCTGCATCTATGGCAAGCATTCTCAGAGGTAGTGATTAGGGCTAGGCGGTTTCGTTTCGTTAATTCGTAATTCGTTAATAATTCGTTAATTTTTCCAATTACAAAACGATAACGAACCATTCTGGAGCAATTTTTTAAAAAACGAATTTTTAAACACGTTTTGTAAATGCTTCGTATTTCGTTATTGTATTTGTTTCGTTATTGTTCTGAGGTCGTTTCGTTATTATTTCCGCATGTCTGGGGCAAGTTTAATTAGTGAAAAAAAATTATAATATCACACCAACAGTCAAGAACAGAGGGAGAGGGAATCTTCAGAAGTTTTTGGAGGTTTTTTAGCGTATTTCGCAGTCGCGTCCGCCATTAACGAATCGATTCGTTATTGTTTTGGAAATCGATTCGTTAATGTTTTGTAAATTTTTTCACATTTACGAAATTTTGTAAATATCGAACTTTTTAAAAGGAAAATTTTGTAATTATTTTAAATATCGAAACAAAAAAACCCCCCAAATACAAATCGATTTTAGAAACAAATTTTTCCGTTGTTACCCAGGCCTAGTAGTGATGTCTGTTGGAATTAGGACAATGGGTTTATATATCTGTGGAATGGCTGGGGTGGGGCAAAGAGCTTTTCTCTGCTGGAGCCAGGTGTGAATGTTTCAGCTGACCACCTTCATTAGCATTTGAAGGCCTGGCTGAGCCTGTGAAAATGTTTTGTTGAGAGCTGTTAAGATGTGCCTGGTTGTTTCCACAGATATATAAACATTGTCCTAATTCCAACAGACCTCACTACCTCTGAGGATGCTTGCCATAGATGCAGGCGAAACGTAAGGAGAAATGTCTCTAGAACATGGCCCTATAGCCCGAAAAAACCCACAAGAACCTAATTATGTTAATGTTCAAGCTGATTTCTCTGATGAAAATGGGGATGCTGTCCATGAAGATGTTTCTGAAGGGAATGGGGATGATGTCTTGCTTCCTGAACCTGGTTTTGGAGATGTGGGACCTGAATGCAATTTAGATGGTGGGTCGCAGAGGTCTGTATTGCTGCAAGAGGATTCTCAAAGTCTTGAGCTTGTAAAAGGCTCTGTGCCGCAGTTTCCTGGTCAGTTATCTGAAGGTGGAGATTTTAATGAAGGGAGTAGCAGTGAAGCCTTGAACAGGAGAAGTGCTTTTAGTCAGCAAAGACAAACAGGTCAACAATTGCGGCGCTCAGCCAGATTACAGCAGAAGTTAGAAGTGAAACCAAAATTAAATGAGAATCCTTTCCTAGCTGTCTGGGAATTAGGGCAGGGATATAAGTGCCAAGTACGGAATCTGGCTTCAGACGAAGCAACGTTGGATTCATGTTAAGATCTTCGTGCCAAGTTCTTGGACTCTTGTTTTTGTTTGATTCATGGATTTAAGTGCCTTTGCTTTTGAAATCAAGTATCTAGCTTCATTGACTTCTTTTGGACTAGTTCTCTTTGGACTGTTGGTTCCTGTTTCTTCCTAAACGATTAGATTACCTTTTTATTGCTTTGGCTTTTATTATCCTCAATAGACTGCTTGTTATTTTAACCCATCTGTGTGGTGTTTAAAATCAGCAAGGATCCTATTCTGGAGTACAACATGCATCTCCTTTGCCCTCACTCTCTTATGTTGCTTGTTCTAGTCCAGTACTTCTTCCCATTGATTCTATCAAGCCTCGCAAGGTTTGAATACTAAATATTGTATAAGATTGTCCCCATGAAGTCTAATAAATTCTATTCATGTGTTATGGGCAAGGCTCAGCAAATAGGAATTGCAGCAGACTTTGATGGTTTAGGTAGGAAGCTGCCTCTTGCCAGAGTCCAAACCTGTTGTAAGAGGCATGTTGTCAGGATACAGTGATGGGGAGATATTAGAAATATAGATATTTATACATATACTAGCGGTCCCCTGCCACGCGTTGCTGTGGCCCAGTCTGGTGATCTGGAAAATAAAGTAATGAGAAAATGTTGGTTTCTAATACATGTAATGTCTTTATGCTTGTGGGTTAAAAGTATTTCTTGTTGTTTCTTTGTCAGTGTTGATGTGGAGATTGTCTGGTTTGCCTACTCTGGAACATGCAACATATAATTGTCCTTCTTTAGGGGTCTCTTTCAAATCTTTGATACTGTATCTGTCATATAAGTGTGTGTGTGAATGGCTGGATGGCCCTTTGTTAGGAGGGCTTTGATTATGTTTTCTTGCCCTGGCGAAGGGAGTTGGACTGGATGGCCTTAAGGCAGCATTTCTCAACCTAGGAAGTCAAGACCCTGGAGTGGGGGGGGGGGGTCACCAGGGTGGTGTCAGAAGGGTCACCAAAGACCACCAGAAAACACAGTATTTTCTGTTGGTCATGAGGGTTCTGTGTGGGAAGTTTGCCCCAATTCTATCGTTGGAGGGGTTCAGAATGCTCTTTGATTGTACGTGAACTATAAATCCCAGTAACTACATCTCCCTAATGTCAAGGTCTATTTCCCCCAAACTCTATCTGTGTTCATATTTGGGCATATGGAATATTTGTGCCAAGTTTGGTCCAGATCCATCATTGTTTGAATCCACAGTGCTCTCTGGATGGAGGCGAATTACAACTCCCAAACTCAAAGTCAATGCCCACCAAACCCTTCCAGTGTTTTCTGTTGGTCATGGGAATCCTGTGTTCCAAGTTTGGTTCAATTCCATCATTGGTGGAGTTTGGAATGTTTTTTGATTGTAAGTAAACTATAAATCCCAGCAACTACAACTCCCAAATGACAAAATCATAATGTTTTGAGTGATCGTCACACCTTGTGTTGTGAGACATTTTGCTGCCAAATTTGGTGTGATTTCGTTCATTGGTTTTTGTTTTTTGTTTTTAAGGTACTCATTATGCACAGAGCATTTATATATATATATATATATAGATTGTATATACATTAGAAGCACTGAAATATAGAAAAATCAGGTTCTCTTTGTATTAGGAAGCCAAGTTGACAGGCCAGAAAGAATGCTGAAGGAGATCTGTGTTGAAAGAGGGAGAAGAAGGGAGGCCTTTTATCTATACAGAGACTGGTACAGCATAACACAGGCCATACCTTCTCACTTCTAAAAGTAAGGAGTCTCTCTCCGTCCCTCCTGACAGGTCAAAAGTAGGCCCCTGATGGATCTGTGTAAGCTGAATCCTAGTTATCTCTAACTTGCTGTAATCTGCTTTAGAAAAAAATATATGAAGATACGTGTTGTGGCTCAGTGTGCTGAGAATGATGGGATTCAGATTCCTGGCTGTTTTTTTGTGCCTCAGCCCGAGGCTCTCACAGACAGGGGAGATTCAAGCAAGTGGTTCTCACAAGAAAGGAATGCCAATAAGGGAGTTAGCGCCCAGGTGTCTTTCCACACTGATAGTGAGGCCTTGATCTGTAGACGAGAGGTCAGGTGTCGTGCTAAAGTGACATAGTAATGATGTTAATGTATGTAGAAGCATGGGACCACTGTGAGAGCAGGATGTTTTCATGCTTAGAAAACGCTATTTAGGCTTCTCACAAAGGAAGCGAAACTGTCAGTTCAACATAGCTTATTAGCCTGAAAGCTTCATGGAATAACCTTAGCCTGGAGCGGTACGCTTGGGACTTCTTACATCGTGATTCTTGGGGCAATAGTTTCCGTGCTTGTACCTGGGACTCTGGTTTGAACTTTGCCAATAGGATTATGTCTCCTGCTTTTACCTGAAGATCTCTGGAACTGTATCCTGCATTTAATCTTAATCTTTGGAACTTTGCAAGGCTTATTCTTGGTTTTGACTTGTATTTCTTCCTCAATAAACTATAAAACTACAGCTCTTGTGTGGTGGTGTTTGAAAGCAAGGTGAAGCCTACCTTGAGTTGCAACAATACACCCCTTGCATGTAGAAGATATAATTTGATACTTTTATGATGCTAAAGTGACGTAGTAATGATGTTAATGTATGTAGAAGCATGTTTCTTTGTTTGCCTGCATTTGAAGATGTATAAAAGGGAAAATCAATGCCTTTATCCTTACTCTGGTTCGCTTTTGGATGAGATTCCACACCAGAGTCTCAGCTGAAAATAAACGTACTTTTCTGTCTCCCCGAAACGATCGCTCTTGGTATTATCCCTCCTATCAGCCACAACAACAGCACAAGGATTTCTGGTGATCTTGGAAGAAATCAAACCTTGAATTAAAGTACAAACTGAACATTTCCTTCAAAATGCCCTCCCTCCTGCTGACAAAGAAATGGTCTCATTGCTACGTTCAGGAGAGCAATCAGTACTTTACTGTCTCGTTAGCTTCTCCTGAATGGAAGCCCTGCCAAACTGGCTCAGACACATACACCTTCCACTCTAGGATACTGAGCAATCCTGTTTGTTTTTGAAAGAGAGCAAACATAAATACTTGATCAACTTTGTTCCATTTGTGTGACTCCATTGTTTTAATCTCCCCAGACCATCCAAGCGTCATTGTGAATGTCCAGAATATGACAGGCAAAGGTCATTATCATACCTGCCTTTTTTTGTACGAAGCATAAGGTTATCACTTTAAGCACTGTGTGAGAAAAAAGGCAGTCTCATACAAGCGTATACAGTCACCAAAATAAGAATGAATTGTTTTTCTCTTTACCTGTTAAACCTGGCATATCTTTTTACATTCCTGAGAACTTTGAAAGTTGTTGGCATTGCCACCGCAGCCACCATAAATGAATTGCTCGCACTGTTTGCTCTTCTGGTTATAGTAATAGCGGCTATTTTTTTCTGAACACGGCCCTGAATTTTTAGGGACTGTACATATTGTAGGTATCCCTGAATGACGGGGAGAAAAACAAAGATAACTGGTCTGAGGTACACAGAGTTTTCACAAATACAATCTTGCAGCTCAATTCTACCTCTGCGCATGTCAACTGTGGCTCCATCTACACTGCCATATAATCTAGGTTCTGAATGCAAATTAACTGCATTGAAGTAGATTATATAGCAGTGTAGACTCGTATAATCCAGTTCAAAGTAGTTAATAGGGATTCTAAAACTAGATTACATGGCAGTGTAGATCTAACTTGAGAAATCAAGGGGAGAATCCAATGAGATTTATTCTAAGTCTTGGAACTAACCTTGAACTTTATCACTTATGTCCTTTTGGCTCTCGTCTCATTCATATCTCAGGGCCCTTCCACACAGTCCTATATCCCAGAATATCAAGGCAGAAAATCCCACAATATCTGCTTTAAACTGGGTTATCTGACTCCACACTGCCATATATTCCAGTTCAAAGCAGAAAATGTGGGATTTTATTCAGCTGTGTGGAAGGGGCCTTACGCTCAAGCTAATTATCAATACACAATCCTATGGCTAATCAACTAGAGTAGATGCATTAAATCAAAGACAATTGGTAAGTTATATTGATTAAGTGGACATACCTCACTTTTAATGTCATCTTGGTTAATAATGCACTATTAAGTATTAGAGCTAAAGTAGAGTCTCGCTTATCCAACCTTCGCTCATCCAATGTTCTGTATTATCCAAAGCAGTTTGCCTCCCACCCAGATCCACAGCTGTTTCAATACGTTGTGATGTTTTGGTGCTAAATTCCTAAATACAGTAATTACTACATAATGAACTATGTATTGAACTGCTTTTTCTGTTGATTTGTTGTAAAACATGATGTTTTGGTGCTTAATTTGTAAAATCATAACGTAATTTGACATTTAATAGGTTTTTCCTTAATCCCTCCTTATTATCCAACATTTTCACTTATCCAATGTTCAGCCGGCCCATTTATGTTGGATAAGTGAGACTCTACTGTATTCATTTATTATTACAAATATTTCACTTATGTATAAAAGAGACAATTAACCTCAAAAAAGGCAAGAAGAAAGGAAAAGAAATCTATAAAAAGAAATAGAGGAGATTGAAAAAGAATGTCATAAAGAGAGATATACAAATTTATGTAAGGTTGAGAGCTAAAAAAGAGGAATCGGATAAAATGGAAATAGATAAAGTACAAGAAAATCTAATATATTTAAGGAGGGAATTTTTTGAATTTAGTGATAGTAATTCAAAGATGTTAGCCAAATCCACACCAAAAAATGGAAGGTATAATAAGTATGATAAAAGATAAAACATGTAAAATGTGTAGAACTATGCAAGAAAAATTGAAGGTTTTCGAAGAGTTTTACAATGAATTATACCAGTTTTGGATGGTCTGGGAACAGAATATTATAAAAGTTTTAGAGAAGTTTTGATTCCAAAATTATTAGAATTGTATAACGGAATAATGAAAGGAGATAAGATGCCAGAATCATGGATGAAGTCATTAATAATATTAATACCAAAACCTGATAAAGATTTAACAGATCCAGGGTCATATAGGCCCAAATCGTTAGTTAATCAAGATGCAAAGATTTTATCTGCTATAATAGCCAATAGAATGAGCAAATGCATGTACAAGTATATTAAAAAAGATCAGTGTGGGTTTGTAAAAGGATGACAAATGTCAAATTTGATAGGGAGAGTATTAAATAAAATTTGTTTGGCTCAAGAGAAGAAGATAAAAGTAGGGATATTATCATTAGACATTTTTAAAGCTTTTGATTGTGTGGAATGGGGGACATTAAAGGAGATTACGAATAAATTTGGAATGGGAAGTAGAATAAAAGGAATATTAGAACAATATTATTCAAGAAATTCAGCAGTTGTAACTATAAATGATGGAGTGACAAAAGAAATAAAAGTGGCAAGGGGAACAAGACAAGGTTGCCCTCTGCGAAGTCTGCACGCACCAGTTGTACAATTGTGCCAATTGTGAAGGTGCTGCAATTCCAACAACAGATAGGGTATAGGGTTTTTAACTTTAAAGAACCCACCCGCTGTCACCAAATGCACAGACTGTTCTTAAACTCTGCCACCAATTATACAGGTGTGAGTGATTATGGATGTAATTAAGGTAACTGCCACCAACGTGAGGTACTGCCGATGAGATCTGGCTCCACAGATGCAGATTAATGGGGATGACACGGTCTTCAACAAAACTTAATAAGTTTATTTTGTACAAAGTGTATGGTTGCAGGCTGTGAAATAACTTGGAATAACTTATAGAACTTTGAATGTAACTTGGTTTGCAATACAGTTCACTCTTCTAGATGACACAATTTGTGATTGACTTTTACTGAGGTGAAGCACTTTATTAAACAATGTTTCCTAATGTGAATAGCCTTCCGATGTGATCTTTTCTTGATCAAATCCCAGATCTCTAGTCCTTCCCTGACTAATGATCTAAACGAGCTTCTCTTAGTCCTCTCTGACTAAAGAAACTATTTAGGTTTCTCCCTTCAGCCTTCCTAGACTGAAGAAACCTCCGGCTATTCACACACGCTGCTTCTCCACCCTTCACTCTCAACTCTTCACTGTCAACTCTAAACTGAACTGCTTCTTTTCAAAGACGCAGATAACATTTTCTTGCTTGGCTCCACCCACTTCTCACTCCCCTGCCTAGTCTCCTTGGCAACCTCCTGTGGATACAACCAGTTAACTCTAGCTCTCAGCTACTGTTACCAACATGAATATATTCTAACAATTAAACATATACACAGTATCAATGACTTCTGCACACCCTCTATCACCAATCTTGTTTGCTATGGTGATAGAATTATTTGCAAATGCCATTAGGAAAGATAAGAACTTAGAAGGGCTAGGAAAAAAAGGAAAAACAGAAGGTGAGTCTATTTGCCGATGATATATTGTTATTTATTGAAAACATAGTAAGTAAAATGGAGAAAATAAATTATCATTTAGAGATATTTGGGAAAACAACAGGTTTACAAGTTAATTGGAATAAGTCAGAAATGATGCTATTTAATTATACAAAGAAAGAAGAAAAAGATTTTATAGAACAGAGCAAAATGGGAATTAGAATTAAGAATAAATTAAAATACCTGGGAGTAATAACAAAGGATTTAAAAGAAATGGAAGAGGTAAATGTAGTAACATTGAGAAAAGTTGTTCAAAAAACGTTAATAGATTATGAAAATATACATTTATCTTGGTTTGGAAGGATAGCATTAGTAAAAATGAAAATACTTCCAAAGATAAATTTTATATTTAGGATGCTGCCACTTCAAATTACAGAAGAAGAGCTAAATAGATGGCAACAAATGATAAATAAATATTGTAATGGTAGTAAAAGAAATAGATTAAACAAACAGTTATGGTACAGATTGCAAAAAGAGGGAGGATTAGCACTCCCTAATATTAAAAAATATTACGAAGCGAGTAGATTAAGATTGGTTATAGAAGGAATGATAAAAAAGAGGGAGTAGATTGGCTAATAAAGGCTTGGGCGATCAAGAAAAAAATTGATTCTAAACTCATTTCATTTCTAAGGTGCGCTAGTGTTTCTAAATTCTGAGGACTTCCGAAATTTAAGATTTCAAAATTTCGAAATTTCCAAAATTTTGTAAATTACGAATCGATTCGTTAATGGCGGACGTGATTGCGCAATATGCTAAAAAAAACCTCCAAATGGGACAGGGGGAACTTCTGAAGCTTCCCTCTCCCTCTGTTGTTTCCTGTTGGTGTGATAAAACTAACAACAACTATATTATATTATATTATTATAATATTATTATATTATATTGTTGTATATTATATTATATAATAATATTATTATATTATATTATTGTATATTATATATATATATATATATTATATTATATTATTATAATATTATATTACTTTATAATATATTATATTGATATGTTTGTATAATGTGTTTTTAATTGCCTTTTTGATGTTGTTGTGTTAACCTTTACTATGTAAACTGCCTTGAGTCGCCATTTCGGCTGAGAAAGGCGGTATAGAAGTAAAGCAAATAAATAAATAAATAAATATATTATAAATTATATTATATTATATTATACAATTATAATATAATATAATAATATAGTAATAAAATATATAATAATATAATATAATATAATATAATATAATATAATATAATATATACAATACTATTGTTGAGACTCAGCATTCTGGCACAATCTGTGTTCCTTGGGTCGCAACAACTATAATATAATAGTATTATAATAATATAATATAATATAATATAATATACAATAATATAATATAATAATATTATTATATCATGTATTATATTATAGTATTGTATATTAGAGTGAGGCAAGAAGAAGCATGAGGAAAGAGGAGGGAAGCAGCAGAGCAAAGGGACCGGAAGTGGGGTAAATGCGAGATTGTAAAACTTGCACCAGACATACGAAAATAATTACGAAATAATTAGGAAATAATTAGGAAATAATTAGGAAATAATTAGGAAATAATTAGGAAATAATTAGGAAATAATTAGGAAATAATTAGGAAATAATTAGGAAATAATTACAAAAATTGGAAAAATTGTTTCGATTCTTAATTACTCCTCACAATATTCCTGCATGGTTCGATATTGGATCGTAAGCTAATTTAAATACGAATTAATAACGAATTACGAAATTAATGAACTGGATCGCCCAAGCCTACTAAGTAAGGATTCAGAAGAAGTGGAGGAACAAATTTGGAATATATTTTTAAACAGTTTATGAGAAAAGAAATTAGGGAAATTAGAAACCCAATGTTGAGCAATATATTAGAAGTATGGAACAAATATAGGAGAATGTTAATAACGGATGGTTAATAACAGATGGTTCAATTTAATAAAAAGGTAAAAACAATTAGAAAGGGGGAGGCAAAGAGAGAGAAGTCTCTAATTTTCAAAAATGTTCAGTCACATTTCAAGAAACCCCATGGTATGTAGAATTAAACGTTATTTTCCCTTACCTGTTATCGCTTTACACCTCTGACTGCATTTCGTAGCTGTGAGAAATCGATTTGCATTACCCAAGCAGCCAGTATAAATGAACTTTTCACACGCATGTTTCTCCATGTTATAGTAGTAGCGAGTATGATTTGCCTGACATCTCCCCTGTTCAGGTGGCAGTTTGCATACTGAAGGTAAAATTACTCTGCCTGGAAAAGCAGGAGAGCAACAAGAGAAAGAAAACTGTTGGTAAAGGTGATTTCAGTTTCTGGCATCCACATCCTGTGATCTCAGGTGTATAGCTATGATAGGGATTCTGTCCTCTCCAAATGAAATGTTTCTCCATCCGTCAAGTCTCTAGAATTGTAAAGATTAAGGCATTGAAAACTTTTCACATTCAGAAGTCTTTCATTTGTTTTGTTTTTATGCATTCATTTGTTCATCTTACCTGTCCCTTTTCTTTGTATGTCGAGTGGGGAAATGTGGGGAGCTATTAGGAAAATGTCATGTAGGAGCCAATGTCCATATTTCCCTCCCAAAGCCTTGCCTCCTTTCCCCCTTCTGTGCAAATACATTCATATGAACACATTTTACATATTCTCTAGTACAGTGTCGTGGCCCCCTCATGTTGTGGTGATCCCCAACCATAACATTATTTTTGTTGCTACTTTATAACTGTAATTTTGCTACTGTTATGAATGTTTATTTATTTATTTATTTATTTATTTACTGCACTTGTAGACCGCCGTTCCCAGCCCTAGGGCGACTCACGGCGGTGTACAACATGTAAAAACAGGTACAAATTACAACATAAGCAATATCACAACAACACTAAACAACATCACTATCAATAATACAATTACGCTAAATCATTCGCGACGTCTCATCATTGAATCACAATCCGAATCCCGTTATCCATGTTTCGTTCCGATCGTCAATTGCCAATTGTTGCAGCACTTACTCAAACGCCTTCTCAAACAACCACGTCTTTAGTCTCTTGCGGAATGTCATAAGGGAGGGCGCCAGTCTGATGTCCACAGGGAGGGTGTTCCACAGCCGGGGGGCCACCACTGAGAAGGCCCTGTCCCTCGTCCCCGCCAGGCGTGCCTGTGAGGCAGGCGGGATCGAGAGAAGGGCCTCCCCGGACGATCTCAAAGTCCTCTTGGGCTCATAGGCCGAGATGCGGTCAGACAGGTATTTTGGGCCGGAACCGTTTAGGGCTTTGTAGGCCAACACCAGCACCTTGAATTGGGCCTGGTAGCAGATCGGCAGCCAGTGGAGCTGGTACAACAAGGGCGTTGTATGCTCCCTGCGTCCCGCTCCTGTTAGTAACATGGCTGCCGCGCGTTGGACTAGCTGGAGCTTCCGGGCCGTCTTCAAGGGCAGCCCCACGTAGAGAGTGTTGCAGTAATATCTGACATGCAGGATGCATTATAATTCACTGAACCAAATTTGGTACAAATATCCAATATGCCCAGATTTCAATACTGGTGGTGTTGGTAGGGATTGATTTTGTCATTTCTGAGTTGTAGTTGCTGGGATTTATAGTTCACCAACAATCAAAGTGCATTCGGAACTCCACCAAGGATGGAACTGAACCAATCTTGGCACATAGAACTCCCACAATCAACAGAAAATACTGGAATGGTTTGGTGGGCATTGACATTGAGTTTTGGAGTTGTAGTTCACCTACATCCAGAGAGCACTGTGGACTCAAACAATGATGGTTCAAAACCCACACAATCTCTTTAATCATCTGGAAAGGCCCTGCTCACGCTCACACCTGTATCGCAAGCACGATTGGTGAGGACAAGGGAGAAGGCCTTCTCGGTGGTGGCCCCTCGACTCTGGAACTCGCTCCTCAGGGACATCAGACATGCCCCAACTCTGGCAGTCTTTAGGAGGAGCCTGAAAACGTGGTTATTCCAGTGTGCCTTCCCAGAATAAGGAAATACCCTCAGCAATAGGTCCCTAAATGCACTTTATCACAGATTTAGGATTGTCTGTGCGCCCCATCTCTACCTGAAAACTCTATCCCAGTTATATCCTACCTTGTCCATGTCCAGCATTATTTTTTAATTTTAAATTATTACATTTGGCCCAGCCATAGGTTTTAAATGCTTGTTGTTATTGTTACTGTCTATTGTTTACTTTTGTTTATGAGATTTATTTTAACTGTTGTATTGATTGTTTTCTTATTGCTTTTACTGTTGATGTACTTTGGGCTCGGCCTCATGTAAGCCACACTGAATCCCTTGGGGAGATGGTAGCAGGGTATAAATAGAGTTTTATTATATTATTATTATTATTATTATTATTATTATTAACTTGAGATAGATTGAGCAGCTGGTAGAGGTACCATTATGGATTTCCCCACTCCAAGGTGGTGAATCCACCAGCCACCCTTGGCCCTGTGTGTTTCTCTCCAACATCACCAATATCCAACACACACACACACATAATTGAAGATTTACTTTATAACCTGGCATGAATACTCAATATGCCCAAATATGAATATGCCCAAATATGGTGGAGTTTGGAGAAAATAGATCTTGACATTTGGGAGTTGTAGTTGCTGGGATTTATAGTTCACCTACAATCAAAGAGCATTCTGAACCCCAGCAATGATAGAATTGGGCTAAACTTCCCACACAGAACCCCCATGAACAACAGATAATACTGTGTTTTCTGATGGTCTTTCGCGACCCCCCCCCCCAGGGGTCCCGACCCCCAGTTTGAGAAACTTTGCTCTAGCATATCAAGATTCATGCGAGAAACTGCAACAGAATCACTGTATCTAGTTGATACAGTATCATTACTTAGAAACTTTGGCTAGAAATATAAACATCAATTGATATCTAATTTGTTTTTTCCACACAGAATCTCATCAGGATCTTGGTCCTATTGTGTAAGGCAATTTCCAACTTCCCCACTGTAAAATGTGTCCATATTTTTCGGAAACATGTTTTTGTATCAAATTCAATAGTTTATGGTGCCAATTTCTGGTTTCCAATGGTCCATTGCTGGGGGCAGTGTCTCAGTAGATGCACAACAACAACAACAACAGCTGCTGACAACATTAACCCCGCTATTGGCTGTTGTCCACTTGAATGTTCATTATACACACATTACAATAAATCAGGCATTGAAGGTACTACAACAACATCCAAACTGGCAATCCAGCACTGGTTTTGTTGTCAACATTCGACAACAACTTTAGTCAGTTTCTTTGGTGCTACATGTTGTTCATCACTCCAAAGGGTCTCAAGATTTGCTAGAGACATTGTTTTGCAAATTGATCTGTACAGGAGTTGATTATAAATTGTATGATTTTAACTGTATTTGTGTTTAGATTGGCTGCAGTAATGCTGGAGCGGCCTAAGTCAGAGGAGTCCTCCATGTGCTTGTGGTTGCCATGGAGACCGATGCTGGAGAGAGGGAAGTGGGAGGAGCTTAGAGGGGAGAGTTTGAAAAAAATGACAGTTAAAAAATCAGTTAGGGGTTTAGGTTTAGAGGAGTGAGCAGTCAGGAGTTAAGTTCAGGGGAGTGAGGAGTTAGGAGTTGGGAGAGAAGGAAAGGAAAGGTGGCGGAGTGACTTGTGAAGCAAAATTTAAGGCTTTGAAAAGCTGGGTTTGGCTATTGGAAGTTTCTCAGGCTAATGCAGCCGAATGGTGAAACATAGCTGGAATTCTTTTAGTCTAAGGAGAGGCTAAAGAATAGTTTACTTAGTATTTGATCTAGGGAGGATCAACTAAGGGAAACATCCCTGTATGGAAACTTTGTCTGAAACAAGTGCTCTACGTCAGAAAGATACTGTGTTACTTGAAAGAATGAACTAATAAAGTTACAAGTATTATTCCAAGTGCAACAAGGAAAAGTTACATCTTGCAACCACACGCTGTGTACTTAATAAAACTGTTAACTTTTATTTGAAGATTGCCTCAGCTCCGTCTATTCTGTGTACAAAGTGCCATTTCTCGCAATATTGCAACTTACCTCATGTGGTGGCAGAAACGTAGGGAAAAGTAACCAAATAAATCTACATTCTTCTCGCCAGTAACGCTACAGTATATACTGTGTAATTACTACTAAGTTATTACTTTCTTAATAAAGGAGGAGGTGCAATTGAACAGCCACCCTTCTAACTTGATGGTAAATTTGGTTCCTAATCGGCAACCTCCATTGCAAATTGGCTAAGTCTTTTTAAAATTGGGAACTGGGGTAAAATCTCCTGAATACTGGTTCCTTTCAATACTGGTTCCTTGGTGGCAACAATAAATCATCCCTCAGCTCCCCTGCTTCTTTTCATGATTCAGAAACAGAGAATGCTAAGCTGTTCAGATAGTTTAACTGGTGGCCTTGATTTGCCCAAATGATTTGGAACACTCAACCAGTTTACTTTCAATTTACAAATGTATTCTGTTTGGCCAGATGAAGGAGGTCTCTGATCAGCAGAGATGCTGCTAGCATCTCCTGTGGGCTAGCAGGATGACTGGCTCTCACCTGTAGTAGTCTTTCCAGAGGTTTTGTGAGTCAGATACTCTGAATGTCAAGAAGAAAGAAGAGAAGAGAAGGAAAGAGAAGAATATATGAGCCCATGAGGGCCTTGAGATCGTCTGGGGAGGCCCTTCTCTCGATCCCGCCTGCTTCACAGGCACGTCTGGCGGGGACGAGAGAGAGGGCCTTCTCGGTGGTGGCCCCCCGGCTGTGGAACACCCTCCCTGTTGACATCAGACAGGCGCCCTCCCTTATGTCTTTCCGTAAGAGCCTAAAGACATGGCTATTTGAGAAGGCATTTAACTGAGTGCTATATTAACTGGTAATGACAACTGGAACGGAATATGGATTACGAGATTGGTTATGATTCTACGATAAGACGGAGCGGATTATTTTAGTGTAATTATATGACTGTGTATTAGTGATATGTTGGTTTTTTCGTTATGGCTTTATTGTAAATTGTCTTTTATATGTTGTACACCGCCGTGAGTCGCCCTAGGGCTGAGAATGGCGGTCAACAAATGCAGCAAATAAATAAATAAATAAATAAATAAATAAATATAAGGACATCAGAATAGCCATGCTAGTTTCACCAGCTGTTTTCCTAGTGGCCAATTTGTTGTTTATGGGAAGTGGCATAGAGGAAAGGAATGCCAGTGCATCCCCCTTCCCAGTTCCCCAGGAATTGATGGAAAGTGGGGCACAGCCTCTGAAACTGGAGAAGTGTACATTTGAAATCTATAGTCCTCTTAAAAGCAAAGTTGGGTTGCTGTAAGTTTTTCAGGCTGTATGGCAATGTTCCAGAATCATTCTCTCCTGACGTTTCACCTGCATCTATGGCGGGCATCCTCACAACCTCTGAGGATGCCTGCCATAGATGCAGGCAAAACGTCAGGAGAGAATGCTTCTGGAACATGGCCATACAGCCCGAAAAATTTACAGCAACCCATTGATTCCAGGCATGAAATCCAACATGACAGGCCAGGTAACCATGAACCACACCTGGATCAAAGAGTTCTTACCTCTTGAGACTACACCTCTTTTTGCACTCCCCAATAGTGAGAAATCTATTTCCATTGCCTGGGCAGCCTCCATAAACAAACTTTTCACATTTGTGGCTCTTGATGTTGTAGTAATAACGGGTATGGTGCGCTTTGCAAGGCCCTTTGTCGGAAGGGAGTTTGCATATTGCCCTGAGTCCCTTTGGGGAGATAGGGTGGTCTACAAATAAAGTATTATCATTATTATTATTATCATCATTATTATTTTTGTAGGGAGGTTTGCCAGAAAACAAGGATAAGTAAATGGTCTCTATTTCCCAAATGTGTGCACCCATCTAGAATGATCTTGTGTTGGAGGCATGGCCCTCTTCTGCTGTTTATTATTATTATTATTATTATTATTATTATTATTATTATTATTATTATGGTTTCTCTCTGTTAACTGTAGCCTGACGACTACAGTTAACACACCAACACACTCTTTCCCTACAACGCTGTTACCAATAGATAGTAAATACATTCCCCACCAAGCTCTTTCAATATCACCTCCTCTCTTCAGTAGGAAAAGTTGTGCTAATTTGCCATTCTGTGATCCGGTCATCATATTCCTGTACACAATTGTACCCCTCCTTTCTGCATGACTGTGGTTGCTCTAATTGTATTATTAGTGTTAGCACAATTGCACCATTTCAGCATCATAAACAAAGCAAAAGTCAAGATAAATATGAAATAAAAGGGGAAAGTCCAAGTTGGGAATAGAGAGGAGATAGAGGGGAGCGGAGAAGAATCTATGCTGCAATGCCAGCAAAGAAGTGGATTGGGTCCATTTCATCCAAGCAGGTGACAGGAATATTGAAAGATTGGCAGCTATTCATGAGTTTTACCCATCAATTGTTAAGAACGGAAGAATCGAGGGGAGGCAACCCAGTAGTGTGATGCACATGGTGTCATGTGATAGGCAATGCTGGTTTGCCTTCCTAGTGTGATAAAGTCACCCGTTTTCATGTGAGTTCTAGCAATATCAGCCAATAGCCAACTATGTAGAATTGCAAGTTCCCCGGATGTTTTCAATTGTGATTATAATGCAATCAACCTGCCTTGAAGATGGAAATTTACAGAATGTCCAGCAGATGGTGGCACCTTCTTCCATATGTCATCTCACATGTAAAAGGTAAAGGTAGTCCCATGACATTAAGTCCAGTCATGTCTGACTCTGGGGTATGGTGCTCATCTCCATTTCTAAGCCAAAGAGCCAGCGTTGTCCGTAGACACCTCCAAGGTCATGTGGCTGGCATGACTGCATGGAGCGCCGTTACCTTCCCGCTGGAGGGGTACCTATTGATCTACTCACATTTGCATGTTTTCGAACTGCTAGGTTGGCAGAAGCTAGGGCTGACAGCGGAAGCTCACACCGCTCCCTGGAATCGAACCTGCGACCTTTCGATCAACAAGCTCAGCAGCTCAGTGCTTTAACCCACTGTGCCACAGGTCTTCAGTTTTTCTTTTTGTAGTAGTAATAGTTGAAATGAGATGGGAAAGATAGAACAGGAAAGTCCTCTCCTTGATGCTACTAGGAGCTCTCCAAATGAAAACATTCATCAATTGGGTTTTGGTAGAATTTGTTGCTCAGAGGCTACTCACTGCTGCTATGTTTAGATTGTGAGGAGGAGGAGGGTAGTTTTAGTCTAGGAGTAATCAAAATGCAGCCACATGTTCCCCCACTGGACAATTTTTGTGGTTTCAAAGGTACAAAGTAATGCATAAATGGTTCTGGGGTGTAGAGGGCATTTCCCCCATGTTTGGAGGTTCCAATAGTCTCCAAACGATAAAACAACATTGCAGGAAAAAAAGAAAGAGAAGAAAAAACATTTTTGCCCCCAAATGCCCTCTTTTGGGATAGCATTTTCATTACATATTGTGTAACTCCCTCACCCATGCCCCATCCCCAGGACAATTTAGACCTAGATAAGACCTTTTTTAGGTTCTTGTGGGTTTTTTCGGGCTATAGGGCCATGTTCTAGAGGCATTTTCTCCTGACGTTTCGCCTGCATCTATGGCAAGCATCCTCAGAGGTAGTGAGGTCTGTTGGAATTAGGACAATGGGTTTATATATCTGTGGAATGGCTGGGGTGGGGCAAAGAGCTCTTCTCTGCTGGAGCTAGGTGTGAATGTTTCAACTGACCACCTTCATTAGCATTTGAAGGCCTGGCTGAGCCTGGGAAAATCTTTTGTTGAGAGGTGTTAAGCTGTGCCTGGTTGTTTCCTCTCTATTTATTTATTTGCTTTATTTCTATACCGCATTTTTCAGCCTAAATCAGCAACTACTGTTTTGCTGTTGTAATTTTAGAGTTTTTTAATACTGGTAGCCAGATTTTGTTCAATTTCATGGTCTCTTCCTTTCTGTTGAAATGGGAGTGACAGCCGAGAAGAAGAGATGGCCGAGAAGGCTCTCATAGCAAGAAAAGAAGCAATAACTGGGATTGTGTGGCAGCAGAGGCATGATAATACTAAGCACTGCTTTCCCCTATCATCTATCATTTGCCTGTTTGTTTACACATCTTATAAAACATGAGCAGTCGTCTGACCATCAGGATGCCACATAAAACACACAAACAAACAACAGCAACAACATTTGGATCCAGAACACCAACAACATCTGCAACCAGTGCTGATTGTGGTGCTAAAGTTAAATAAATCGCAATCATGGAAACCTTTTCAAATGAGAAAATATCACACTGGTAAAGTGTAAATCCCCAACAGGTGTAGCTGTGTGTCTTCTTCCTCCTTAAGTACTCAACCTACCTGCTTTCCAGCTCATGACCATCACTAGCTGAAGGAGAATGGGGGAAACATGAGAGGTAGTCAAGCAGCAATGATTTTGCATTCTCACAGTTAATTTCAGGAAGTTGATGGCATCATAGAATCATAGAATCAAAGAGTTGGAAGAGACCTCATGGGCCATCCAGTCCAACCCCCTGCCAAAAGGCAGGAATATTGCATTCAAATTACCCCTGATAGATGGCCATCCAGCCTCTGTTTAAAAGCTTCCAAAGAAGGAGCCTCCACCACACTCCATGGCAGAGAGTTCCACTGCTGAACAGCTCTCACAGTCAGGAAGTTCTTCCTAACGTTCAGATGGAATCTCCTTTCTTGTAGTTTGAAGCCATTGTTTCGCGTCCTAGTCTCCAAGAAAGCAGAAAACAAGCTTGCTCCCTCCTCCCTGTGGCTTCCTCTCACATATTTATACATGGCTATCATATCTCCTCTCAGCCTTCTCTTCTTCAGGCTAAACATGCCCAGCTCTTTAAGCCGCTCCTCATAGGGCTTGTTCTCCAGACCCTTGATCATTTTAGTCGCCCTCCTCTAGACACATTCCAGCTTGTCAATATCTCTCTTGAATTGTGGTGCCCAGAATTGGACACAATATTCCAGGTGTGGTCTAACCAAAGCAGAATAGAGGGGTAGCATGACTTCCCTAGATCTAGACACTATGCTCCTATTGATGCAGGCCAAAATCCCATTGGCTTTTTTTGCTGCCACATCACATTGTTGGCTCATGTTTAACTTGTTGTCCACGAGGACTCCAAGATCTTTTTCACACGTACTGCTCTCGAGCCAGACATTGTCCCCCATTCTGTATCTTTGCATTTTGTTTTTTTCTGCCAAAGTGGAGTATCTTGCATTTGTCACTGTTGAACTTCATTTTGTTAGTTTTGGCCCATCTCTCTAATCTGTCAAGATCGTTTTGAATTGTGCTCCTGTCCTCTGGAGTATTGGCTATCCCTCCCAATTTGGTGTCGTCTGCAAACTTGATGATCCTGCCTTCTAGCCCTTCATCTAAGTCATTAATAAAGATGTTGAACAGGACCGGGCCCAGGACGGAACCCTGCTGATGGCACTCCACTTGTCACTTCTTTCCAAGATGAAGAGGAAGCATTGGTGAGCACCCTCTGGGTTCGTCCATTTAACCAATTACAGATTTCAGTTGATTTCAGGAAGTTGATACTATCTTCCTGGACCTCAAAAGTAGGTCCAGAAGTATCCCATTTTGAGAGAAAAATGGGATATTAATTCAATAAAGAAACAAACAAAACTCCTGTCTTCCCATAGTTGTGTTGGGATCTGAGAAGGATGCTCCTTGTCCTCTCTCATCAGTTCTAGGAGTACTTTTCAATGTTGCCCCTGTACGTTACTGTTGGAATGCCATCCATTTTTGTTACAAACAGAATCAGAAACAAATAGAAAATGGCAAACTGTGTTTCAGAAAGTGACATCTATGGCATTGCTTTGGTTAAGCCATTTAAAATCATCCAGCCACCTCACTTCATTTTCATAATCATACGTTTGGCGGTGTCTGGCATCATCAAAGGTAATAAATACAGTAGTCCATTACAGTAGTAGTAGCAGGATGAATGGTTCTCACCTGCAGGCGAGACGTCTTTAATTGAAGGTGCTGGTCAGAGTATCAGTAGTCCAAGAAGAAGAATGGAAGAACATAGGAAAATAAGAAGATGCATGATGGATTAGTGAAAAAAAACCTACTTTGTCACACAGCAATCTACACAGACACAACTGATTGACAAAGGGTTCATCTCATGCAAGTCCGCCCTGTTCCCCGATTTCCATGCACTTTTAAAACAGTTCATAGACGAAGTACAATGAGCCTATCTGTTGGAGTTCAGCCTGTGATTGTGTTTCAAGATCAAGGTGCTTTAGATGTGGGGAATGATGTCAATGAGGGTCAAGATGGTGATGGTCTGGTCAATGATATTAATGCAGAGAATGACATAGAGACACCGGTTCAAAGTGTAGTTTCCCATGAGAATGTTCCTATAGGGCAAGGGTTCCTCAAACTTTTTAAACAGAGGGCCAGGTCCAGGCATGTAGCCAAGGGAGGGCTTGGGGGGCTTCAGCCCCCCCCCCAAATTCTCATGGTGGTCCGCGAGAAGGCCTTACTGATACATTATTTAAACTGTTATGTTTATTCATATCATGATCTGATCACCATGCTCAATATATCCCATATGCATGGGGTATTGGGGTAACGATACAAAAGGTTTGCTAGGGTAGACCCTCTTTCACTCAGACTCAGTCCCCCTCCCCGAACCAAACTCAGCCCCCCCCCCCCAAAAAAAAACAAAATCCTGGCTACGGGCCTGGCCAGGTCACAGTCTCTCAAACTGTTGGAGGGCCAGATTATAATTTGAAAAAAACATGAATGAATTCCTATGCACACTGCACATATCTTTTTTGTAGTGCAAAAAACACTTTAAAACAGTACAATAATTAAAATGAAGAACAGTTTCAACAAATATAAAATTCAGTTCTTGTGGGTTTTTTCGAGCTATATGGCCATGTTCTAAAGGCATTTCTCCTGACGTTTTGCCTGCATCTATGGCAAGCATCCTCAGAGGTGAGGTCTGCTGGAACTGGAAAAAAAGGGGTTTATATATCTGTGGAATGACCAGGGTGAGACAAAGGGCTTTTGTAAGTTGGGCTAGGTGTGAATCTTTCAACTGACCACCTTGATTAGCATACAATGGGCTGACTGTGCCTGGAGCAAACTCTTCTTGAAAGGTGATTAGATGTCCCTGCCTGTTTTTCTCTCTGCTGTTTTAATTTTAGAATTTTTTAATACTGGTAGCCAGATTTTGTTCATCTTCATGGTTTCTTCCTTTCTGTTGAAATTGTCCACATGTTTGTGGATTTCAATGGCTTCTCTGTGTAGTCTGACATGGTGGTTGTGAGAGTGGTCCAGCATTTTTGTGTTCTCAAGACCAAGAACAAGCCACGAGAGTCAAGATGAAGATCCACCCAGAGGAAAAGTGTTCCTGCCATACATCAAGGGAACCACTGACCGCATAGGGAAGCTGATGAGGAAACACAACATACAAACCACCTACAAACCCACCAAGAAAATCCAACAAATGCTACGTTCAGCAAAGGACAAGAGGGATCCTCTCACCTCTGCAGGAGTCTACCGTATACCATGCAGCTGTGGACAAGTCTACATAGGGACCACCAAACGCAGCATTGCCCAGACACGAATCAAGGAACATGAAAGGCACTGCAGACTACTCCAACCAGAGAAATCAGCCATAGCAGAGCACCTGATGAACCAACCTGGACACAGCATTTTATTTGAGAACACAAAAATGCTGGACCACTCTCACAACCACCATGTCAGACTACACAGAGAAGCCATTGAAATCCACAAACATGTGGACAATTTCAACAGAAAGGAAGAAACCATGAAAATGAACAAAATCTGGCTACCAGTATTAAAAAGCTCTAAAATTGCAACAGCAAAAACAGCAGAGAGAAAAACTGGCAGGGACATCTAATCACCTTTCAAGAAGAGTTTGCTCCAGGCACAGTCAGCCCATTGTATGCTAATCAAGGTGGTCAGTTGAAAGATTCACACCTAGCCCAACTTACAAAGCCCTTTGTCTCACTCTGGTCATTCCACAGATATATAAACCCCTTTTTTTCCCAGTTCCAGCAGACCTCACCTCTGAGGATGCTTGCCATAGATGCAGGCGAAACGTCAGGAGAAATGCCTCTAGAACATGGCCATATAGCCCGAAAAAACCCACAAGAACTGAGTGATTCCAGCCATGAAAGCCTTCGACAATAAATATAAAATTATTAGTATTTCAATGGGAAGTGTGGGCCTGCTTTTGGCTGATGAGATAGGATTGTTGTTGCTGTTGTGTGCTTTCAAGTCGTTTCAGACTTAGGTTGACCCTGAGTGAGGGCCGGGTAAATGACCTTGAAGGGCCGCATCCGGCCCTGGACCATAGTTTGAGGACCCCTGCTATAGGGAATAGGGATGATAATTTACTTCCTGGATTGCTCCCAGAGAGTTCCCAGGATTTGGGATTTGAAAACAACTTGGCGCCTGGAGTAACTAATGAGCATATAGATAATAAGCATATAGACAGACGGATGGAAAGTAGCCAAACAGATTGGCCAAGGCCTTCGCTGTTCTGCCAGGCTTTGACAGATAAGAATGAGAGGCATTCAGGGAAAACAAAAACAGTTTCTGAGTACTTGGAATTAACGAGGGAATATTAAGTTCCTACCATGGGAAATAGTCAGATGAAGCATTGTTTCAGATTCATGCAAAGTTCCTGCTCTTGTCCCATGTAAGCCTTGCTTGGAAGATTTATGTTAAGGACTTCTTGATGTCTGGTTTGACTCGTAGTCTCTTGTGATTACTTATTCATGCCTTGGATCACCGTTTCCTTGTTTCTTTGGATTTTATTAGAGAAGTCTGTACTTTGTTTTTGAACTTTGCTGAACCCTACCTTGGACTAATTTGTTCCCAGGGGCGGCTCGTCCATTACGCGAAGTAAGCGGCCGCAGAACACTTTTTTTTGCCAGGGGCGCAGAGGCGCCTCTGTAAATGCCCCTCGACTGCCATTTGAGGAGCGCCCCCTCAGCTCACAACAGCCGGGGGGGAGCCTAGGCTTTCTTGCCTCGCTGCCGGGTGATCATCTTCCCAAAGGGGCCGGGTCCTTGAGCCTCACCTAGCCCCTCTCATTCCTGCTCCACCCGGCCACTGGGTGCGCGAGCAGAGCAGGCACTCAATTGTTCTCCGCATTCGATCCCTTCCCCATGACCGGCTCCCTTTCCCGATCCCCCGGCTCTCCACCCGCCTCCTCTCCTCTCCCCAATCTGCGGGTGGGCTAAGGGGTGGAGCAACCGCACGTGGCCCGCTTTGGGTCCGGAGGCATGTTTGAAAGTCAGGAGAAGAGGCAACTTTTGGTCGGGGTCTTCAGGCATGCCTCCGGACCCAAAACGAGCCAGGCAAGGGAGCAAATGTGGCAAGTGTAGTTACTGGGATGTATAGTTCACCTACAATCAAAGAGCATTCTGAACTCCACCAATGATGAAATTGAACCAAATATGGCACACAGAACTCTCACGACAAACAGAAAATATATAGCAATGATTGGTTGGGGGTGGGGCGCCAAAATACTGTTTGCTTACCATTGAAAATTACCTAGGGCCGCCTCGGTTTGTTCCTGCTTATCACTCTCGTAATTGGATTTACATTACAGGCTCCATCTTCCTGTGTACTAAACATCTCATGTCCACCAAAGAAAACTTGAAGCCCAGCTTCCAAACAGCTTCATTTGGCAGAAAAAAATTGGAATATAGGCTTGCCTGGTGGGTGACTACATCTTGACAGGACAGTTAGCCCAATGTTGATCCAGAGTGGGCTACTCCGGATCTGCATTGGGGCAGGAATCCTGACAGTCCCTGAGCTGGCTTGGGAGCTGCGTCCACCCTTCTAATATAATGACTTCAGAGCTGATCCAGCTCCTCTCTGGATTAAACGACATGTCAAACACATTCTAAGAGACAGATAGAGTCCACATCTACACTGCCATATAATGCAGTTTGAAACTATATTATATGATCAGTGTTAACTCGGGCAGTTCAGTGCAATTAAACTGCATTATATGAGTTCTACTACACTGATTCAGGGCCCTTCCACACAGCCCTACAAACCAGAATATCCAGGCAAAAAATCCCACATTATCTGAGTGTGGACTCAGATAACCCAGTTCAAAGCAGATATTGTGGGATTTTCTGCTTTGATATCCTGGGCTATAGGGCTTGTGGAATGGCCCCATATCATGCAGTTTGAAACTGCATTACGTATCAGGGGAAATAGGGCGTTGTTAGATGCTGCATGTACTTCTACTCCAAGGCTGGAAACCACTTTGAGTCCCATTATGGGAGAAAGGCAGCATAAATCTATATAAATAACTAGCTATACCCTCCACGCATTGCTTCTTTCCCTCCTTCCTTTGCTCCCTCTTTCTTTCTTCCCCTTTTTTATTCTTTCCTTCTCTCCTTCCTTCCTTCACTACCTCTTTCCTTCCTTCTCCCCTTTTTCTTTTCCTCCCTCTTTCTCATCTTTCTTCCTTCCCTCCCTTTCTCTCCTTCCTTTGCTCCCTCTTTCTTTCCTTTCTTCCCTTTTTCTTTCTTTCTCTCCTTCCTTCCTCTTCTATCTTTTTACTTCCTTCCCCCTACTTCTTTCTCTCCTTCCTTTGCTCTTTGCTTCCATCCTTCCTTCTTGCTTTCCTTCTTTCTCGCTGTCCCTCTTTGTCTCCTTTCTTTCTTCCTTTCTTTCCTTTCTTCCTTCTCTACCTCTTTCCTTCCTTCCATTGCTCTTTGCTTCCATCCATCCTTCTCTCTTTCCTTCTTTCTTTCCCTCCCTCTTTCTCTCCTTCCTTTCTTTTATCCCTTCCTTCCCTCCCTCTTCCTTTCCTATTTTTCTGCATTGTCATTTAGCTTTTCATCATTTAGCTTTTGGGGGGTTTTAAGTCCTTTCTGCTATTTTTGTTTTTTTTAAATGAGTGATGGTCACTTGTTGGTCTGTTAGGGGTATCATGTCCAAATCTGGTGTCAATTCACCCAGTGGTTTTTGAGTTCTGTTAATCCCACAAACGAACATTACATTTTTATTTACATATAAAATGTAATGTTCGTTTGTGAGATTGACATAACTCAAAAATCACTAGACGAATTGCCACCAAATTTGGACAAAAGACACCTTCTAATCCAAGGGGCAACATCACTCAAAAAAATTGATTTTGTAATTTGGGAGTTGTAGCTGCTGGGATTCATAATACACCTACAATCAAAGAGCATTCTGTACTCCACTAATGATGGAATTGAACCAAATATGACACACAGGACTCCCATGACCAACAGAAAACACTGGAAGGGTTTCGTGGGCATTGACCTTGAGTTTGGAAGTTGTAGTTCACCTACATCCAGAGAGCGCTGTGGACTCAAACAATGATGGATCTGGACCAAACTTGGCACGAATATTCCATATGCCCAAATATGAACACAGATGGAGTTTGGGGAGAAATAGACCCTGACATTTGGGGATTGTATTTACTGGGATTTATCGTTTACCTACAAACAAATAGCATTCTGAACCCCACAAATGACAGAAGTGGGGCAAACTTCCCACACAGAACCCCCATGACCAACAGAAAATACTTAAGGCCATCCAGTCCAACTCCCTTCACCAGGGCAAGAAAACATAATCAAAGCCCTCCTGACAAAGGGCCATCCAGCCATAGATATAGATAGATATACAGTATATGATTCACACACAGCTATAGTATCATAGGTTTGAAAGGACAATTCTATGTTGCATGTTCCAGAGTAGGCAAACCAGACACTCTCCACATCAACACTGACAAAGAAACAAGAAGAAATACTGTTTGCCCACAAGCCTAAAGGAATTACATATATTAGAAACCAACACTTTCTCATTCCAGATCACCAAAGTGGGCCACGGCAACGCATGGCAGGGGACGGATAGTATGCAATAAATAAACAAATAAGTCATTTATCCTTATTTTAATTCATGTTTATATAGCTATAGAATTTTATACATATTTCTCATATTTGTTTATGTTTATTTTTTCCTGCCCTTCTCTGATACTTTGGTTGAAGTGTGTATAATTTTGTTGTATGTAGCACACAAAAAACCTCCCACAATTACTAAAAAAAAATACAGAGTGGGAAACTACCATGTTAGGATTAATAACATCTCATTTTGATGGTTTTTCTGAGTCTTACCAGTGGTCGTTTCCTCATCTGGTCGTGTAGTGGGTGTTGGAAGCACTTCTGTTAGTAGCCCAAGAAGATAGCATAAAAGCGGAAAGACATAAGAAGATAAAGAAGAACCATGTTGGATCAATGCAATAACCCATCTAGTTCAACGTATTATTATTATTATTATTATTATTATTATTATTTACAGTATTTCTATACCACTTTTCTCACCCTTAGGGGGGACTCAAAGTGGTTTACACATAACTGACAAAACTTCAGTGCCATACATTGGACAACCATAACAACCACAATAATAAAACCACAATTAAACATAAATCATAATTAGACAGTACATAAGCAATCATTAAAACAATCTATATATATAAAAAGCTTAAGGGCATAGTTAGGCATTCAAAAACAGAGAAACCACCGGATGAAATCTCACCAAATTTGCCCTGCTAATACCTCTTCCCCCAAGGTATGACCAACAACCCTCAAAACACCAATACGCAACAACACAAACTCACAATACCCTAAAAACACGGAGCATGCGCAGAAGTCTCAGGAGGAATACGATGAGGAGGAAGGACTCCATTTCCCAGCTTCCCCTGCGCCCAAGTCGCCCTCCGCATGCACACTGCCGCATGCCTGCCTCCCTCTACCCCAGTAGTTCTCAACCTTCTTAATGTCACGACCCCTTAATACAGCTTCTCATGTTGTGGTGACCCCCAAGCATAAAATTATTGTTATTGCTACTTCATATCTGCAACTTTGCTACTGTTATTATATAAATACCTGATATGCAGGATGTATTTTCATTCACTGGAGCAAAAGTGACACAAATACTCAATACACTCAAATTCGAATACTGGTTGGGTTGGGGGAATTGATTTTGTCATTTGGGATTTGTAGTTGTTGGGATTTATAGTTCACCTACAATCAAAGAGCATGCTGAACTCCACCAACGACGGAATTGAACCAAACTTGGCACACAGAACTCCCATGGCCAACAGAAAATACTGGAAGGATTTGGTGGGCAATGATCTTGAGTTTTGGAGTTGTAGTTCACCTACATCCACAGAGCACTATAAAACAATGATGGGTCTGGACCAAAATTGGCACTATATGCCCAAGTGTGAACACTGGTGGAGTTTGGGAAAAATAGACCTTGACATTTGGGAGTTGTAGTTGCTGGGATTTATAGTTCACTTACAATCAAAGAGCATTCTGAACCCCACCAATGATAGAATTGGGCCAGACTTCCCACTAAGAAACCCCGCGACTAACAGAATAAATAAAAATATTGTGTTTTCTGATGGTCTTTGGCAACCCCTCTGACATCCCCCCTTGCACCCCTCCCCCAGGAGTCTTGACCCCCAGATTGAGAAACACCACCCTGTGAGATTTCTGGTTTTCAGTGGGATCTCAAATCTTATGGAAACCTAGGATTCAATAAGAGATCCTTCTCTCACAATATTTTAGATCCATATCATGTGTACCAAATTTCACATGAATACTCAATATGCCCAAATATGAACTCTGGTGGAGCTTGGGGAAAATAGATTTTGACATTTGGGAGTTGTAGTTGCTGGGATTTATAGTTCACCTACAATCAGAGAATTATGAAGCGCACCAATGATAGAATTGGGCTAAACTTCCTCCACAGAACCCTCACGACCAACAGAAAATGCTTTGTTTTCTGACGGTCTTTGGCGACCCCTCTGAAATCCCCTCGCAACCCCCCCCCCAGGGGTCCCGACCCCCAGGTTGAGAAGCACTGCTCTACCCCATCGCTCCCACCGCTGCCTCACATACACAGATGGAAAAAGATCAGGAAAGATTGCGAGCCCAGCCTGAGAAAGCCCACCAGGCCGATGTAAGCACAAACGGCCGGGGAGGGCATGGGAGCTGCGGGGGGCCGCCAAGGGCAACAAAAACAACACGAAACGGGAGGCCCGCCGTCTTCTCTAAGCCGGGACCTTGATTTCTACGGCGGCCCGACACCCCTCTTGCCTTCGGCGACCTCCAAACCTGCCCGGTGGGAGGTGGGTCTCTCCCAGCTGAACCCTCATGACCAACAGAAAAAACTTTAGCCCATCCACTACAACTCCCTTCACCAGGGCAAGATAACGCAATCACACTTCTCCTGACAAAGACTAATCCACCCATACATATGGATAGATGCATCTATCTATATATAAATGCTCTGTGCATAAGGAGTACCTTAAAAACAAAACAACCAATGCACGAAATCACACCACATTTGGCAACAAAACGTCTCACAACACAAGGAGTGACCATCACTCTAAAAATTAGGATTTTGTCATTTGGGAGTTGTAGCTGCTGGGATTTATAGTTCACCCACAGTTCACCTACAATCAAAGAGCACTCTGAACCCCATGGACGACAGAATTGGGGCAAACTTCCCACACAGAACCCCTATGACCATCACAAAATACTTAAGCCTTCCAATCCAACTCCCTTCATCACGGCAAGAAAACGTAATCAAAGTCCTCCTGACAAAGAGCCATCCAGCCATAGATAGATAGAGATAGAATCATAGAATCATAGAATCAAAGAGTTGGAAAAGACCTCATAGGCCATCCAGTCCAACCCCCTGCCAAGAAGCAGGAATATTGCATTCAAATCACCCCTGACAGATGGCCATCCAGCCTCTGTTTAAAAGCTTCCAAAGGAGGAGCCTCCACCACACTCCGGGGCAGAGAGTTCCACTGCTGAACGGCTCTCACAGTCAGGAAGTCCTTCCTCATGTTCAGATGGAATCTCCTCTCTTGTAATTTGAAGCCATTGTTCCGCGTCCTAGTCTCCAAGGAAGCAGAAAACAAGCTTGCTCCCTCCTCCCTGTGGTTTCCTCTCACATATTTATGCATGGTTATCATATCTCCTCTCAGCCTTCTCTTCTTCAGGCTAAACATGCCCAGCTCCTTAAGCCGCTCCTCATAGGGCTTGCTCTCCAGACCCTTGATCATTTTAGTCGCCCTCCTCTAGACACATTCTAGCTTGTCAATATCTCTCTTCAATTGTGGTGCCCAGAATTGGACACAATATTCCAGGTGTAGTCTAACCAAAGCGGAATAGAGGGGTAGCATGACTTCCCTAGACCTAAACACTATGCTCCTATTGATGCAGGCCAAAATCCCATTGGCCTTTTTTGCCGCCACATCACATTGTTGGCTCACATTTAACTTGTTGTCCACGAGGACTCTGAGATCTTTTTCACATGCACTGCTCTCAATCCAGGCATAGATAGATAGATAGATAGATAGATAGATAGATAGACAGATAGATATGATTCACAGACACACAGATATAGTATCATAGATTTGAAAGGCACCCCTAAAGAAGGACAATAATATGTTGCATGTTCCAGAGTAGGCAAACCAGACTCTCTCCACATCAACACTGACAAAGAAACAGCAAGAAGTACTGTTTACTCACAAGCATAAAGGAATTACATATATTAAAAACCAACATTTTCTCATTACTTTATTTTCCAGATCAACAGACTGGGCCACAGCAACGCATGGCAGGGCACCGCTAGTAAATAATAAAAACAGTCTTGCCAATCGTATTGTCATTCTAGTCCATGTCCTTTAAACTCTACAAACATCTACTGTCCGAAGGCCTGATCCCAAAGCCATGATTTTAATCTCTTTCTAAAAACCAGGAGGGAGGGAGCAGATCTTACCTCATTTGGGAGTGTGTTCCATAGGCCTTTAAAGCCCTAAACGGTTCCAGCCCAAGCTACTATCCGACCGCATCTCTGCCTATGAACGCACCAGGACTTTGAGATCTTCCGGGGAGACCCTGCTCTCAATCCCGCCTGCTTCTCAAGCACGGCTGGCGGGGACGAGAGATAGGGCCTTCTCGGTGGTGGCTCCTCGGCTGTGGAACGCCCTTCTTACGGACATTAGACTAGCACCATCTCTATTGGTATTCCGCAAAAAAGTGAAGACCTGGCTGTTTGAGCAGGCGTTCGAATAATTAGTGCAATGATTGGTTAATGAACACTGGAATGGAACAATGGATGACGAATCTGGAACATGTTTTTGATGATGGGACGACAGTGAATGGGTATTGTAGTAATTGTTTATTAATTGTGTAATGTGTTAGGTTGTTAACTGTTTCTATACTGTAGCACTGAATTTTTGCTGTTCGTATTTGTTGTGAACCGCTGTGAGTCGCCTTCGGGCTGAGAACAGCGGTATATAAGTAAGGTAAATAAATAAATAATAAATAAATAGGCGAGGGACCACAGCTCAGAAGGCCCTGTCTCTTGTCCCCGCCAGAGGCATTTGCGCAATTGACGGGAGCGAGAGAAGGCCTCCCCGGATGATCTTAGATTACGAGATGGGACGTAGGGATGGATGCGTTCGGACAAGTAAGCTGGGCCAGAACCATATAGAGCTTTATAGGTCAAAACCAGCACTTTGAATTGTGCTCGGAGATGGACTGGCACCAACATGTATAACAAAAGAGAGGCTGCTCTGCCTTGGGTGATTTCATGCAAATATTCCATTAGGAATAAAGCCTTTTCATTAATACGATGTGCCATAATGGAACAAAGTAGGGGCAGAACTCTACATCATGTAATAAGGCCTCAGGGATTGTCCTTTCTTGATATTTTGCTGGGCCTACTGCCTGATGTAGAGTTCAGATCCTTCTTTGTTCTATGATGGCACACAGTATTAATAAAGTAGTTTCATTCTTAACAGGATACTTGCACGAAACAGCCCAAGGCAACTGGGATTAGGAATTTACGTATTTTTTGGTCTGGAGGAGGCAGCATGTTCTTCCATTAAAAATATTCCTGTTCCCTATTTCTGTTCATGCACTTGGAACATGAAGTCAATTACAAAGTGCTTTTTGATGGATGTCGTTCAAGTCCTCTCCAAGGTTTCCTTCAGTGCTAGACAAACTGCCATGACAGTGTTCCTCAACCTTCCTAATGCTACGACTCCTTAATAGAATTCCTAATGTTGTGGTGACCCCCAACCATAAAATTATTTTCATAATTTTGCTACTCCTGCATAAATTTGTTGATTTTTGCGAGATGAACGAACTGCAGGTGAACTACGATAAAACCAAAATCTTGGCATTTGGGAAAAACAACAAAAGACAAGTCTGGAAGATAAAGGGCCATTATATTGAGCAAGTAAAACATTTCAAATACCTAGGTCTCTGGTTTAGCAACAACTTGTCATGGTCCACCCACTTAAAATATACACTGGCCCGGGCCAAATCGAGTGGCAGTGCGACCAGGAGGTTCTTCCACTCCAGGGGTAACCAATATATATCCCCTAGCTCTGCAAGTCTTCAAAGCAAAGGCGATGTCACAACTTCTCTATGGAGCACCCATCTGGTTAACCCCCAATAACAGCGCCATCAGATCTTTACATTCGAAATTCCTCCACAAACTATATGGTGCCCCCAACTGTGTCCCGTATGCAGTTCTTTGTCTTGAATCTGGGCAATATTCTATTGAGGCTACTATCTGGCTAACCGTCATTAAATTTTGGCTATCTGTACACTATCAAAGTCCCAGCGACTCTCTGACTCAACTCACCTTGAGCGAACTCCACCACTCCAAATGGTGCTCAACTGTCCTAGCAAAGATCGGGGAATTGGGCTACGACAGCGATTTCCTGACCCTACTATCTTTTTCCGAGATTTTTACCCTCATCAAAAGGAGGCTGCTAGAAAGGGACCACAACCAATTGTTGAGCTTGGCAAACAAATCCTGCTCACCTATTAACTTGGCAATTCCATACACACAGGGAAATCCAGCCTTCTACATCACAGAGCTCACCAACCCCTCTTACAGAAGAGCCTACATGCTGGCTAGATTTAACATCATGCCATCGCCGCTCCATAGAGGAAGACTCAACGGCCTCCCAAGCGACAAGAGGGTCTGCCCCTGCAGCACAGGACAGCTAGACTCCATACCGCATATTCTCCTGCACTGTCCACTCTACCAGGAGCTAAGATCCAGTCTGCTAACACAAGCCATAGATTCACTGAAGAACCGCAGCGATTCTGACAAAGTGATTTTGCTTTTAAATTGCCAGGACTTTAGCTGCTGCCTTTCAGTGGCAAGATTCCTGAATGAAGTCTGCAAACTGAATGTGTAGCAAACGAGAAGCCCTTTTTATTACGTGTACTATGTTTTTATACTCTCTGCCATGTCATGCCAATAAAGGCTTATTGTATTGTTGTTAAAAATTTTGCTACTTTTGTGAATCGTAATGTAAATATCTGATATGCAGGATGTACTTCATTCACTATTTATTTATTTCGGGCATTTCTACCCCGCCCTTCTCAACCCCCGAAGGGGGACTCAGGGCGGCTTACAAAGGCACAATTCGATGCCAGCATAAACATAACAATGGATAAAACATGTAAACAGCAATTATAACAATCAAAACAGTCAGTATATACATCAAAATCAATAAAAACAATCTAATGCTCAGTGTTCGCCATCTCAGAGTCCGTAAATTCATTCCACATTGTCAAGTACTATTGATTCTGGTCGTCATTGTCCTTATCTAACCGCCAGATTGCCCGAAAGCCTGGTCCCACAACCATGTTTTTAATTTCCTTCTGAAAGAGAGGAGGAATGTTGATGACCTAATTTCCCCGGGGAGTGAATTCCACAGGTGAGGGGCCACCACCGAGAAGGCCCTGCTCCTCGTCCCCACCAATCTCACTTGTGATAGAGGTGAGGTCGAGAGCAGGGCCTCCCCAGAAGATCTCAAACTTCAAGGTGGGATGTAGAGGGAGATCCGTTCGGACAGGTACACTGGGCCGGAACCGTATAAGGTTTTGTAGGTCAAAACCAGCACTTTGAATTGTGCTTGGAACTGGATCGGCAGCCAGTGGAGCTGACATAACAGAGGGATGGTATGCTCCCTGTATGACGCTCTGGTGACTAATCTGGCTGCCGCCCGCTGGACTAGTTGAAGTTTCCGAACAGTCTTCAAAGGCAACCCCACGTAGAGTGCGTTGCAGTAATCTATTCGGGATGTAACAAGAGAATGGATCACTAGAACAAATTTGGCATAAATATCCAATACATCCCAATTTGAATACTGGTGGGGTTGGGGGGGGGGGTTGATTTCATCATTTGGAAGTTGTAGTTGCTGGAATTTAAAGTTCACCTACAATCAAAGAGCATTCTGAACTCCACCAATGATGGAATTGAACCAAACTTGGCACACAGAACTCCCATGACCAACAAAGAGTACTGGTGAGGGTTAGGGCTGACCTTGAGTTCTGGAGTTGTAGTTCACCTACATCCAGAGAGCACTGTGGACTCAAACAATGATGGATCTGCACGAATACTCAATATGCCCAAATGTGAACACTGGTGGAATTTGGAAGAAATAGACCTTGACATTTGGGAGTTGTAGTTGCTGGGATTTATAGTTCACCTACAATCAAAGAGCATTCTGAACTCCACCAATGATGGAACTGAACCAAACTTGGCACACAGAACTCCCATGACCAACAAAGAGTATTGGTGAGGGTTAGGGTTAGGGCTGACCTTGAGTTCTGGAGTTGTTGTTCACCTACATCCAGAGAGCACTGTGGACTCAAACAATGATGGATCTGCACAAATACTCAATATGCCCAAATGTGAACACTGGCGGAATTTGGAAGAAATAGACCTTGACATTTGGGAGTTGTAGTTGCTGGGATTTATAGTTCACCTACAATCAAAGAGCATTCTGAACACCATCAATGATAGAATTGGGCCAAACTTCTCACACAGAACCCCATAACAAACAGAAAATACTGTTTTCCTATGGTCTTTGGCGACCCCTCTGACACCCCCTCGCGACCCCTCCAGAAGTCCCGACCCCCAGGTTGAGAAACACTGATCAGTGCCACCGAAATGGCAGAGGAAACCCTCATCAAAGAGATCCAGACAGCGTGGAAATATATACAGGAGTCTTAGAAGCTAAGCTGTAAGCATAGCAACAAGTACTACAACTCTCCCTTCCTGATTCCTTTTTCATAATACAAAACTATAGCATTTCTGGATGAATAACTCCTGTTCAACAGCACTAGACTCCAAAAATTGCTTACCTTTTGAAACTTTGCACCATTTTTCACAGCTTTCGAGTGTTTCAAACGCATTTCCATTGCCCTCGCAGCCACCATAAATAAATGTTTCACATTGTTTGCGATTCTGGTTATAATAGTAACGGGTCAAACGGTTCGGGCAAGGTCCTTTGGATGGGGGAATGCTGCATAGTGTAGGCGAGGCTCCAGGAGACAAGAGTAGGTAAAAAATTACAACAGAATAATAAATAACCCCATTTTGGATATGCAAGCACTTTACAATGTCCTTCGTGCAGAAAGATCATGGGGCAGTTGGGAAGGGAACTTGTAAGTGTTTCTATCCAATCCATTGAAGCTAAGTTTCCTTCTGAGAACCATAGACTTCACTCCTTATGATACTACACTGTTATTGTACTATTAGTACAATAGACAAGCATCCCGAGCTCTGAGGATTACCTGGGAAGGAATCCCACTGGAGCATTGCAACACACCCAAATACCTGGGAGTCACTTTGGACCGTGCTCTGACCTACAAGAAGCACTGCCTGAACATCAAACAAAAAGTGGGCGCTAGAAACAACATCATACGAAAGCTGACTGGCACAACCTGGGGATCACAACCAGACACAGTGAAGACATCTGCCCTTGCGCTATGCTACTCTGCTGCTGAGTATGCATGCCCAGTGTGGAACACATCTCATCACACTAAAACAGTGGATGTGGCTCTTAATGAGACATGCCGCATTATCACAGGGTGTCTGCGCTCCACACCACTGGAGAAATTACACTGTCTAGCCGGTATTGCACCACCTGACATCCACCGGGAAGTTGCAGCCAATAGTGAAAGGACCAAGGCAGAGACATCTCCAGCTCATCCCCTGTTTGGGTATCAGCCAGCACATCAACGACTTAAATAAAGACATCGTTTTCTTAGATCTACAGAGACACTCGCTGGAACACCCCAGCAAGCGAGAGTCCAAAAGTGGCAGGCCCAAACCCAGCACCTGGGTGATACCAGATGAGAGACTCCCCCCTGGGCACTCAGAAGACTGGGCGACTTGGAAGGCGCTGAACAGACTGCACTCTGGCACCACGAGATGCAGAGCCACTCTTAAGAAATGGGGCTACAGGGTGGAATCCTCGGCATGCGAGTGCGGAGAAGAGCAAACCACTGACCACCTGCTGCAATGCAACCCGAGCCCTGCCACATGCACAATGGAGGACATTCTTGCGGCAACACCAGAGGCACTCCAAGTGGCCAGATAGTCAAAGGACATTTAACCAACTACCAAATTTGCAAAATCTGTGTGTTTTTTTCTTTTTCTTTTTAATCTGTGTGTTTGTTTTGCTCTGTTAGAATTGTAACACAATGGTATGGTCGCTGATGACACGATAGATAAATAAATAAATAGTCTACAACAACCTATGGAATCCTGGGATTAGTAAGATATTTATAACTTTTTCACATGGCCACCAGAGACATTCCACTTCATCAGGGGACGTGGGGAACCCAGTGCCCCATGCTCCACATCGCCTGGCTCCAGCCAAAGGCGATCCCATGGGGGGAAACAGGGAGCGCATGTGGAGTACTCAGCTTCCCCGCATGAATTGCAATGAAGCCTTCCATGTTGCCGTGGCGGTGTTATGCACCGGCTCTGCTGTACTTCACCCATGGAGCCCCACTGGCATCATTTGATGGGAGCTGGCAGACTCATTGGGTGATCTGGACTAAACTGGCACATGATACCAATTTTGTGATAAGGTCATTAGAAGTCTCACCTAGAGTATTGTTGGACCTCCCTAAACTACAAATTCCAGAATTCCATGCAGTTATATTGGGAAGTCTGACTTGGCCATGGTGGTCCATGTTCTTGTTACATCCCGAATAGACTACTGCAATGCCCTCTACATGGGGCTGCCTTTGAAGACCTCTCGGAAGCTTCAATTAATCCAATGGTCAGCAGCCAGGTTACTTACTGGAGCGGTGTACAGGGACCATACGACCAGGGTTGGCTCAACCCATTACGCAAAGTAAGCATTTGCAGTATAGTTGATTTTGCCCAGGGGCGCACTTGAGGCGCTCTTGGGGGAAAATAGACCTTGACATATGTGAGTTGTAGTTACTGGGATGTATAGTTCACCTACAATCAAAGAGCATTCTGAACTCCACCAATGATGGAATTGAACCAAATATGGCACACAGAACTCCCACAACGAACAGAAAATATATATCAGTGATTAGTTGGGGGTGGGGGGGATGTGTGCCAAAATACTGTTTGCTTACCATTGAAAATTACCTAGAGCCGTCTCTGCATAAACTCCTCTGTTATGCCAGCTCCACTGGCTGCTGATCTGCTTCCAAGCACAATTCAAAGTGCTGGTTTTAACCTTTAAAGCCCTAAACGGTTCTGGCCCAGATTACACTGTTCTACAAATTTTTCGTTTTTCTCAGTTGCGGAAACGAAACGTGCCGTTTCTTAATAAATTTAATATGCTGAATTCAAATATAATAATTAAATGTGTTAATTGGTTCTGGTTTTTATGCAACAGCTATTTCAATTTTCTCCACAATAGGTAATTCGTTAATATTATGATAATGCGCCTAACCTTACTGCATGAATATAAACCGTGAATATTTACTAAATTTTAGTCAAATTATATTGCCAATAGTTTATACATGGGAAATATTTATTTAATTAGTCTATTGTTTATGTTTGTGCAGCAAGAAACTATATTAGTAGGCCTAATGCAGTTGAAAAGTCTGAAAGTTTAAATGTCGCTTTAATCGTGACTTTAGTTTATATCCTGTTTGCTTCTCTTGACTTTCCTTTTGTATTCAAGGAAAGGATTGTCTCTTACAATGCTCCAGCAGTAGTCTGACAGCATTGACGGAGTCCATTTGCCTTGATATCTTTTATCCATAGTGCTTTATTTACACACGTGCGAGGCATAACTACTTGGGTAACCACGGAAAAATTTGGTTCTAAACTCGTTTCGTTTTTAGGGGGCCCTTGTGTTTCGTTTTTTTTAAAGAATTCCGAAATTTTCTTTTAAAAAGTTCAAAATATACGAAATTTCGTAAAATTACGAATCGATTCATTAATGGCGGACGCAATTGCGCAATATGCTAAAAAACCCTCCAAATGGGACAGGGGGAACTTCTGAAGCTTCCCTCTCCCTCTGTTGTTGACTGTTGGTGTGATAATTTATTTTTTATCACTGATAAAACAAACAACAACTATAAAACTTGCACCAGACATACGGAAATAATTACGAAACAATTTCGAAACAATTTTGAACCAATTACGAAACAATATGAAATAAATTGGAAAAATTGTTTCAATTTTTAATTACTCCTCACAGTAGTCCTGCATGGCTCAATATTGGATCGTAAGCTAATTTAAATACGAATTAATAACGAATTACGAAATTAACGAACGAAACCGCCCAAGCCTAATAACTACAGTAAAAAGAACAATGTAAAACGATGTTTAACGATACTGTCTCAGTCTTCAACTGACTGACCCTCACCATTCAAAAGTCTGGCCTTATATAGGGCTTCCTGGCTTTTGCACACGGCACTAATACTGCGTCATCAAACTTTCTAGAGTATTCTAGAATCTTCCATAGTGTAAGTCGCAACATGCATTTTTCCAACCATACGATATCACGTGATTGCTTATATCATAAAAACTAGAGCCAATATACATTTTTAAATGTCATTTTCGTTTTCGGCACCCCAAAATCATAAAAGAACAACTATTTTCAGGCCCACAACATTTTCTCCGTTGAACAGTGTTAACACAGTTTACTATTCTTGAACCTTGTGGTCCGTGCTAATAACAAAAAATAAAATAAATCAATGTTGGGAACCACCGATGTAGAAGGACTTTGCATTAGAAGCACTTCTCACAATGTTGTAAATAGTACAAGAAGAGATGGTGAGAGCAGAAGAACAGAAGAACGGAAGAAGAGCCATGCTGGGTCAGATGACCAAATGCAATAACAAACCCACAAACCCGCAGAACATGCCACTGACAGAGTCAGGGGAGTCCACATGCCAGGCAAGAGAGCAGTTGCGCGGTATCTCTCAAACTCCACCGTGACGGTGAGACACTGATGAGA
This sequence comes from Anolis sagrei, assembly GCF_037176765.1. NCBI lineage: Eukaryota > Metazoa > Chordata > Lepidosauria > Squamata > Anolidae > Anolis > Anolis sagrei. The sequence continues at coordinate 19,638,652 of NC_090027.1, forward strand.
CTGTAAGAAAAGGAGTCTGATCAAGCCAATTCTGCTATACATATGTGTGCATGGGCACTACAAAGAAAGTGACCATCAGCTGCCTCCAGAATTCTTTGTGTAATTGATGTGGACAACATAACTGAGGAAAGCTGAGGATTAAGAGAATTGATGCAAGCCTCTCTCAAGCATTCATTGGTTGCGGGAAACTGTGTGACAGTTAGGGGCTGCACTAGCTTTTGATTGGAACTCAAAGAGTTGTATTTCCCACAAAACACAAATACACATCTCCAGTTTACTTCTACAGTTAAAAAAAATTTCACATCCTCCTAGGTCAGTGATGGGCAACCTTTTGAGCGTGGTGTGTCAAAATTCGCCAAAAAACTGAGCATAATTCAGGTGGTGTGTCACTTCAAGAAAAAAACCATAATTTTGCAATATTTAGTTTAAATAACAAAATATATATATTTGTAATTCCCACTTTCTCTCTTATCATGTTGCTCTACCTCTCTTTATGTAAATAATATCCTTTTCGGAGTGTTTAATAAAAATATAATTTTAAAAACCCAACAAAATATTATTTATTTTAATTTAAATGTATTTCTAGCATTTAATATGCTATTTAATGTATTTCTAATAATAATAATAATGCAATAACAATAAAGTAACATTGCAAAATAATATTTTGATATTTAATTTACCATTTCATTTAAGGCATATATATATATATATATATATATATATATATATATATATATAAAAGATAAAGGTCCCCTGACATTAAGTCCAGTCATGTCTGACTCTGGGGTGTGGTACTCATCTCCATTTCTAAGCTGAAGAGCCAGCATTGTCCGTAGACACCTCCAAGGTCATGTGGCCAGCATGACTGCATGGAACGCCGGAGCGGTACCTATTGATCTACTCACATTTGCATGTTTTCAAACTGCTAGGTTGGCAGAAGCTAGGGCTGACAGTGGAAGCTCACGCCGCTCCCCGGATTCGAACCTGTGACCTTTCGATCAACAAGCTCAGCAGCTCAGTGCTCAGAGGTAGTGATGTCCTCACTACCTCTGAGGATGCTTGCCATAGATGCAGGGAAACGGCAGGAGAGAATGCCTCTAGAACATGGCCATATAGCCCAAAAAAACCTACAACAACCCAGTGATTCCGGCCATGAAAGCCTTCGACAATACATGAATGAATTCCTATGTACACTGCACATATCTGATTTGTAGTGCAAAAAAACAAAAACAGTACAATAATTAAAATGAAGAATAATTTTAACAAATATAAACATATTAGTATTTCAATAGGAAGTGTGGGCCTGCTTTTGGCTGATGAGATAGGATTGTTGTTGTTGTTGTTGTTGTTGTTGTTGTGTGCTTTCAAATTGTTTCAAGTCGTTGACCCTGAGAGAGGGCCGGGTAAATGACATTAGAGGGCTGTATTCGGCCCTCGGGCCATAGTTTGAAGACCCCTGTTTCTGCCAACCTAGCAGTTTGAAACATGCAAATGTGAGTAGATCAGTAGATAGGGCTGGGTAACCACGGAAAAAATTGTTTCTAAACTCGATTCGTTTCCAGGGGGTGCTAGCGTTTCCAAATTCTAAATACTTCCGAAATTTTGAGATTTCAAAATTTTGTTATTTACGAAATTTCGTTAATTTCAAATCGATTTGTTAATGGCGGACGCGATTGCACAATATACTAAAAAAACCTCCAAATGGGACAGGGGGAACTTCTGAAGCTTCCCTCTCCCTCTGTTGTTGACTGTTGGTGTGATAAAACAAACAACAACTATAAAACTTGCACCAGACATGTGAAAATAATTACGAAATAATTACAAAACAATTTCAAAATAATAACGAAACAGTAACGAAATAAATTGAAAAAAATTGTTTCGAATCTAATTTACTCCTCACACTATTCCTGCATGGCTCAATATCGGATCGTAAACTAATTTAAAGACGAATTAATAACGAATTACGAAATTAACGAACGAAACCGCCCAGCCCTAGTAGATACCACTCCAGCGGGAAGGTAACGGTACTCCATGCAGTCATGTCGGCCACATGACCTTGGAGGTGTCTACGGACAATGCCGGCTCTTCGGCTTAGAAATGGAGATGAGCACCAACCCCCAGGGTCGGACACAACTGGACTTAATTTCAAGGGACAACCTTTGCCTTTTATATTGTACTATACCGGTATATTGTAATATTATTAGTAATAGTAGTAATATTATTATATGTAATATACAAAATGGAGTCTTCTATCTGTTTTCAGGCAACACGGATTCCCATTGGCAGCTGCTGGAATTAGACTATATTGTTGAATATTGTCTTTTGGACTATGGCTTGCCAGTGCCTGAAAACGGAGAGAAGAAGCAAAGAATTCTACGAACAGAAAGATGGAGTAGCGATGGGGAGCCTTCTCAATCCGGTCATAGCTAACTTCTACATGGAACACTTTGAAAAACAAGCCCTGGAGACAGCAACCAAAAAGCCCACGATATGGTTCAGATATGTGGATGACACCTTCACCATTTGGAGCCATGGAGAAGAAGAACTCAACAGGTTCCTGGACCATCTTAACAGCATCCACCCAAACATCCAGTTCACCATGGAAAAAGAAAATGAAGGAAAACTGCCTTTTCTAGATGTCCTAGTCATCCGCAAACCAGATCAACAACTGGGTCACACCGTCTACAGAAAACCCACACACACAGATAGATATCTACATAAAAACTCCAACCATCACCCAAGTCAAAAAAGAAGCACCATTAAAGCCTTGGCAGACCGTGCAAAAAGAATCTGTGAACCCCACCTCCTCCAAGATGAACTGAACCACCTCAACTGGGCTCTCCAGGCCAATGGAGACTCCACCTCAGACATCAGAAGAGCTGCAAGACCGAGAACAAGCTACGAGAGTCAAGATGAAGATCCACTCAGAGGAAAAGTGTTTCTGCCATACATCAAGGGAACCACTGACTGCATAGAGACGCTGATGAGGAAACAAACAATCTACAAACCCACCAAGAACATCCAACAAATGCTACGTTCAGCAAAGGACAAGAGGGATCCTCTCACCTCTGCAGGAGTCTACCGTATACCATGCAGCTGTGGACAAGTCTATATAGGGACCACCAAACGCAGCAATGCCTGAACACGAATCAAGGAACATGAAAGGCACTGCAGACTACTTCAACCAGAGAAGTCAGCCATAGCAGAGCACCTGATGAACCAGCCTGGATACAGCGTATTATTTGAGAACACAGAAATGCTGGACCACATAGACAAGCACCATGCCAGGCTACACAGAGAAGCCATTGAAATCCACAAGCATGTGGACAATTTCAACAGAAAGGAAGAGACCATGAAAATGAACAAAATCTGGCTACCAGTATTAAAAAAACTCTAAAATTACAACAGCAAAACAGCAGAGAGGAAACAACCAGGCACATCTTAACACCTCTCAACAGAACATTTTCCTAGGCTCAGCCAGGCCTTCAAATGCTAATGAAGGTGGTCAGCTGAAACATTCACACCTAGCTTCAGCAGAGAGCTCTTTGCCCCACCCCAGCCATTCCACAGATATACAAACCCATTGTCCTAATTCCAACAGACCTCACTACCTGTTGCATCCCAGTTCAAGAAACAAGACCATAAGATTAAATCCACCACTCTGGACTGTAGGAAAAGCAATCCTTGTTTATTGATGAAAAATTGGTTACAAAAGAAAGGTAAATGCAGAGTAAAAAAGCCACAGAAAAACACAGTAGTCAATAGGATCTCTGAACTTGAGCAAAACTTCAAAAGCCACAAAACAATAACCAGGAGTCTGTTAGCCTTTTACTAACCATGAACTTGGAAACTACAAGCCTCTGGGATTACTGGCCATGGAACACAGGAATTCTGCCAAGACCAGCCACAGTCCCGAATGTTGCTTGACCCAAAGAAGCACCCGGCAGGGATGCTCTTATACCAAAGAAGCTATTCTTAGAAACGCCCCTTGACTTTTCTGTTTGGGCCTCTTTCTGCTGGATACGCTGTGACCTTTGTACAGACTGGGAAACAAATCTATCTCTCACTATCTGTTCTCTTCGGACCTCATTATCAAGCCCAGGTGGGGAGATATCACGGTTAACTTCCAAAACATTCTCTTCTAACTGCTGGGTTTCGTTTTCATTCCCACTGACCTCTGCATCAACAACAGATTCCACACTGTCATAGTCAGGGAGAGCTTGCTCAGTTTGAAAAACTATCAGAGAATCCTGTTCACACATATCAGGATCAGACTGAACCCCAACACTACCTCTGAGGATGCTTGCCATAGATGCAGGCGAAATGTCAGGAGAAATGCCTCTAGAACATGGCCATATAGCCCAAAAAACCCTACAAGAACCTAGTGATTCCAGCCATGAAAGCCTTCGACAATACACAGAAGCAAAGAAGATTGCATCTAATGAGATCCATAGACTGCCTTAGCCTAGGTATTCAACTAAACAATATTCAACACTCCCTTTATGGGAATGGCAGGGGAAAAGTTCACCAAATAGATCCAGATGGTGTGGAAATATGTATAGAGGTCTTGGAAGCTAAGCAGCAAGCATACTGCATCTCTCCCTGTCTCTTTTTTCACTATACAAAATTATAGCACTTTGTGGCTAATTATTTCTGTTCAATAGCTACAAACTCAGCATTAGCATGCGAAAACTGCTTACCTTTTGATACTTTGCACCTTTGTTCGCAGTTACCGGGTGTTGGAAATTTATTTCCGTTGCCCAGGCAGCCACCATAAATAAATGATTCACATTGTTTGCGATTATGGTTATAGTAATAACGGGTCAAACGGTTGGGGCAAGGTCCTTTGTCTGGAGGGAGGCTGCATACTGTTGGCAGGGCTTCAGGAGACAAGAATAGGTAAAAATTACAACAGAATCTATATAAATAAAAATGTCATGTCCGTTTGTGGGATTAACAAAACTCAAAAACCACTGGGCGAATTGACACCAAATTTGGACACAAGACACCTCTCAGGCCAACGAGTGACCATCTATATAAATTAAAATGTAATGTTCATTTGTGGGATTAACATAACTCAAAAACTATTGGACGAAATGACACCAAATTTGGACACTACACCCCTAACACACCAACAAGTGACCATCACTCATAATCCCCCCCCCCAAAGTAGAAAGGACTTAAAAACCCCAAAAGGCTAAATGACTAAAAGCTAAATGATGATACAGAAAAAAGGGAAGGAAGGGGAGAAAGAAAGAGAGAAGGAACCATGGAAACAAAGAGCGAAGGAAGGAAGGAAGGAAGGAAGGAAGGAAGGAAGGAAGGAAGGAAGGAAGGAGAGAAGGAAGAAAGGAGAGAAAGAGGAAAAGAGAAGGAATGGAAAGAAAAGGGTAGAGAAAGAAGGAAGGAGAGAAGGAAAGAAAAAAAGGAAAGGTAGGAAAGAGGGAGCGAAGGAAGAAGAAGAAGAAAGATAGAAAGAGGAAGGGAAGGGAAGACATAAGGAAGGAAGGAGGTAGAGAAGGAAGAAAGGAGAGAAAGAGGAAAAGAGAAGGGATGGAAAAAAAGGGTAGAGAAAGAAGGAAGGAGAGAAGGAAAGAAAAAAAGGAAAGGTAGGAAAGAGGGAGCGAAGGAAGAAGAGGAAGAAAGATAGAAAGAGGGAGGGAAGGAAAGACAGAAGGAAGGATGGAAGCAAAAAGCAAAGGAAGGAAGGAAAGAGGCAGAGAAGGAAAGAGAAAGAAGAAAAGAAAAAGGGAAAGGAAAGAAAGGGGTAGAGAAGGAAGGAAGGAGAGAAGGAAAAGAAGGAAAGAGGGAGCGAAGGAAGGAGGGAAAGCGATAGAGAAGGAAGGAAGGAGAAAAAGAGGGAGGGAAGGAAAGACAGAAGGAAGTATGGAAACAAAAAGCGAAGAAAGGAGGGAAAGAGGCAGAGAAGGAAGAAAGGAGAGAAGGAAAGAAGAAAAGGGGAGGAAGAAAGGAAAGAGGGAGGGAAGAAAGAGAGAAAAAGGGAGGGAAGGTTGGCCACAGCAACGTGTGGCGGGTACAGCTAGTAATAAATAATCCCACTTTTGGACACGCAAGCACTCTACAGATGTCCCTAATGCAGAAAGTTTCTGGGGCGGTTGGGAGGGGAACTTGCATCTCTCTTTCTTAACAAATATTTCTAACCAATCCATTGAAGCATAAGTTGCCTTCTGAGGTTCATAGAGTTCACTCCTTAAGACACTGCATTGTTATTGCACTGCCTGAACTTCCAGGGCAACATCCTATGGAATCCTGACAATAGCAGTCGAGGGAAAGGCATTTAGAAGTCTCACCCAGAGAATTCTTGGACCTTGCTAAACTATAAACTCCCGAATTTCATGGGAAGCAGCCATTAAAGTTAAATTTGGGATAATAGTGCTATAACCAATGCAATTTGGTAATTATTTTATTCAACAAGGTGATATTGAATAATTTGTAGCAAATAGCTGCCTGTCCAGCAATACATGGAGAAAGAGTTGCCAGATGTACAAGCTGGGTTTAGAAAAGGCAGAGGAATAGGAGACCAAATTGCCAATGTTGTTGTTCATTTGTTCAGTCGTTTCCGACTCTTCGTGACTTCATGGACCAGCCCACACCAGAGCTCCCTGTCAGCTGCCACCACCCCCAGTTCCTTCAAGGTCAATCAAGTCACTTCAAGGATGCCATCCATCCATCTTGCCCTTGGCCGGCCCCTCTTCCTTTTTCCTTCCAATTTCCCCAGCATCATTGCCTTCTCTAAGCTTTCCTGTTTTCTCATTATGTGCCCAAAATACTTCATCTTTGCCTCTACTATCCTTCCCTCCAGTGAGCCGTCGGGTATAAAGAACGGCAAATCAATCTTAATCTCTGACACCAAATTATAAAGGACCGATAGATCAAATGACCGTTTAACTATATGGTTTTGGCCAAACAATCACTCAAGCTGCCACCAATATTATATTCCGGATCAATAATTGATTTCACCAGCTGCCAAATCAAATTATAGAGATTTACAGACCAAATATAAAATGCTGTAAACCAATATGTAATGATCACCATTCAATTGATAGACACCAATGTGTAGAGTGGCCACCAATTGTTAAGGGCTAAACCGGATTATTAGGCTCTTTTTACTCAGGAAAGAACTCTTCTTAGGTCTAATAGGGAGAAACATAAACTGAGTAAGTTATGGCTATATAATTACTGATGACTGAGAATTGTTGAAACTGTTTCTTCTGCTTGTCTGATGCTTTTCTACCTTTAGAACTGAGGAAACCTAGTAACACAACCTTTTGTGTTACAATGCAGTTTGTTTTTCAGAGAGATTAAATGCTTATCTAAAGTATTCACACACAATCTGTGGTAGTAAAAATAGAATGAAACGTTTATTAAACAATCTTGAAAATCTTCAGGTACAGAATGCTTATTGGTTTCGTTAAAATCATACAGTGCTTGAATTAAGTTCCAGTCATAACTTTCAAACTGAGAATTTATGGATTCTTCCCTACAAACAGCCCACTACACAGGGTCTGTCTAGAAACAATCCTTCTTCTGAAGTCACTATCTGAATCTATTTCTAAGTTAGACTTCTTCCTAAATCTTCACTGCTTTCCAAATCTACAACTGCTCTCCCTAACTCCCAACTCCAACTCTCCCCTCAGGATTTTTAAAACGCTGCTTTTTTCCTCTCAGCTTCTCCTAAACTCCGCCCCCTTTCTCTACACCAATCCCGGCCATTCCCTGCCGTCTAATGCCTAAGACACGCCCCTACTCTGAACTACGCTCAAGGTGGCGTCTCCCTTCTCCAAAATGGCTGCTGATGCTTCGCTTTACCAATTCTCTATCTTTCTAGGTTTACAGCTTTCCTGGCCCTGCATCCTGGCTATAACTAAGGTAAGGGTTCTTCACACCGGGCTTTATTTCCTGAAGTATGGACTGGTTGGATCTTCTCGTATTCCAAGGCACTCTCAGAACTTTCCTCCAACACCACAGTTTAAAAGCATCTATCTTCCTTCGCTCAGCCTTTCTTATGGTCCAGCTCTCACATTACGGGGAATACCATTGCTCTTTGTTTCCAGTGTGATATCTCTACTCTTCACTATTTTATCGAGATTGGACATTGCTCTCCTCCCAAGAAGTAAGCGTCTTCTGATTTCCTGGCTGCAGTCATGTGATGTGCGGGCCTTGACAAATGCAAGGCCGGGGTGAAAATTGCTGGAAGAGACATTAACAACCTCAGATATGCAGATGACACCACTCTGATGGCCGAAAGCGAGGAGGAGCTGAGGTGCCTTCTAATCAAGGTGAAAGAAGAGAGCACAAAACCTGGGTTGCAGCTAAACATAAAAAAAAGCCAAGATTCTGGCAACCAGACTGATTGATAACTGGCAAATAGAAGGAGAAAATGTGGAGGCCATGACAGACTTTGTATTTCTAGGTGCAAAGATTACTGCAGATGCAGACTGTGGCCAGGAAATCAGAAGATGTTTACTTCTTGGGAGGAGAGCAATGTCCAATCTCGATAAAATAGTGAAGAATAGAGACATCACAATGGCAATGAAGATCTGCCTAGTCAAAGCCATGGTATTCCCCGTAGTAACCTACGGATGTGAGAGCTGGACCATAAGGAAGGCTGAGCAAAGGAAGATCGATGCTTCTGAACTGTGGTGTTGGAGGAAAGATCTGAGAGTGCCTTGGACTGCCAGAAGATCCAATCAGTCCATACTTTAGGAAATAAAGCCCGACTGCTCATTGGAGGGAAAGATAGTAGAGGCAAAGATGAAGTACTTTGGTCACATCATGAGAAGAAAGGAAAGTTTAGAGAAGACAATTGTGCTGGGGGAAATGGAAGGAAAAAGGAAGAGGGGCCGACCAAGGGCAAGATGGATGGATGGTATCCTTGAAGTAACTGGCTTGATCTTGAAGGAGCTGGGGGTGGTGACGGCCAACAGGGAGCTCTGGCATGGGCTGGTCCATGAGGTCACAAAGAGTCGGAAGCGACTAAATGAATGAACAACAACAAGCTGCCTGTCTCAGAAGGTATCCTGACCAACTTCTGAAGACGAGGAAGCTCTCTTTGTCGAATGGCAGCCTCAGGACCCCAAACCCAGGGACTCATCTGAGATGAGATGCTACACTTCTGATGGATTTCCTATTCTGTCTATCCTGCCTAACAGTGGCCTGGGGGGCTGCCAAAACCTAAATCAGGATAGAAGATGCCTGATAACCCCAACCCCTCACATTAGCTTTGTTCTTCAATATTACCTTCTATCTGTATGTTCACTGCACAACAACATACCCAGAAAGTAAAAAGTACAAAGTATCACAAAAGTCTCATTTTGATTATTTTTCCTCAAAGTCTTACCAACAGACTGGTCCTGATTTGATCCTGGAGATTGACTTGGCCTTGGTGTTGTAGGAGGTTTTGGCATTGGTCTTTTAGGAGTACTTGGCACTGTTGTTGTAAGAGGACCTGGCATTGGCCTTTCAGGAGTACTTGGCACTGGTCTTGTAGAAGGACCTGGCATTGGAAGCTTTTCTGATAATGGTGTAAATAGTACAAAAAGAGATGGTGAGAACAAAAATACAGTGGAGCAGACCACTGATGCAATAACAAAACCACACACCCACAAGCATGACAAAACATGCTACTGACAGAGTCAGGAAAGTCCACATGCCGAGGTTGAGAGCAGCTGCACTGTGTCTCTCAACCTCCACAGTGTGTAAGGGCACTTCCAGACTTGACAGTAATGTGAGCCAAAGCGGGTTTTAAAAACATTTCTTACCACACACTCATCAAAGAAAACCAGGCTTTTCCAGTGGGGAAACACTCAAACCCCCAACCCCCCCCCAAAAAACTTACTAGGCCACTATTACACTGTCCAGTAGTCCTCCTTGTGTTTAGAAATGATGAGTCAGGAGGCGGCGGTGGGGGGGGGGGGGGGGGGGGAGGAACAGGAGTGATTTTGCTCCTCATCCCCCCTCTGCCCCCACTGCTAAGATGTGCCTGGTTGTTTCCTCTCTGCTGTTTTGCTGTTGTAATTTTAGAGTTTTTTTTAATACTGGTAGCCAGATTTTGTTCATTTTCATGGTCTCTTCCTTTCTGTTGAAATTGTCCACATGCTTGTGGATCTTAACACCTCTCAACAAAAGATTTTCCCAGGCTCAGCCAGGCCTTCAAATGCTAATGAAGGTGGTCAGTTGAAACATTCACACCTAGCTCCAGCAGAGAAGAGCTCTTTGCCCCACCCCAGCCATTCCACAGATACATAAACCCATTGTCCTAATTCCAACAGACCTCACTACCTCTGAGGATGCTTGCCATAGATGCAGGAGAAATGTCAGGAGAAATGCTTCTAGGACATTATTTATTTATTTATTTATTTATTTACTTTACTTGTATACTGCAGTTTCTCAGCCTAACAGGCGACTCAACGCGGTTTACAACAAGGTACAACAGTCAACAATATACAATTTAAAACCATAAAAGCATAATACACAATATTGACACAACAATAACAACCCAATGCATCTCATGACTAAAATCGTGATCCAGTTTCGTCGTCCATATTACCATTCCTGTAATCATCACATTCATTGCACCGATTAACCAAATGCCTGTTTGAACATCCAGGTTTTTAATCTTCTTCGGAACACCATCAGCGAGGGGGCTGATCTTACCTCCATGGGAAGGGCGTTCCATAGCCGAGGGGCCACCACAGAAAAGGCCCTGTCTCTCGTCCCCGCCAGCCGCACCTGTGAAGCAGGCGGGATAGAGAGCAGGGCCTCCCCAGAAGATCTTAGGGTCCTGGTGGGCTGATAGGCAGAGATACGTTCGGATAGGTAGGTTGGGCCAGAACCGTTTAGGGCTTTAAAGGCCAACGCCAGCACTTTGAATTGAGCCCGGTAGCAAATCGGCAGCCAGTGGAGCTGGTGCAGCAGAGGAGTTGTATGCTCCCTGCGCTCCGCTCCTGTTAGTATCATGGCTGCCGAACATTGGACTAATTGGAGCTTCCGAGCCGTCTTCAAAGGCAACCCCACGTAGAAAGCGTTGCAGTAATCTAAACGTAGTCTATAGCCCGAAAAAAACCCCAAGAACCTAGTGATTCCAGCCACGAAAGCCTTCGACAATATAAATACTGTAAATAAATAAATAAAAATAAGAAAATATATGGTTTCACTCTTTTCAATGCTGAGTTTTTCATCCTAAGATTCCTAAAATGTGATGGGATCTTACTTCTGTAGATCAGAAGGAATTCCCATAGATCCTTCATTCCCACATGAGTGTTGACAGCATTGCAGCTGTTGTCTGAAATCAGCTCACTAAAGCACACACTTGTTACACCACTTTGTGTTTGTATTTTTAAAATCAGAAATCCAGCATCACTGTGTCTACAAACATATTCCGATATGAAAATTGCGTACCTTTTGAGACTTCACACATTTTTTCGCAGCTGTCACGTGTTTGAAATTTATTTCCATTGCCCAGGCAGCCACCATAAACAAATAATTCACATTGTTTGCGATTATGGTTATAGTAATAACGGGTCAAACGGTTGGGGCAAGGTCCTTTGTCTGGAGGGAGGCTGCATACTGTTAGCAGGGCTTCAGGAGACAAGAATAGGTAAAAATTACAACAGAATCTATATAAATAAAAATGTCATGTCCGTTTGTGGGATTAACAAAACTCAAAAAGCACTGGGCGAATTGACACCAAATTTGGACACAAGACACCTCTCAGGCCAACGAGTGACCATCTATATAAATTAAAATGTAATGTTCATTTGTGGGATTAACATAACTCAAAAACTATTGGACGAAATGACACCAAATTTGGACACTACACCCCTAACACACCAACAAGTGACCATCACTCATAACCCCCCCCCCCAAAAAAAAGTAGAAAGGACTTAAAAACCCCAAAAGGCTAAATGACGAAAAGCTAAATGACGATACAGAAAAAAGGGAAGGAAGGGGAGAAAGAGAGAAGGAACCATGGAAGCAAAGAGCGAAGGAAGGAAGGAAGGAAGGAAGGAAGGAAGGAAGGAGGCAGAGAAGGAAGAAAGGAGAGAAAGAGGAAAAGAGAAGGGATGGAAAGAAAAGGGTAGAGAAAGAAGGAAGGAGAGAAGGAAAGAAAAAAAGGAAAGGTAGGAAAGAGAGAGCGAAGGAAGAAAAAGAAGAAAGATAGAAAGAGGAAGGGAAGGAAAGACATAAGAAAGGAAGGAAGTAGAGAAGGAAGAAAGGAGAGAAAGAGGAAAAGAGAAGGGATGGAAAGAAAAGGGTAGAGAAAGAAAGAAAGAGAGAAGGAAAGAAAAAAAAGGAAAGGTAGGAAAGAGGGAGCGAAGGAAGAAGAGGAAGAAAGATAGAAAGAGGGAGGGAAGGAAAGACATAAGGAAGGATGGAAGCAAAAAGCAAAGGAAGGAAGGAAAGAGGCAGAGAAGAAAAGAGAAAGAAGAAAAGAAAAAGGGGAAGGAAAGAAAGGGGTAGAGAAGAAAGGAAGGAGAGAAGGAAAGGAAAAAGGAAAGGAAGGAAAGAGGGGCGAAGGAAGGAGGGAAAGCGGTAGAGAAGGAAGAAAGGAGAAAAAGAGGGAGGGAAGGAAAGACAGAAGGAAGTATGGAAACAAAAAGTGACGAAAGGAGGGAAAGAGGCAGAGAAGGAAGAAAGGAGAGAAAGGAGCATAGTGTCTAGATCTAGGGAAGTAATGCTACCCCTCTATTCTGCTTTGGTTAGACCACATCTGGAATATTGTGTCCAATTCTGGACACCACAATTCAAGAGAGATATTGACAAGCTGGAATGTGTCCAGAGGAGAGCGACTAAAATGATAAAAGGTCTGGAGAACAAGCCCTATGAGGAGCTGGGCATGTTTAGCCTGAAGAAGAGAAGGCTGAGAGGGGATATGATAGCCATGTATAAATATGTGAGAGGAAGCCACAGGGAGGAGGGAGCAAGCTTGTTTTCTGCTTCCCTGGAGACTAGGACGCGGAACAATGGCTTCAAACTACAAGAGAGGAGATTCCATCTGAACATGAGGAAGAACTTCCTGACTATGAGAGCCGTTCAGCAGTGGAACTCTCTGCCCCAGAGTGTGGTGGATGCTCCTTCTTTGGAGGCTTTTAAACAGAGGCTGGATGGCCATCTGTCAGGGGTGATTTGAATGCAATATTCCTGCTTCTTGGCAGAATGGGGTTGGACTGGATGGCCCATGAGGTCTCTTCCAACTCTTTGATTCTATGAAAGGGAAGGAAAAGAAAAAGAGAGGAAGAACAGAGGTAGAGAAGGAAGGAAGGAGAGAAGGAAAGAAGAAAAGGGGAGGAAGGAAGGAAAGAGGGAGGGAAGAAGGAGAGAAAAAGGGAGGGAATGTTGGCCACAGCAACGTGTGGCGGGTACAGCTAGTAATAAATAATCCCAGTTTTGGACATGCAAGTACTCTACAGATGTCCCTCATGCAGAAAGTTTCTGGGGCGGTTGGGAGTGAAACTTACATCTCCCTTTCTTAACAAGTGTTTCTAACCAATCCATTGAAGCATAAGTTGCCTTCTGAGGTTCATAGAGTTCACTCCTTAAGACACTGCATTGTTATTGCACTGCCTGAACTTCCAGGGCAACATCCTATGGAATCCTGACATTAGCAGTCGAGGGAAAGGCATTTAGAAGTCTCACCCAGAGAATTCTTGGATCTTGCTAAACTATAAACTCCTGAATTTCATGGGATGCAGCCATTAAAGTTAAATTTGGGATAATAGTACTATAACCAATGCAATTTGGTAATTATTTTATTCAACAAGGTGATATTGAATAATTTGTAGCAAATAGCTGCCTGTCCAGCAATACATGGAGAGAGAGTTGGCAGATATACAAGCTGGGTTTAGAAAAGGCGGAGGAACAAGAGACCAAATTGCCAATGTTGTAGTTCATTTGTTCAGTCATTTCCGACTCTTTGTGACCTCATGGACCAGCCTACACCAGAGCTCCCTGTCAGCTGCCACCACCCCCAGCTCCTTCAAGGTCAATCAAGTCACTTCAAGGATGCCATCCATCCACCTTGCCCTTGGTCGGCCCTTCTTCCTTTTTCCTTCCAATTTCCCCAGCATCATTGCCTTCTCTAAGCTTTCTTGTTTTCTCATGATGTGGCCAAAGTACTTCATCTTTGCCTATACTATCCTTCCCTCCAATGAGCAGTTGGGCTTTATTTTCTGAAGTATGGACTGGTTGGATCTTCTCGTAGTCCAAGGACTTTCAGAACTTTCCTCCAACACCACAGTTCAAAAGCATCTATCTTCCTTTGCTCAGCCTTTTTTATGGTCCAGCTCTCACATCCATAGGGTTTTTTTTTTTTTTGGTCGTGTCAGGAGTGACCTGAGAAACTGCAAGTCGCTCCTGTTGTGAGAGAATTGGCCGTCTGCAAGGACGTTGCCCAGGGGACGCCCAGATGATTTTGATGTTTTATCATCCTTGTGGGAGGCTTCTCTCATGTCCTTGCATGATGAGCTGGAGCTGATAGAGGGAGCTCATCAGCCTCTCCCAGAATTCAAACCTGCGACCTGTCAGTCTTCAGTCCTGCCGGCACAGGACTTTAACCCACTGCGCCACCGGGGGCTTCTACATCCATAGGTGACTACGGGGAATACCATTGCTTTGACTATATAGATCTTTGTTGCCAGTGTGATATCTATACTCTTCACTATTTTATCGAGATTGGACATTGCTCTCCTCCCAAGAAGTAAGCATGTCCTGATTTCATGGCTGCAGTCATGCGATATGCGGGGCTTGACAAATGCAAGGCCGGGGTGAAAATTGCTGGAAGAGACATTAACAACCTTAGATATGCAGATGACACCACTTTGATGGCTGAAAGCGAGGAGGAGCTGAGGTGCCTTCTAATCAAGGTGAAAGAAAAAAATGCAAAAGCTGGGTTGCAGCTAAACATAAAAAAAACCAAGATTATGGCAACAAGAATGACTGACAACTGGAAAATAGAAGGAGAAAATGTGGAGGCCGTGACAGACTTTGTATTTCTAGGTGCAAAGATTACTGCAAATGCAGACGGCACCCAGGAAATCAGAACATGTTTAGTTCTTGGGAGAAGAGCAATGTCCAATCTCGATAAAATAGTGAAGAGTAGAGACATCACACTGGCAATGAAAATCCGCATAGTCAAAGCAATAGTATTCCCCATAGTCAGCTACGGATGTGAGAGCTGGACCATAAGGAAGGCTGAGCAAAGGAAGATCGATGTTTCTGAACTGTGGTGTTGGAGGAAAGATCTGAGAGTGCCTTGGACCGCCAGAAGATCCAACCAGTCTATACTTCAGGAAATAAAGCCTGACTGCTCATTGGAGGGAAAGATAGTAGAGGCAAAGATGAAGTACTTTGGCCATATCATGAGAAGAAAGGAAAGTTTAGAGAAGACAATTGTGCTGGGGAAAATGGAAGGAAAAAGGAAGAGGGGCCGACCAAGGGCAAGATGGATGTATGGTATCCTTGAAGTGACTGGCTTGATATTTAAGGAGCTGGGGGTGGCGACGGCCGACAGGGAGCTCTGGCATGGGCTGGTCCATGAGGTCACAAAGAGTCGGAAGCGACTAAATGAATGAACAACAACAAGCTGCCTGTCTCAGAAGGTATCCTGACCAACTTCTGAAGACGAGGAAGCTCTCTTTGACGAATGGCAGACCCAGGACCCCAAACCCAGGGACTCATCTGAGATGAGATGCTACACTTCTGATGGATTTCCTGTTCTGTCTATCCTGCCTAACAGTGGCCTGGGGGGCTGCCAAAACCTAAATCAGGATAGAAGATGCCTGATAACCCCGACCCTTCACATTAACTTTGTTCTTCAATATTACCTTCTATCTGTATGTTCACTGCACAACAACATACCCAGAAAGTAAAAAGTACAAAGTATCACAAAAGTCTCATTTTGATTATTTTTCCTCAAAGTCTTACCAACAGACTGGTCCTGATTTGATCCTGGAGATTGACTTGGCCTTGGTGTTGTAGGAGGTTTTGGCATTGGTCTTTTAGGAGTACTTGGCACTGTTGTTGTAAGAGGACCTGGCATTGGCCTTTCAGGAGTACTTGGCACTGGTCTTGTAGAAGGACCTGGCATTGGAAGCTTTTCTGATAATGGTGTAAATAGTACAAAAAGAGATGGTGAGAACAAAAATACAGTGGAGCAGACCACTGATGCAATAACAAAACCACACACCCACAAGCATGACAAAACAGGCTACTGACAGAGTCAGGAAAGTCCACATGCCGAGGTTGAGAGCAGCTGCACTGTATCTCCCAACCTCCATAGTGTGTAAGGGCACTTCCAGACTTGACAGTAATGCGAGCCAAAGCGGGTTTTGTAAACATTTCTTACCACACACTCATAAATAAAAACCAGGCTTTTCCAGTGGGGAAACACTCAAACCCCCACTGGGCCACTATTACACTGTCCAGTAGTCCTCCTTGTGTTTAGAAATGATGAGCCAGGAGGCGGCGGGGGGGTGGGGGGGGGGAGGAACAGGAGTGATTTTGCTCCTCACCCCCCCTCGGCCCCCACTGCCTCCTGGCACATCATTTCTACATGTTAGAACTACCAGAGCTGCATACTAACTCACTTAGGTGATTCCTCGTTATACAAGTAGGGTTGTCCTCCAAGATTCGTGTCCTGGCCGTGGGTCCGTAGATTACTGTGGAGACCTATTCTTGATCTGTATCTTCTCCCACAGTGAGGGCATTGGCTTTCAGGTGGAAGGCGGTTCTGGTCAAGGTTGGCTTGACACACCTTCCTGTCAGGAACCGGTTTCCAGACCTTCAGTTTTGGCGCTGAAAACCAGGGTCCTGACGTAGAGCACTGGTAAGGACATTGCAGCTGGTTTCCTCGGGGGAAGGCAGTTGGCATTTGGCGGGAGAGTTGTGCGGGATTTACCATTTGGCGGGAAGAGTATTTTCAAATGTGGGGGTGGGTATAAAGGGGATGACCAGCGGCCGCTGGTCAATCTCGGCTTTTGTTATGTCTGAGCATCCTGCAGTAAAGTTTCTAGTTGATTACGGATCGGAGTCCTGTGTCGTTATTGGGGACGGCTGCTGTGAGCTGACACCTTCCTCTTGGCACATTTCTCTCTTTTGCCCTCCATTTGTGTCTCTTCAAATTCCACAGCACAGTTGGTCACAGCTGACCTCCAGCTGGAGCGCTCAAGGGTCAGGACTTCCTAGTTCTCAGTGTCTATGCCAGAGGTTTTAAGATTGGCTTTGAGCCCATCTTTAAATCTCTTTTCCTGCCCACCAACATTCTGTTTTCTGTTCTTGAGTTCAGAGTACAGCAACTGCTTTGGGAGATGGTGGTCGGGCATCCGGACAATGTGGCTGGTCTAGCAGAGTTGATGGTGGAAGACCATTGCTTCAATGCTAGTGGTCTTTGTTTCTTCCAGCACACTGACATTTGATGAAATCATTCTAGGAGTTGCATGTGGCGTCTGTAGATAGTCCACGTCTCGCAGGTGTATAACAGGGTTGGGAGGACAATATTTATTTATTTATTATTTATTTATTAGTACACTTGTATACCGCTAATATCTCAGCCTAAATCGGCGACTCATTGCGGTTTACAACATTTAAAAACAACAATATTCAGATTAAAAATATAAAACACAAGTACATATACAATACACAGTATTGGGCCACCAATACAGACCAAAGCATCTCTTAATTAAAATCATAATCCAATTTCGTTGTCTGTGATTGCCAGTCCTTGATCATGAACTTCATCGCACCGGATTAGCCGGATGCTTGTTCAAACATCCATGTCTTCAGTTTTTTTCGAAATACCATCAGTGAGGAGGCTGATCTTATCTCTACAGGGAGGGCATTCCAAAGCCGCAGGGCCACCACAGAAAAGGCCCTGTCTCTCGTTCCCGCCAGCCGCACCTGTGAAGCAGGTGGGATAGAGAGTAGGGCCTCTCCCGAAGATCTTAGGGTCCTGGTGGGCTGATAGGCCGAGATACGTTCGGATAGATATGTTGGGCCAGAACCGTTTAGGGCTTTAAAGGCCAATGCCAGCACTTTGAATTGGGCCCGGTAGCTAATCGGCAGCCAGTGGAGCTGGTACAGCAGGGGAGTTGTATGCTCCCTGCGCCCTGCTCCTGTTAATACCATGGCTGCCGCCCGTTGGACTAGTTGGAGCTTCCGAGCCGTCTTCAAAGGCAACCCCACGTAGAGAGCGTTGCAGTAGTCAAGGCGGGATGTAACCAGAGCGTGGACTACCATGGCCAAGTCAGACTTCCCAAGGTACGGTCGCAGTTGGCGCACGAGTCTTAACTGTGCGAATGCTCCCCTGGTCACCGCCGAAACCTGGGGGTCCAGGCTCAGCGATGAGTCCAGGATCACACCCAAACTGCGAACCTGTGTCTTCAGGGGGAGTGCGACCCCGTCTAACACAGGCTGTAACCCTATACCCTGTTCGGCCCTGCGACTGACCAGGAGTACCTCTGTCTTGTCTGGATTCTATTTCAATTTGTTCGCCCCCATCCAGACCGTCACAGCAGCCAAGCACCGGTTCAGGACCTCGACAGCCTCCTTAGTAGCAGGTGGAAAGGAGTGACAGAGTTGGACATCATCTGCGTACAGATGACATCGCACTCCGAAACTCCGGATGATCTCGCCCAGCGGCTTCATGTAGGTGCTTTATAAACAAGCACCTTGGTCTCCCTACAGATGTCCCGGTTCTCAAACACTCTGTGCTTCATTTGGAAAAATGCTGCACTCGCAGAGCTCAGGCGGTGTTGTATTTCAGTGTTGATTTTTGTGGAGAGTTGGCTGCCAAGATAGCGGAAATGGTCAACATTTTCTAATATTACACCATTAAGCTGTATTTCTGGCATTGGAGAGGGATTGGCTGATGACTGCTGGAAAAGCACCTTGGTTTTCTTGATGTTCAATGACAGGCCGAGCTTCTTGTATGCTTTTGCGAAGGTGTTTAGAGTGGCTCCTGGCATGTCATTTCTACATGTCAGGAGAACTACCAGAGCAGCCGGGTACATTTTTTACAATTTTAAGACTGGTTTGAGGAGGGGTTGGTGGAAGGGGTGGGTGCCCTCTTGGTTTTCAGAGCTCACGGAACCTGAAAAAGCAAGAGGGCTTTGGGGACTGATCCTTGAGTAGTCCCAAGACTATGCAAAAGTTAGTCCCCACTGACCCAATACCCTATTTGACCTGGGCCTTTCAGGAAGGCCGAAGTCTAATGGGGTATCTAATTAATTTGGCACAAAGTAGGGTTTACCTGCTTTTATAGAATTGTAGAATAATAGAATCACATATTCATAGAGTTGGAAGAGTTTCTGTATATATTTCAGATTTCAATATTAATATCAAAATACATGGTATGATTTTACATAGGATTTGTACTACATGAGAACAGTAAAAACAAATATCACTTAAGTAAAATAAACATTAAATATTAAATAACCAGAAAAATAAAATAAGGTGTAAACACTAAACTAATCTGAGAATCTGCTATTGCAACACATCCAACACAACCCTAACCCTAACCCTCAACCTGAAAATTATTTTAGTTGCTACTTCATAACGCAAATTTTGCTACTGTTATGAATTGTAATGTAAATATCTGGTACACAGGATGTATTTTCATTCACTGGACCAAATTTGGCACAAATACCTGATATGCCCAAATTTTATACTGTTGGGATTTCTTTGGAATTTTGGGAGTTGTAGTTGCTAGGATTTATAGTTCATCTACAATCGAAGAGCATCCTTGTTGGGGTTCAGCCTGTGTGTGAATCATAGAATCATAGAATCGAAGAGTTGGAAGAGACCTCATGGGCCATCCAGTCCAACCCGCTGCCAAGAAGCAGGAATATTGCATTCAAATCACCCCTGACAGATGGCCATCCAGCCTCTGTTTAAAAGCTTCCAAAGAAGGAGCCTCCACCACACTCCGGGGCAGAGAGTTCCACTGCTGAACGGCTCTCACAGTCAGGAAGTTCTTCCTCATGTTCAGATGGAATCTCCTTTCTTGTAGTTTGAAGCCATTGTTTTGTGTCCTAGTCTCCAAGGAAGCAGAAAACAAGCTTGCTCCTCCTCCCTGTGACTTCCTCTCACATATTTATACATGGCTATCATATCTCCTCTCAGCCTTCTCTTCTTCAGGCTAAACATGCCCAGCTCCTTAAGCCGCTCCTCATAGGGCTTGTTCTCCAGACGTTTGATCATTGTAGTCACCCTCCTCTGGACACATTCCAGCTTGTCAATATCTCTCTTCAATTGTGGTGCCCAGAATTGGACACAATATTCCAGGTGTAGTCGAACCAAAGAGGGGTAGCATTACTTCCCTAGATCTAGATCTAGACACTATGCTCCTATTGATGCAGGCCAAAATCCCATTTGCTTTTTTTTGTCACCACATCACATTGTTGGCTCATGTTTAGCTTGTTGTCCACGAGGACTCCAAGATCTTTTTCACACGTACTGCTCTCAAACCAGGCATTGTCCCCCATTCTGTATCTTTGCATTTCATTTTTCCTGCCAAAGTGGAGTATTTTGCATTTGTCACTGTTGAACTTCATTTTGTTAGTTTTGGCCCATCTCTCTAATCTGTCAAGATCGTTTTGAATTGTGCTCCTGTCCTCTGGACTATTGGCTATCCCTCCCAATTTGGTGTCGTCTGCAAACTTGATGATCCTGCCTTCTAGCTCTTCATCTAAGTCATTAATAAAGATGTTGAACAGGACCGGGCCCAGGACGGAACCCTGCTGATGGCACTCCGCTCGTCACTTCTTTCCAGGATGAAGAGGAAGCATTGGTGAGCACCCTCTGGGTTCGTCCATGTAACCAATTACTGATCCACCTCACCGTAGTTTTGCCTAGCCCTGAACCTGATTCTCTGATTGTATTTCCTGATGCCCATGTAGATGTCAATGTGTATTCTCAGGCCAATTTAGATGATGATGGTTTGAGTAGTGAAAATCCTACAGCCTTGGAAAGTGAAAGTCAAGATTCCCATGAGAACATAGATTCTGAGCCGAGCGGAGACGTTTCACTCCCTTGTCCTCCCAGTCTCAGTTCTCCAGAGAATCTGACACCTGGCCTGCCTAATGAGGATAGGCGGGGGCAGATTTGGCAGACTCGGGGAGAAGCACAAAGTTTACGTAGGTCAGCTAGATTGAGAGAAATCCAAACAAAAACTTCAGGCGTGTCTCACAATAGATTTCTTGGCCTTAAGTATGCCTGGCCTGAATACAGCTTCAGACCAGGCATCGTTCCAGATTCATGCAAGTCTCCTGATTCAAATGGCCTTGTTCCTTGGAGTTTTTCTAGTTGCTCCAAGTACGGTTAGTGGATTGCTAACAGGTTCCAGGATTCAGCAGTTTTGCTGTGGGTTTTATGATCTTGTTATGGACATTTCTTGTTTTTGATTTTTCCTGTGACTTTTTACCTTTGCATTTTTCCTCTATTTTGTTTTCATCTTTCATTAATAAAAAAGGATTGTTTTCCTGAAGCCAAGTGTGGTGGATTGTTGTCTGAGGGTCCAGTTTCCTGCTCTGGGTTGCAACAATTCTGAACTCCACCAGCGATTGAATTGAACCAGACTTGACACACAGAACTCCCATGAACAACAGAAAATACTGAAAAGGTTTGGTGGTCATTGGGAGTTGTAGATCACCTGCATCCAGAGAGCACTGTGGACTCAAACAATTATGGATCTGGACCAAACTTTGCAAGACTCAATATACCCAAATGGGAACACTGGTGGATTTTGGGGAAAGTAGACCTTGACATTTGGGAGTTGTAGTTACTGGGATTATAGTTCAGAGCATTGGATGGTGAAGCGACAGCTCTCCTAGTGGCCAAAATACCCTCAAGAAAAGCTGGAATGTTAAATTGCCTCTGTGTCTGTCTATATATGTTGTATGTCTATGGCATTGAATGTTTGCCATGTATATGTACATTGTAATCGCCTTGAGTCCCCTGCGGGGTGAGAAGGGCGAAATTTAAATACTAGGTTCTTGTGGGTTTTTTCGGGCTATAGGGCCATGTTCTAGAGGCATTTCTCCTGACGTTTCGCCTGCATCTATGGCAAGCATCCTCAGAGGTAGTGAGGTCTGTTGGAATTAGGACAATGGGTTTATGTATCTGTGGAATGGCTGGGTGGGGCAAAGAGGTCTTCTCTGCTGGAACTAGGTGTGAATGTTTCAACTGACTACCTTCATTAGCATTTGAAGGCCTGGCTGAGCCTGAGAAAATCTTTTGTTGAGAGGTGTTAAGATGTGCCTGGTTGTTTCCTCTCTGCTGTTTTGCTGTTGTAATTTTAGAGTTTTTTAATACTGGTAGCCAGATTTTGTTCATTTTCATGGTCTCTTCCTTTCTGTTGAAATTGTCCACATGCTTGTGCATTTCAATGGCTTCCCTGTGTAGTCTGACATAGTGGTTGTGAGAGTGGTCCAGCATTTCTGTGCTCTCAAATAATATGCTGTCCACATGCTTGTGGATCTTAACAGCTCTCAACAAAAGATTTTTCCCAGGCTCAGCCAGGCCTTCAAATGCTAATGAATGTGGTCAGTTGAAACATTCACACCTAGCTCCAGCAGAGAAGAGCTCTTTGCCCCACCCCAGCCATTCCACAGATACATAAACCCATTGTACTAATTCCAACAGACCTCACAACCTCTGAGGATGCTTGCCATAGATGCAGGCGAAACGTCAGGAGAAATGCCTCTAGAACATGGCCCTATAGCCCGAAAAAACCCACAAGAACCTAGTGATTCCAGCCATGAAAGCCTTCGACAATATAAATAAAAATAAGAAAATATATGGTTTCACTCTTTTCAATGCTGAGTTTTTCATCCTAAGATTCCTAAAATGTGATGGGATCTTACTTCTGTGGATCAGAAGGAATTCCCATAGATCCTTCATTCCCACATGAGTGTTGCACACACTTGTTACATCACTTTGTATTTTTAAAATCAGAAATCCAGCATCACTGTGTCTACAAACATATTCCGATATGAAAATTGCGTACCTTTTGAGACTTCACACATTTTTTCGCAGCTGTCAAGTGTTGGAAATTTATTTCCATTGCCCAGGCAGCCACCATAAACAAAGGATTCACATTGTTTGCGATTATGGTTATAGTAATAACGGGTCAATCGGTTGGGGCAAGGTCCTTTGGCTGGAGGGAGGCTGCATACTGTTAGCAGGGCTTCAGGAGACAAGAATAAGTAAAAATTACAACAGAATCTATATAAATAAAAATGTCATGTCCGTTTGTGGGATTAACAAAACTCAAAAACCACTGGTCGAATTGACACCAAATTTGGACACAAGACACCTCTCAGGCCAACGAGTGACCATCTATATAAATGGAAGGGAAGGTTGTATATTGTTGGCAATGCTTTGAAGAAATATCACAACACTATCATCATCATCATCACCATCACTACTACAAGAATTATCACCACCATTTTTTTTCTCCAGTTTGGGACTCATGACAACAGACAATAGTTAAAAGAATCAGTTAATAATTAAAGTTAAGAAACAATTAAAACATCATAAAATTGAAACCGAATAAAACAAATGTTTAGGACATTATACAACACCTAAGTAAAGGTAAAGGTTTCCCTTTGATATTAAGGCTAGTCATGTCCAACTCTGGGGGGTGGTGCTCATCTCTATTTCTGGCGTTGTCCGTAGACACCTCCAAGGTCATGTG
The DNA here is from genome assembly GCF_037176765.1 of Anolis sagrei. Taxonomy (NCBI): domain Eukaryota; kingdom Metazoa; phylum Chordata; class Lepidosauria; order Squamata; family Anolidae; genus Anolis; species Anolis sagrei. The sequence goes on from NC_090027.1 coordinate 19,662,365, forward strand.
GCCAGCATGACTGCATGGAGTGCAGTTACCTTCCTGCCAAAGCAATACCTATTCATCTACTCACATACTCAAGAACAGAGAAGCATCCCGAGCTCTGAAGATCACCTGGGAAGGAATCCCACTGGAGCATTGCAGCGCACCCAAATACCTGGGAGTCACTCTGGACCGTGCTCTGACCTACAAGAAGCACTGCCTGAACATCAAGCAAAAAGTGGGTGCTAGAAACAATATCATACGAAAGCTGACTGGCACAACCTGGGGATCACAACCAGATACAGTGAAGACATCTGCCCTTGCTCTGTGCTACTCTGCTGCTGAGTATGCATGCCCAGTGTGGAACACATCTCACCACACTAAAACAGTGGATGTGGCTCTTAATGAGACATGCCTCATTATCACAGGGTGTCTGCGCCCTACACCACTGGAGAAATTACATTGCTTAGCCGGTATTGCACCACCTGACATCCGCCGGGAAGTAGCAGCCAATAGTGAAAGGACCAAGGCAGAGACATCTCCAGCTCATCCCCTGTTTGGGTATCAGCCAACACGCCAATGACTTAAATCTAGACATAGTTTTCTAAGATCTACAGAGACACTCGCTGGAACACCTCAGCAAGCGAGAGTCCAAAAGTGGCAGGCTCAAACCCAGCACCTCAACCAATGTCTGATACCAAATGAGAAACTCCCCCCTGGGCACACAGAGGACTGAGCGACTTGGAAGGCACTAAACAGACTGCGCTCTGGCACCACAAGATGCAGAGCCAACCTTCAGAAATGGGGCCACAAAGTGGAATCCTCAACATGCGAGTGCGGAGAGGAGCAAACCACAGACCACCTGCTGCAATGCAACCTGAGCCCTGCCACATGCGCAATGGAGGACCTTCTTGCAGCAACACCGGAAGCACTCCAAGTGGCTAAATACTGGTCAAAGGACATTTAACCAGCTACCAAACTCACAAGTTGTGTATTTTTCTGTTTGTTTGCTTTGTTCTGTTAGAAATGTAATATAATGGACTGGCTGCTCTGACACAACAAATAAAATACTCACATTTGCATGTGTTCGAACTGCTAGCTTGGCAGAAGCTGGGGCTAACAGTGGGGGGTGGTGCTCATCTCTATTTCTAAACCAAAGAGCCGGCGTTGTCCATAGACACCCAAGGTCATGTGGCCAGCATGACTGCATGGAGTGCAGTTAGCTTCCTGCTGAATCAATAACTATTGATCTACTCACATTTCCATGTTTTCGAACTGCTAGCTTGGCAGAAGTTGGGGCTAACAGTGGCGGGTGGTGCTCATCTCCATTTCTAAGCCAAGAGCTGGTGTTGTCCATAGACACCTCCAAGGTCATGTGGCCAGCAAGACTGCATGGAGTGCAGTTACCTTCCTGCTGAGGCGATACCTATTGATCTACTCACATTTGCATGTTTTTGAACTGCTAGCTTGGCAGAAGTTGGGGCTAACAGTGGGGGGGGGGGGGGGAGCTCATCTCTATTTCTAAACCAATGTGCTCAATGCCCAGCCAAGCATCTATAATGCAAAATAGTTTTCTGGCGCTCCACTAGTGTAGCTCTGAAGGAGATTAGTAAAGGTAGGGTAAAGGTTTTCCCCTGACATTAGATCCAGTCGTGTTCGACTCTGGGGGTTGGTGCTCATCTCCATTTCTAAGCCAAAGAGCCGGTGTTGTCCATAGACACCTCCAAGGTCATGTGGCCAGCATGACTGCATGGAGCGCAGTTACCTTCCTGCCAAAGCAGTACCTATTGATCTACTCACATTTGCATATTTTTGAACCGCCAGCTTGGCAGAAGCTGGGGCTAACAGTGGGAGGTGGTGCTCATCTCTATTACTAAACCAAAGAGCCGACGTTGTCCGTAGACACCTTCAAGGTCATGTGGCCAGCATGACTGCATGGAGTGCAGTTACCTTCCTGCTGAAGCGATACCTATTGATCTACTCACATTTCCATGTTTTCGAACTGCTAGCTTGGCAGAAGCTGGGCTAACAGCGGGAGCTCACCCCACTTCCTGGATTCGAACTGCCAACATTACAGCCAGCAAATTCAGCAGCTCAGCGGTTTAACCCACTGCACCACTACACTGAGTTTACCTGAAAAATCAATTCTCTAAGGTCAGATGGAACAAAAAGGGGAAACATCATTTTAAAAATGCCAGTCTAGCTTCTCTGGAAAGAGATCTCTCTTTGTTGATGCTTCAGAGAGGGAAAAATCTCTCCAGAATATATCAAAAAACGGCATTTGTATGGGAGGTTATGATCCTTCAACTAAACCTTAGAGAGCTTTATCACCAGCACTTTCTATTTATATCTAATAATAATCCTCATTTCTGAAAAGGAGGCAGTTTCACGTAGGAAGAACATGTACTGGAGAAACTGGTTCTTCTACTCTGACATTAGACCTTCTGTTCCTTATTGCTGCATGTTTACACATTTTTGGATATCTAATAAAAAACCAAACAATCAAAATTCACATTTTTCTTTCTGGAACTTTAAGGGAAGCTAGCACACTAGCACCAAAATTTGGCATCCTGTAGTGATGCTGATGTCAACATAGAAACGCAATGATGGTGAGCGAGCACCAACTGCAAATATGAGCCGAGCGAGAAGGCTCTGATGGTAAATATGTAGTAATGTTGTTCTGCTGTTCCTCGTATTGTCATTGTTTACCTTACTATTTACAAATCATGCAACCCACATATTCTATAATATCAATAACATCTCAATTATATGAACAAATACAGAACAAAATTAGAAAATTGAGTTTTTCGGGCTGTATGGCCATGTCCCAGAAGCATTCTCTCCTGACATTTCGCCTGCATCTATGGCAGGCATCCTCAGAGGCCTGTTGGAAACTAGGAAAATGTCCAGGGTGGGGAAAAAGAACTCTTGTCTCTTGGACAAAGGTGTGAATATTTCCATTGATTAGCATTTAATGGCCTAGCAGTTTCAAGGTGTGGCTTCTTACTGCCTGGGGGAATCCTTGGTTGAGAGGTGATTAGCTGTCCCCGATTGTTTCTAATTTGTTTATTTACTACATTTATATACCACCCCGCTCAGCCCAAGGGCGACTCGGAGTGGTCAACAATTGGCAACAATTCGATGCCGGCGCAGCCACAACAAACCAAAACAATCACAAATACTCCAAAATACCAACAGCAATATAAAACATAAAAATCGTACACAGCATTTAAAAACATTTTGAAAGCATCTCCGTCTCAAATCATTGTCCGGTTGCGTCGTCAGTTGTCCATAATATCATAGATCTGTGCCATGTTTGGGAAGGCCTGTTCAAAAAGCCAGGTTTTCACCATTCTTCGAAAGGACAGGAGGGAGGGGACTGATCTTTTCTCTCTAGGCAGGGCATTCTGCAGTCGAGGAGCCACCGCTGAGAAGGCCCTGTCTCTCGTCCCAGCCAAATGCATCTGTGAGGAAGGCGGGAGCGAGAGCAGGGCCTCCCCAGAAGATCTTAGCGTTCTGGATGGTTCTTGTCTGGAGTTCCCCTGTTTTTGAGTGTTGTTCTTTATTTACTGTTATGATTTTAGAGTTTTTTTTAATACTGGTAGCCAGATTTTGTTTCTTTTCTATATATATAATATTTAATTAAAATTTTCCATAAAAACACAAAATAGTATAGATAAAATCTTTGGATAGCCAAAGAAAAGAAAGAAAAGAAACAGAGAAGGAAACAAAAAGAAAGAAGAAAGAAAAAAAAAGAAAAATTAGGAAAGAAAGAGGAATGTACGAGCTTGTTGACTTCCTGGATATCTTCTATGTGGCTTCTTCCTTTTCCTTCTTCCTTCTTCTATCACCCCTTATTATATCAAAATATTTCTATTTTTGTGTTTCAGATATTCTGTCACATTTGTCCAGTTAGTTTCTTTTATCGGGGTTCCCTTATTTTCGATATTAAGTATGTCAGATAGCGTTCATTTTCGTAGTTTCTTCCTTTCTGTTGAAATTGTCCACATATCTTGTGGATTTCAGTGGCTTCTCTGTGTAGTCTGACAAGGTAGTTGTGAGAGTGTTCCAGCATTTCTGTGTTTTCAAATAATATGCTGGACATCCCACAGATATATAAACCTCATTTCTCTAGTTTCCAACAGACCTCACAACTTTTGAGGATGCCTGCCATAGATGCAGCTGAAACGTCAGGAGAGAATACTTCTGGAACATGAACATACAGCCAAGAAAACTTGCAACAACCCAGTGATTCTGGCCATGAAAGCCTTCGACATTACATTGAGAAAATTGAGATTGTCATAACCAGTTGTTAAATCAACAGCCTTGCCTTGCTTGAATGGTTTCAAAGTGAGCCATCCAGTTCCAGGGAAGGCATCCCATTTACAAAAGGATCTGACTTGGTTGCCCAAAGAGAATCACTAATTAGGTTCTTGTGGGTTTTTTCGGGCTATAGGGCCATGTTCTAGAGGCATTTCTCCTAACGTTTCGCCTGCATCTAGATGCAGGTGAAACATTAGGAGAAATGCCTCTAGAACAGTGGTTCTCAACCTTCCCAATGCCGCAACCCCTTAATACAGTTCCTCATGTTGTGTGGTGACCCCTAACCATAACATTGTTTTTGTTGTTACTTCATAACTATGATTTTGCTACTGTTATGAATCATAATGTGAATATCACATATGCATTTTATTCACTGGACCAATTTGGCACAAATACCCGAAACACCAAAATTTGAATACTGGTGGGCTGGGGGGTTGATTTTGTCATTTGGGAGTTGTAGTTGCTGGAATTTATAGTTTACCTAGAATCAAGGAGCATTCTGAATTCCACCAACGATGGCATTGAACCAAACTTGGCACACAGAACTCCCATGACCAACAGAAAATGCTGGAAGGGTTTGGTGGGCATTGACCTTGAGTTTTGGAGTTGTAGTTGACCTACACCCAGAGAGCACTGTAGACTCAAACAATGATGGATCTGGACCAAACTTGTCATAAAAACTCAATATGTCCAAATGTGAACCTTGGTGGAGTTTGGGGGAAATAGACCTTGACATTTGGGAGTTGTCATTGCTGGGATTTATAGTTCACCTACAATCAAAGAGCATTCTGAACCCGACCAATGACAGAAGTGGACCAAACTTCCCACAGAGACCCTCCATGACCAACAGAAAATACTGTGTTTTCCTTGTGGTCTTTGGTGACCCCTCTGATGCCCCCTCGCGACCCACCCAGGGGTCCCGACCCCCAGGTTGAGAAACGCTGCTCTAGAACATGTCCCTATAGCCCGAAAAAACCCACAAGAACCTAGTGATTCTAGCCATGAAAGCCTTCGACAATACAGAATCACTAATTGTCACTTATGTGTCTAATAAGCCTATCTTCAGGTAGAAGAACGGATCTTACCTTCAACGTTTTGGGGATGTTCCAGCCAGGGTATAAGGACTAGCAAGAGGAAAAGGAGTAACACGAAGTCACTCTTCATTGTGTCCTTGAATGCAAGTGCTGAGTTAAGAATTAAGCAACTGTGTTCTATAATGGAATGAAGAGGGGGCTGAACTCTCCTCCAGGCAGCAGCCCAAACCCCGGCCTGAGAGGCTTCTCTGTTTATGCGGAAGAGGCTCCATGTTCTTGAATGTGGAACACTGAGTACATTTTGGAGGCCAGCTTTCAGTCTTTTCCACTTTGGGCAAAATCAGAAAGACCCGAGGCTATAAATTTTGCCTGGTGAATACTTCCAAGTCTCTAAAGATTTGACATAAATCTTCAAAAGCCGGAGACTATATCTATCTACCTATATAAATAAAAAATGTAATGTTCGTTTGTGATATTAACAGAACTCAAAAACCACTGGGGGAATTGACACCAAATTTGGACACAAGACACCTAACAATGCAATGTATGTCCTTCACTAAAAAAAATTGATTTTGTCATTTGAGAGTTGTAGTTTCTGGGATTTATAGTTCACCTACAATCAAAGAACATTCTGAACCCCACCAATGATGGAACTGAACCAAACTTGGCACACAGTTCTCCCGTGCACTGGGATTGTGGCGCAGCTGGCTGAGTGTCAGCTGCATTAAGATCACTCTGACCAAAAGGTCATGAGTTCAAAACCCGCCCGGGTTGGAGTGGGTTTCCAACCAATTGTGTAGCCTGTTGTCAACGTTTGCAACCCGAAAAACAGTTGCATCTGTCAAGTAGGAAAAATTAGGTACCACCTTAAAGTGTGGGGAGGCTAAATTAACTGATTTATGAGGCCATAAAGAAGACTCCAGCAAAAGCATTCCAGCGGGGAAGCATGCGGGGAATGCGGAAGTGCTTCATCAGCGTCGCAGATGGACGATGAAAGAACTCAGGTAACCCGGGGCCCTTCGACACATCCATATAACACTTTGGCCTTGAGGAGACTGAAAAGGGGCCTATATTAGGTTGACACTTTGCTACTTCAGTTGTGTATTGATAGCTTAGAAATCAGCTCTTCCTCTTTTCTTTCTTTCCCATTTCTCCACAATGGGCCACAGCAATGCGTGGCCGGGTACAGCTAGTTGTTTCATAAATGTAATGTTGGTGAACAGGAAAAGAAATTTAAAGATGAGCTTAAAGCCAACCTTTAAAACTGTAGCATAGACATTGAGAACTGAGAAGGCCTGGCCTTTGAGTGTTCTAACTGGAGGTCAGCTGAAACCATCAATGCTGCAGATTTTGAAGAGGCACGAATGGAGGGTGAAAGGGAAAAATGTGCCAAGAGGAAGGTGCATTAAACCAACCTCGACCGGGACCGCCTTCCACCTGGAAACCAATGCCTTCACTGCAGGAGAACATGCAGATCAAGAATAGGGCTCCACAGTCACCTACGGATCCACCGCCAGTGCACAGATCTTGGAGAAATGTGCCAAGAGGAAAGTGCATCAAGCCAACCCTGATTGGGACCAACTTCCACCTGGAAACCAATTTCCTCACTGCAGGAGAAAATGCGAGTCAAGTATAGGACTTCCAGCCACCAATGGACTCACCACCAAGACACTGAACTTGGAGGACCATAATCCTCAGGATATGAGGGACCACCTAAGTAAGGTCAAATGTGCATTGCCAAGGGAAGAAGAGGTGGCCGAGTGGTTAAGGCGATGGACTGCTAATCCACTGTGCTCTGCATGCGTGAGTTCAAATCCTATTCTTGTCAGGTCTATATCTCTTGGATTCCATCTGAACATCAGGAAGAACTTCCTGACTGTGAGAGCTGTTCAGCAGTGGAACTCTCTGCCCCGGAGTGTAGTGGAGGGTCTTTCTTTGGAGGCTTTTAAACAGAGGCTGGATGGCCATCTGTCAGGGATGCTTGAATGCAATTTTCCTGCTTCTTGGCAGGGGGTTGGACTGGATGGCCCACGAGGTCTCTTCCAACTCTAGGATTCTATGATTCTATGAAGGGCTATGGAAACTCTTTCTCACAGATGGATGCAAAAACAATAGGGAGGGGGTGTGCTTGCATTTTATACAAATGTCTCTCAACCATATTTTAAAGGCAGTCAGTGCTATAGTTCAATCTGCTGGAGAATGGAGCCTAAGCAGCTGGTAGAAAGAGCCATTGTGTCCTTTGTTCTTGCTCTTCCAGATCTTATCCTCACACTCTCCTCCTCACTTTCCTTCTATCTGATGGGCTGCTGAAGGAGGGAGAAAATGTTCTTCCCAGAGGAGTTTGGAGCCAAAGTATAGGGAAGTTACTTTTAGGGCAACAAGTTCCAGAATCCCCTAGTGAATACAGCCACAGCTTCTGCTAATTTGAGGATTCTGACAATTGTAGTCCAAAATATATTTTTCTAAGGCTTAGATCAATGGTTAAGTTTAAGAGGGGAGCAAAGAGATTTATTTTTCATGGAGATCCCATCTCATTTTGTAAGCAAGGAGACTGGAGTAGCTAGGCACTGTCCAGAGTCCTGAATTCCATAAAGGCAAACAGCTGCATACACCATATCATCTTGCTATCAAAAGGGACCCTCAGTGTTATTAAATCCGCAGAGCAATTTCCCCATGACCTTGTAGCCTCACTATACCTGGAGGATTATACTTTGACTCTCCATTAAAGATAATGATACAGGCTAGAAGTAAACACATTATTATTAGTATTAGTACTAGTATTAGTATTAGTATTATGTGTCCTAGACACTTGAGAAGTGTCCGACGCGTGATCCAATACAACTGCCAGCAGAGTGATCTTGTCTACTGTGGACCCATCTTGTTGTGTTTCTAATAATATTATTATGGTGGCCTCACAACTCCAGGTATTCTTGGACGACACGGGTTTTCTGGATTCGGCACAGTCTGGCTTTAGGCCAGTACATGGAACTGAAACAGTCTTGGTCGCCTTAGTTAATGATCTTCACCGGGAGCTAGACAGGGGGAGTGTGTTCCTGCTAGTTCTGCTGGACCTCTCAGCGGCCTTCGATACCATCGACCACGGTATCCTTCTGGGACGCCTCGCGGGAATGGGCCTTGGAGGCACTGTTCTGCAGTGGCTCCGGTCCTTCCTAGAAGGTCGCTCTCAGAAGGTGTTATTGGGAGACACTTGTTCAGCCCCACAACCATTGTCTTGTGGAGTTCCTCAGGGCTCAATACTGTCTCCCATGTTGTTTAACATCTACATGAAGCCGCTGGGAGAGATCATCCGGAGTTTCGGGGTACGATGTCATCTGTATGCAGATGATGTCCAACTCTGTCACTCCTTTCCACCTGCTACTAAGGAGGCTGTCCAGGTCCTGAACCGGTGCCTGGCCGCTGTGATGGTCTGGATGAGGGCGAACAAATTGAAATTGAATCCAGACAAGACAGAGGTACTCCTGGTCAGTTGCAAGGCCGAACAGGGCATAGGGTTACAGCCTGTGTTGGACGGGGTCACCCTCCCCCTGAAGACGCAGGTTCGCAGCTTGGGTGTGATTTTGGACTCATCGCTGAGCCTGGAACCCCAGGTTTCAGCGGTGACCAGGGGAGCATTCGCACAGTTAAAACTAGTGCCCCAGCTGCGCCCGTACCTTGGGAAGCCTGACTTGGCCACAGTAGTCCATGCTCTAGTCACATCCCGTTTAGACTAGTGCAACACTCTCTACGTGGGGTTGCCTCTGAAGACTGCTCGGAAGCTTCAAATGGTCCAACGATCGGCAGCCAGGATGCTAACAGGAGCAGCACTCAGGGACCATACCACTCCTCTGCTACGCCAGCTTCACTGGCTGCCAATTTGCTACCGGGCACAATTCAAAGTGCTGGCTTTAGCCTTTAGAGCCCTTAACGGTTCTGGCCCGACCTACCTGTCCGAACGCATCTCCTCCTACGAACCAGTTAGGACACTAAGATCGTCTGGGGAGGCCCTGCTCTCGATCCCGCCGGCTTCACAAGCATGCCTGGTGGGGACGAGAGACAGGGCCTTCTCAGTGGTGGCCCCTCGGCTGTGGAACGCCCTTCCCTCAGATATTAGATCAGCTCCCTCCTTGCTGGCATTCCGGAGGAAAGTAAAGACCTGAATGTTTGAACAGGCATTCATCTAAGCAGTGTGATTGATTGACTGATTATTGGAACACGGAATAATGGATAACGAGTTTTGGATTCTGATTTCACCGACTAGACCAGATGGATTTGTTATATTGATGTATTGATGTTTTGATGCTGATGTTAATGATGTTAATGATGTTAATGACTTGTGATGCTTTTGTTTTTAAATGCATAATGATTTTGTATCCTGTATATCTAAACTGTTGTAAACCGCTCTGAGTCACCCAAGGGCTGAGAAGAGTGGTATACAAATAAAGTAAATAAATAAATAATAATAATAATAATTATTAATAATAATAATAATAATAATAATAATAATAATAATAATATAAGACTCTGGCACAAGCCAGTAACGGTGGTTCCAGTGGTGATTGGCACAGTGGGTTCAGTGCCTAAAGACCTTGGCCTGCACTTAAACACAATGGGAACTGACAAAATTACCATCTGTCAGCTGCAGAAGGCCACCTTACTGGCATTATTCGCCGATACATCACACTGTGCCGTCGCACCTGGGGTCTATAGATCTACGTGAGGTTGCCTTTGAATTCTGTTCGGAAACTTCAATTAGTCCAGCAGGAGGCAGCCAGAGTACTTACGGGAGCGTCATACAGGGAGCATACCACCCCCTGTTGTGTCAGCTCCACTGGCTGCCGATCCAGTTCCGAGCACAATTCAAAGTGCTGGTTTTGACCTACAAAACCCTACACGGTTCCGGCCCATCGTATCTGTCCAAACGCATCTCCCTTTACATCCCACCTCGGAGTTTGAGATCCTCTGGGGAGGCCCTGCTCTCGGCCCCGCCTCTGTCACAAGTGAGATTGTTGGGGACAAGGGCCTTCTCAGTGATGGCCCCTCACCTATGGAATTCATTCCCCAGGAAAATTAGATCAGCGACATCCCTCCTTTCCTTTAGAAAGAAATTAAAAACATGGATGTGGGACCAGGCGTTTGGGCAATCTGGCAGATAAATAAAGGACTGCGACGACGGATAGGAATAGACAATGTGGAACAAAATATGGACTCTGAGTTGGCGAACGCTGTGCTTGAGATTGGCTATTCACTGTGATATATATTGTTGTTTTAATTGTTTAACCGTTTAACTGTTGTTTTTATACGTTTATTGTATTATTGTGTAGGCATCGAATTGTGCCATTTTGTAAGCTGCCCTGAGTCCCCCCTCGGGGGTTGAGAAGGATGGGGTAGAAGTATACGAAATAAATACATAAATAAATTTGTGAAAGAAACATTTCTCCCCAGGGGATTGCTTCTTGCTCTTCTTTAGAAAACTGGAACTCCCAAGGACCAAGACACAACAGATAACTCAAAATTGTCTTTATTGTTCACAATGAGTTATCTTTCTTAGGCATAAACTTGATGTTTCAAAGGAATAAAGAAAATATACGTTACAGTCTCTGAAGTCTTGGGTCCAAGGAGTTTGCAGCTGAGAAGCTTTCCAAGTTCCCTCTTTTCTCAATAGCTGTGAATGCCGGAGCATCCACAACTCCAGTCCAAATAGCCTATATTTGAAGGCACAAAGTCTTCCTCTTGATGCCAAAGGACTGGTTTGAAGGTGCTTTAGACTCCTCAACGTCGTCCAGGGAGATCTGGGCATGAAGTGTGAGTCTCAAGGGTAAAAACCTTAGAATTGGTGATGAGAGATAGCTTAAAACAAGGGCTTTAGAGCCAAGTCTTTCTCACGTCCGTCTATAAATCTATCTGATGGTAGAATGAAGAAGGAAACACTGCCCTGCTCTCTAGGAAGAGGTGGGGCCAAACAATTGAACTGAGGGAGCAATTCAACTGGTGCAAACAACATTGATTCACAGCTATAAATAACCAATCAATCCAACTATACATTTACAGAGAAAACAGACAAGTTAGGGCATGTTACACAGTTTAAACCTTTGCAAATTAAAGTTCTACATATAGGTGGCACCACTCGCGCCGTCACACACACAGTCCTAGACATTTGGGAGGTGTCCGGCGTGTGACCCAATACAAGAGAGAAGAGGGCAGAAGACATTCTATTTTAATAATTAGAATAATATAATATATTGTATATACATATCATATTTATAATATTATAATGTAATGCAATACTAATAATAATATGATATTATAATTATATATTGATATTACATGTAATATTACTAATAATATTACAATATAATGGTATAGTACAATATAGTAATCTTTAATACTGATATTGTACTATGCTAATAATATAATATATTGTATGTATATATATCTTGTAAGCCGCTCTGAGTCCCCTTGAAAGTGAGAAGGGTGGAATATAAATGTCATAAATAAATAAACAAGCAAACAAACAAACAAACAAACAGCAGAGTAGGTTCTTGTGGGTTTTTTCGGGCTATAGGGCCATGTTCTAGAGGCATTTCTCCTGACGTTTCGCCTGCATCTATGGCAAGCATCCTCAGAGGTAGTGAGGTCTGTTGAACAAGCCACGAGAGTAAAGATGAAGATCCACCTAGAGGAAAAGTGTTCTTGCCATACATCAAGGGAGCCACTGACCGCATAGGGAAGCTGATGAGGAAACACAACATACAAACCACCTACAAACCCACCAAGAAAATCCAACAAATGCTGCATTCAGCAAAGGACAAGAGGGATCCTCTCACCTCTGCAGGAGTCTACCGCATACCATGCAGCTGTGGACAAGTCTACATAGGGACCACCAAACACAGCATTGCCCAAACACGAATCAAGGAACATGAAAGGCACTGCAGACTACTTCAACCAGAGAAGTCAGCCATAGCAGAGCACCTGATGAACCAGCCTGGACACAGCATATTATTGGAGAACACAGAAATGCTGGACCACTCCAACAACCACCATGTCAGACTACACAGAGAAGCCATTGAAATCCGCAAGCATGTGGACAATTTCAACAGAAAGGAAGAGACCATGAAAATGAACAAAATCTGGCTACCAGTATTTAAAAAAAACCTCTAAAATTACAACAGCAAAACAGCAGAGAGGAAACAACCAGGCACATCTTAACACCTCTCAACAAAAGATTTTCCCAGGCTCAGCCAGGCCTTCAAATGCTAATGAAGGTGGTCAGTTGAAACATTCACACCTAGCTCCAGCAGAGAAGAGCTCTTTGCCCTACCCCAGCCATTCCACAGATATATAAATCCATTGTCCTAATTCCAACAAACCTCACTACCTCTGAGGATGCTTGCATAGATGCAGGCAAAACGTCAGGAGAAAATGCCTCTAGAACATGGCCCTATAGCCCAAAAAAACCAACAAGAACCCAGTGATTCCAGCCATGAAAGCCTTCGACAATACATTAGCCAGCAGAGTGATCTTGTCTGCTGTGGACTTATCTTGTTGTATTTCAAATAATAATAATAATCTTTATTTTTGTACCCCACCCCCATCTCCCTGAAGGGAAGGAGAAGGTTCAAGAATAATAAACTGTGTTAATCTAAATATCAACTTTAATCAAAACTTTTAATATATTCATTAAATTTAACAGCAACATGAATTAAAAGTACTATTATAATATTTAAAAGAACATTTTAAATAGAAAATTAAATTCGGTTTCCATCAATGTGATTTTTGAACTTTCAATCAATTCCTGGACTTGTTTTTAATTACCAGCAAAGCAGAAACCCTTGTTCGCACAAATGAGTTGTGGTAAAGAGCACAAGATAGCCAAGGCTCAAATTTTAGTATAAAAATGCCTTTTTACACCAAAACTCCTCAAGATAATCAGATCAAAACCACTTGCAAAGAAGCCCTTTCCTGAAGAAACCTTCTGAAATCCATGGGGGTCCCCATAAAAGCCCAGGCTTGCATTTCTCTTTTACATATTTGAAACGTTAAAAAATGGAAGGGAGGGAAGATATGAGGGGTTTTTTCATACTTAAGAGAAGGAAGGAGAGGAAGAGAAGGAGGAGGAAGAGGTGGAAGAAATAGACAAGGATGAAAAGAAGGAGCAAAAGAGAGGGGAGGAGGATGTAGTTGAGGATCAATCCTGACAAGACAGAGGTCCTCCAGGTCAGTTGCCCATCTGATCGGGGTATTGGGTGACAACCTGTGCTGGATGGGGTTGCACTCCCCCCGAAGTCACAGGTCCGCAGTTTGGGGGTCCTCCTGGACTCAGCGCTGATGCTTGATGTGCAGGTGTCGGCGGTAGCCGGGAGGGCCTTCGCACAGTTAAAACTTGTGTGCCAGCTGCGACCATACCTCGTGAAGTCTGACTTGACCATGGTGGTCCACACTTTAGTTACCTCTAGACTGGATTACTGTAATGCACTCTATGTGGGGCTACCCTTGAAGATGGCCCGAAAACTACAAATGGTCCAACGTTCTGCAGCCAGATTAATAACTAGGTCTAGCTATAGGGAACGGTCGACTCTAGGCTTGGGCGGTTTCGTTCGTTAATTTCGTAATTCGTTATTAATCCGTATTTAAATTAGCTTACGATCCAATATTGAGCCATGCAGGAATAGTGTGAGGAGTAAATTAGATTCGAAACAATTTTTTCAATTTATTTCGTAATTATTTCATAATTATTTTGTAATTATTTCGTAATTATTTCGTAATTATTTTCGCATGTCTGGTCCAAGTTTTATAGTTGTTGTGTGTTTTATCACACCAACAGTCAACAACAGAGGGAGAGGGAAGCTTCAGAAGTTCTCCCTGTCCCATTTGGAGTTTTTTTTTTTAGCATATTGCGCAATTGCGTCCGCCATTAACGAATTGATTCGCAATTATACGAAATTTTGTATATTTCGAAATTTTTAAAAGGAAAATTTCGGAATTATTAAAAAAAACGAAACGCAAGGGCCCCCTAAAAACAAAACGAGTTTAGAACCAAGTTTTTCCATGGTTACCTAAGCCTAGTCGACTCCCATGTTTAAGGAGCTCCACTGGCTGCTGTTTATTTTCCGGTCCCAATTCAAGGTACAGGTTATCACCTACAAAGCCCTAAACGGTTTGGGACCCGCCTACCTCTGTGACCGTATCTCTCTCCATGTACCAACCCGGGCCCTTTGATCTTCGGGGGAGGCCCTCCTTTCGCCCCTACCAATCTTGTGATGGCGTGAGTGGTGCTACCTATATATAGAACTGTTAGTTGTAAGACTTAAACTGCTGTATCATGCTTAATCTTGCCCCTTTTTATACTGCTTATGTATACTTGTATGGATTGGATGCTTGTAGCTATCAATCTGTACTGTTTGGCTCCACCTCTTCCTGCAAGAGGGGAGAACTTCCTTTTTCTCTTCTTTCTGCCATCAGAGTTCCTGCAACATGGACGTGAGTAAAAGATTTGATTCTAAAGGACCCTGATTTAAGTTACCTCTTAGCCACAGTTCTGAGGTTTTTTACCCTTGGGACTCATGCTTTATGTCCAGATCGTCCTGGACAATTATTGAGGAGACCCAGGCGCCTTCAAGCCGGTTCTTTGGCACCAAAGGAAGATCCTGAGTCTTCAAAACATAGGCCATCTGAACTGGGGTTGTGGTTTGCTCCGGCATTCACAGCCATTGAGGAAAGAGGAAACTTGGTGAGGCTTCTCAGCTTCAAACCCCTTGGACCCAGGACTGATTGAGACTGTAATGTATGTTTTCCTTCACCCCTCTAAAGTTTTCCAGCTCATTGCTTTGAATAAATGACTTTGTGATAAATAAAACTTATTTTGGGCTATTTACAGCGTTTTGGGTTTTTGGAAGTTCCAGTTTCCTATAGGAGGGCAAGAAGCAATCCCCTGGGGGAAAGATGCCACGTCCATCCCTCCTTTATTGAGAATAATAGCACCCAGGCGCGACGGCACAAATCTCACAGGCTCGTCTTGTGGGCACAAGGGAGAGAGCCTTCTCCTCTGTGGCTCCCCGACTCTGAACTCATTACCTGGAGAGATCAGCAAAGCCCACTCACTAGAAACATTCAAAAAGAACCTTAAAACTTGGCTCTTCCGCTGCACCTTTGGCGAGTAGATGTATAAAAGATAAAAGTGGTCCCCTGACATTAAGTCCAGTCATGTCTGACTCTGGGGTGTGGTGCTCATCTCCATTTCTAAGCCAAAGAGCCAGCATTGTCCATAGACATATCCAAGGTCATGTGGCGGGCATGACTACATGGAATGCCGTTACCTTTCCCACTAGAGCGGTACGTATTGATCTACTCACATTTGCATGTTTTCAAACTGCTAGGTTGGCAGAAGAGTAGATGTATAACACGATATTATTGTTCCCTCGATGCTTCTGCCACTGGAGTATGTACCCTCCAAATGAGAAGTTTAGTTTCACAACTCTGTTTGTTTTTATAAGCTCCCTGCAAATAATCTGCTCCTATTTTTATCTCATTAGAATCTTTTAATTGTTTTATCCTGTACATGCGGCCCGCCCACTGTTATTGTGACTGTGTTTATTGGAATGTTTTTTTTTCTTTCCTATGTAATTTTGATGATGTTGTTTGTTGTTTATGTTTTTGGTTTTATTCTGCTGTAATTATGTTGTCCGGGCTTGGCCTCATGTGAGCCGCTCCGAGTCCCCACTGGGGAGATGGTGGCAGGGTATAAATAAAGATTATTATTATTATTATTATTATTATTATTATTATTATTATTATGTCTCCTGGGAGGAGGCTGGTAGCTATGTAGTGGGTGACTTTCACAGTGTTCAACCTTATTTCTCTCACATTTAGCAGCAACTTCCCATCGCACATCGAGGTAGGTTTAAGACATCCTGTGATTATTCTGCATGTTTCATTCAATGCTATGTTCACCTGCTTTGCATGGGTACGCTTATGCCAAACAGGGCAGGCATACTCACCAGTTGAGTACGACAAGGCCAGGGCTGATGTTCTTACTAATTTTGGGTCTGCACTCCATGTGCTGCCAGTAAGTTTCCGCAGGATGTTATTGTGTGCAGCTACTTTGTGCTTGGTGTTCAAGCAGTGTTTCCTATATGCTCGTGTTTGATCTAAGGTGACACTGAGATATTTAGGATGAAAACAATGTTCAAGCTCTTGACCTTCCCAAGTGACTTTCAATTTCCTGTTGGCTTCACGGTTGTGTAGGTGGAAAGCACACACTTGTGTCTTGGCAGGGTTAGGCTTCAGGTGACTATCTTTGTAGTAGCTGGAGAGATCTTTCAAGGCATTATTATTATTATTATTATTATTATTAACTTTATTTGTACCCCGCTAGCATCTCCCAAAGGACTCGATGCGGCTTACAAAGGCCAAGGCCTTAATACACAACATAACAATACAAAACCTAAAGAAAATTAAAAACAATTACTTTGTATATTATGCTCTCTTGGTTTTAAATTGTATATTGCTATATTGTTATGACTGTCTTTTTGCTCTTGTTGTGAACCGCGTTGAGTCGCCTACGGGCTGAGAAACTGCGGTACAAGCAAAGTAAATAAATAAATAAATAAATAAACAATTAAAGCAATATTAAACGACAAGCAATAAACAATACAGCAAGACACAATAAAACTGGGCCGGGCCAGAGTAATGGGTACAGAATTAAAAGTGCTGATGTGACAGGTGGTATATAAGGATTATAGGGTAAGTTCAGTGTGTAGTGTGCGGCAATCTTAATTCTAATAAAGTGCTTCTGGGACTTGGTATTGGAGATTTCCTATTCTGGAAAGGCACATCGGAACAGCCAGGTTTTCAAGTTCTTTCTAAAGACTGCCAATGTAGGGGCCTGTCTAAGATCTTTGGGGAGGGTGTTCCAGAGCCGGGGGGCCACCACAGAAAAGGCCCTGTCTCGTGTCCCCACCAAACGCGCTTGCAACGCAGGCAGAATCACGAGCAGGGCCTCTCCGGATGAACGAAGTGCACGCGTGGGTTCATAAACGGAGAAGCGGTCACACAGGTAGGATGGTCCCAAACCGTTCAGGGCTTTGTAGGTAAGCACCTGCACCTTAAATTGGGGTAGGAAAATAAACGGCAGCCAGTGGAGCTCCTTGAACAGAAGGGTTGACCTCTCTCTGTAAGGAACACCAGTTAACATCCTGGCCACTGCCCGTTGGACCAGTTGGAATTTCCGAGCCGTTTTCAAGGGCAGCCCCACATAGAGCGCATTACAGTAGTCCAATCTAGAGGTGACCAAGGCATGGACCACTCCGGCCAGATCAGCCTTCGCGAGGTACGGTCGCAGTTGGCGCACGAGTCTCAATTGTGCAAAAGCCCTCCCGGACACTGCCGACGCCTGAACCTCAAGCGTAAGCGATGAATCCAAGAGGACTCCCAAACTGCGGACCTGTGGCTTCAGGGGGAGTGTAACCCCGTCCAACACAGGTTGCCACCCTATACCCCGGTCAGGTTTACGATCGACCAGGAGGACCTCTGTCTTGTCGGGATTGATCTTCAGCTTGTTCTTCCTCATCCAGATAGACACAGCGGCCAGGCACTTGTCCAGGAAAGTTGGATTTCAACTGTTTCAAAGTCTTTTGCTAGTGTTGTTAGGTCAAGGTCATCCGCATATATAAAGCTCTTTATGAGTGGTGGTTGTGGCTGATCGTTAGTATATTAATCGAGGTCAGTGCAAGAACGCTGCCTTGGGGGACTATCTTGAACTGCTGAAAGGTTCAAATGCCTTTGGGTTTGTTGGATGGGGCTATCATGTTTCTGATGCTGAAATCAGATGAAGCTGTCAGCCCAGCTCACCTCTGTCCATAAAATGAAGGGATGTTCTTTTATATCCTTTGCTTCAGCCTGAAAAAATGTTTTTGCTCAATCCTACCTCGATCATGCATAGGCTTCAAAAGATGAAGACAACTAGGAAAATAACTACTCCACACAAACAAGCAAACACACCAGAATCCACGTGCTGCAGGAAAAACAGATCAGTTTATTGAAGGGCATGTCAACATCTTCAATTTGACAGGTGATGCAATTTGGAAAGCATTGTGGTTTTTTCCATGATTTTATTTTTCAGGTCCTGGCGATCTGTTAATGGGTTAGAAAACATCAAAATCTATATAGTAAAATTTTCATTCTGTGAAAAGAAAAAAAGAGTATCTGAAGTCATAGAATCATAGAATCAAAGAGTTGGAAGAGACCTCATGGGCCATCCAGTCCAACCCCCTGCCAAGAAGCAGGAATATTGCATTCAAATCACCCCTGACAGATGGCCATCCAACTTCTGTTTAAAAGCTTCCAAAGAATGGAAAAGAAGGCCAGATTAGGAGCACAAAGGTTAACACGTGCTTCCCCCCCCCCCCGCCCCTTCTACAATGCTTCAGAACAGGTGTGATTTTTAAAAGCCTGAAACAGCTGATTGGGCTGTCAAACAGACACACAGATGGCTCAAGGGAAGTACAAATTTATTTATTTATTTATTTATTTATTATTTAAACTTATATGCCGCCACTCCCCTGGGGCTCGGAGCGGCTTACAAGAATGGCTAAAATCTAACAAAATTTAAAAGCAATTTAAAACAATTTAAAAGCAACACTATCAAACATTAAAAGCCTGTTGAAACAGGTATGTCTTACATGCCCTGCGGAAAGCTGGTAAGTCCCTCAAGGCACGGACTTCAGGTGGCAGAGTATTTCAGAGTGATGGTGCCACTGCTGTGAAGGCTCTGCGTCTGGTTGCTGTTAGACGCAAGGTCTTGACACTGGGGGCTTCCAATAGATCTTGGTCCTCAGAATGGAGGGATCTCTGGGGTTGGTAGGGGGTGAGGCGGTCCCTCAGGCCCCAGACCATGCAAGGCCTTAAAGGTGAGTACCATCACTTTGAAAGTGATCCGGTGCTCAATTGGTAACCAATGTAGCTGTAGTAAGATTGGGGTTATGTGGCATTTCATCGGAATTCCCGCAAGAAGCCGAGCAGCTGCATTTTGTACCAACTTGAGCTTCCGGATCACCGACAGAGGAAGGCCAATGTAGAGGGCATTACAGTAGTCCAGTCTTGAGATGACCGTGGCCTGGATCACCGTAGCTAGGTCGTCCCTGGACAGGGAGGGGGCCAGCCGTCTAGCCTGCCGCAGATGAAAAAAGGTGGTTCTGCTAACGGCGGAGACCTGGGCCTCCATCGTCAGCAGAGGGTCCAAAAGGACTCCCAGACTTTTTACCAATGATGACGGGCATAGCACCTCGCCATCCAGGGTAGACAGCTGGATGTCCCCACTGCCCGGTTGACCCAGCCATAGGATCTCCGTCTTTGCGGGATTCACCCTCAACCTGCTGGCACGCAGCCATCCAGTAACGGCCTTGAGACACTGATGGAAACAATCGGGTACAGAGTCCGGTCAGCCTTCCATCTTCAGCACCAGCTGAGTGTCATCGGCATACTGATAACACTCAAGCCCAAAACCTCGAACCAGCTGAGCAAATGGAGAGCAATACTTTACACTTTATAATATTAAATTGATGTTGAATTAAGAATTCAAAGAATAGAGAGATCTGACTGACTTTTTGCTTTTTAATCCCCTCTGTTGTGTATTGGACTTTATATTCACACATGTGAATCTGATTGTGTTTATATTAATATACTAGCCGTACGCTGCCACACGTTGCTGTGGCCCAGTCTGGTGATCTGGAAAATAAAGTAATGTGAAAGTGTTGGTTTCTAATATATGTTATTTCCTTCTGCTTGTGGGTAAGCATTATTTCTTGCTGATTCTTTGTCAGTGTTGATGTAGAGATTGTCTGGTTTGCCTACTCTAGAACAAGCAACATATCATTCTCTCTCTTTAGGGGTACCTTTCAAATCTAGGATACTATATCTGTGTGTGTGAATCACATATATCTGTCTATTTATTTATTTATTTATTTACGATATTTATATGCCACCCTTCTCACCCCGAAGGGGACTCAGAGCAGCTTACAAAGTATATATACATACAATATATTATTAGTTTAGTACAATATCAGTTTTAAATATTGCTATATTGTACTATATCAATACTGCAATAGACTGCAATATTATTAGTAATATTACATGTAATATAAATATATAATTATAATATCTTCTATATCTAGAGCTGGATGTCTCTTTGTCAGGAGGGCTTTGATTACGTTTTTTTGCCCTGGTGAAGGGAGTTGGACTGGATGGCCTTAAGTATTTTCTGTTGGTCATGGGGGTTCTGTGTGGGAAGTTTGCCCCAATTTTGTCATTGGTGGGGTTCAGAATGCTCTTTGATTGTAGGTGAACTATAAATTCCAGTAACTACAAATCCCAAATGTCAAGGTCTTTTTCCCCCAAACTCCATTTATGTGCATATTTGGGCATATGGAATATTTGTGACAAGTTTGGTCCAGATCCATCATTGTTTGAGTGCACAGTGCTCTCTGGATAGAGGTGAACTACAACTCCCAAACTCAAGGTCTATGCCCACCAAATCTTTCCAGTGTTTTCTATTGGCCATGGGAGTTCTGTGTGCCAAGTTGGGTTCAATTCCATCATTGGTGGAGTTCAGAACCTTTGATTGTAGGTGAACTATAAATCCCAGCAACTACAACTCCCAAATGACAAAATCAATTTTTGAGTGGTGGTCACTTGTTGGCCTGATAGATGCCTTGTGTCCAAATTTGGTATCAATTCGTCCAGTGGTTTTTGAGTTATGTTAACCCCACAAACGAACATAACATTTTTATTTATATAGATTTGCATGTACGCATATACAATCCAGCACATGGCGGGGATCATATTCTGGGACTGACAGGTCTATGTGCAGACCTGTTGTCAGGTCCCAGGAGTTTTTGTCTTGGGGTCCTTCCACATAGCCCTATATCCCAAAATATCGAGTCAGAAATCACACAGTTTCTGCTTTGAACTTGGTTATCTGAGTCCACACTCGGAGAATGTGGGATTTTCTGCCTTGATATTCTGGGATATAGGGCTGTGTTGAAGGGCCCTTAGACTTAAAACATCTATTTTGGTGCTGTCTAGAAATGCCCTAAGATTTTAGAAGAGGGCGGTGAGCTCATGCCCTTCCAGATGTTGAAGAACTATTATCCTGTCATCCTCCACCATTGACCAAGCTATCTAGTTATTTAACATCTACATGAAGCCGCTGGAGGAGATCATTTGGAGTTTCGGAATGAGATGTTATCTCTATGCAGATGATGTCGAAATCTGTCACTCCTTCTCACCTGTCACCAAGGAGGCTGTGCAGACCCTGAACCGGTGCTTGGCTGCTGTGTCAGACTGGATGAGAGCTAACAAATTGAAACTGAATCCAGACAAGACAGAGGTCCTACTGGTCAGTCGTAAGGCCGAACAGGGCATAGTGTTACAGCCTGTGTTGGACGGGGTTCCACTCCCCCTGAAGACGAAGGTTCACAGTTTGGGAGTGATCCTGGACTCATCGCTGAGCCTGGAACCCCAGGTCTTGGCAGTGGCCGGGAGAGCTTTTGCACAATTAAAACTTGTGCGCCAGCTGCGCTCGTACCTTGGGAAGTCGGATCTGGCCACGGTGGTCCACACTCTTGTTACATCCTGGATAGACTACTGCAACACACTCTACGTGGGGTTGCCTTTGAAGACTGTTCGGAAACTTCAATTAGTCCAGCGGGAGGCAGCCAGATTGCTCACTGGAGCGTCATACAGGGAGCACACCACCCCCCTGCTGTATCAGCTCCACTGGCTGCCGATCCAGTTCCGAGCACAATTCAAAGTGCTGGTTTTGACCTACAAAACCCTATACGGTTCCGGCCCAGCATATCTGTCCGAACACATCTCCCTCTACGTCCCACGTCGGAGTTTGAGATCCTCTGGGGAGGCCCTGCTCTCGGCCCTGCCTCTGTCACAAGTGAGATTGGCGGGGACGAGGAGCAGGGCCTTCTCAGTGGTGGCCCCTCACCTATGGAATTCACTCCCCGGGGAAATTAGATCAGCGACATCCCTCCTTTCCTTTAGAAACATGGATGTGGGACCAGGCGTTTGGGCAATCTGGCAGATAAATAAAGGACTACGACGACGGATAGGAATAGACAATGTGGAACGAAGTATAGTCTGTGCTTTAGATTGGCTATTGACTGTGATATATATTGTTGTTTTAATTGTTTAACCGTTTAACTATGGTTTTGTACATTATGTGTAATTTGTATAGGCATCGAATTGTGCCTTTTTTGTAAGCCGCCCTGAGTCCCCCCTGAGAAGGGCAGGGTAGAAGTATACGAAATAAATAGATAAATAAATAAATAAATAAATAATAGGACTCAACAGAAATTGAGCAAGAGAACATCTGGAGTTACACAAGGTCCCCAGCCAGAGCATTCATATCAATAAGGTTAGGAAAAAAAATTATGTCTAAACTTCAGCAAGATGCTAGATTACCTGAAGGGTGAGATTTGAACCAAACTGTCCTGATCTAGCATCGCTTTTTATTTATTTATTTATTTATTTATTTATTTATTTATTATATTTGTATACCGCTTTTCTCAGCCCTCGGACAACTCAAAGCGGTTAACAATAGCAAAATTCAATGCTCAGAACAACACAAAACAGTTAAAAACAATTAAAACAGTAGCATATTAAACAATTAATTATACATCAATAAACATCTCGTTAGCGTCTCATAATTAGAATCAGGATCCAGTTTCATCATCCAATTGTTCCATATTCCTATATTTGTTACACTGCCTATTCAAATGCCTGCTCGAACAACCAGATCTTCACTTTCCTCCGGAATGATAACAAGGAGGGAGCCGATCTAATATCTGTAGGAAGGGCGTTCCACAGCCAAGGGGCCACCACTGAGAAGGACTTGTCTCTTGTCCCCGCCAGACGTACTTGTGACACAGGTGAGACCGAGAGCAGGGCCTCCCCAGACAATCTTAATGTCCTAGTGCAGTGGTTCTCAACTTGTGGGTCCCCAGATGTTTTTGGCCTTCACCTCCCAGAAATCCTAACAGCTGGTAAACTGGCTGGGATTTCTGGGAGTTGTAGGCCAAAAACATCTGGGGACCCCAGATTGAGAACCATTGTCCTAGTGGGTTCATAGGAGGAGATGCATTTGGACAGGTAAGTTGGGCCCGAACCATTTAGGGCTTTATAAGCTAAAGCCAGCACTTTGAATTGTGCCCAGTAGCAAACTGGCAGCCAGTGGAGCTGGCACAACAGAGGAGTTGTATGCTCCCTGAGCGCTGCTCCTTTTAGTAACCTGGCTGCTGTCCGTTGGACCATTTGAAGCTTCCAGGCTGTCCTCAAAGGCAACCCTACGTAGAGAGCGTTGCAGTAGTCTATACGGGATGTAACCAGAGTGTGGACTACTGTGGCCAAGTCAGACTTCCCAAGGTACGAGTGCAGCTGGCACACAAGTTTTAACTGTGCAAATGCTCCCCTGGTCACCGCCAAAATCTGGGGTTCCAGGCTCAGCGATGAGTCCAGGATCACACCCAAGCTGCGAACCTGCGTCTTCAAGGGGAGTGTGACCCCGTCCAACACAGGCTGTAACCCTATGCCCTGTTCGGCCTTGCGACTGACCAGGAGGACCTCTGTCTTGTCTGGATTCAATTTCAGTTTGTTTGCCCTCATCCAGACCGTCACAGTGGCCAAGCACCGGTTCAGGACCTGAACAGCCTCCTTAGTAGCAGGTGGAAAGGAATGACAGAGTTGGACATCATCTGTGTACAGATGACATCACACCCCGAAACTCCGGATGATCTCTCCCAGCGGCTTCATGTAGATGTTAAACAACATGGGAGACAGTATTGAACCCTGAGGAACCCCACAAGACAAAGGTTGTGGGGTTGAACAAGTGTCTCCCAATAACACCTTCTGAGATCGGCCCTCAAGGAAGGACCGGAGCCACTGCAAAGTAGTACCTCCAAGACCCATTCCAACGAGGTGTCCCAGAAGGATACTGTGGTCGACGATATTGAAGGCCTCTGAGAGGTCCAGCAGAACCAACAGGGACACACTCTCCCTGTCTAGCTCCCGGCGTAGATCATCAACTAAGGTGACCAAGACTGTCTTGGTTCCATGCCCCAGTCTAAAGCCAGATGGCGATGGATCCAGATAATCCGTGTCTTCCAAGAATACCTGGAGTTGTGAAGCCACCACACGTTCCAAGACTTCGCCCAAAAAGGGGACATTGGAAACTGGCCGATAGTTGTTGAATTGGGCTTGAATCCAGTGATGGTTTTTTCAACAGTGGTTTTTTTAAAATGCAGAATGGGTTCATATGTGTTGCAAATCATGACAGAAGAGTACGTTTTAGAGATGTGACATACTGCAGCAAGTCTATGTCATCCTCAAGCGTGATGCACGTTGCACCTCATTTCTATCCAATGAGAAAACTAAATGTTCCAGTTTCACAGAAAGAGAGGCTATTACATTGCTAGATCTGAAAGAGTTAATCTATATAAATAAAAACGTCATATTTGTTTGTGGGATTAACAGAACTCAAAAATCACTGGACGAATTGACACCAAATTTGGACACGAGACACCTAATGTATGTCCTTCACTCAATAAATATTGATTTTGTCATTTGGGAGTTGTAGTTGCTGGGATTTATAGTTCACATACAATCAAAGAACATTCTGAACCCCACCAACGATGAAATTGAACCAAACTTGGCACACAGCTCTCCCATGACCAACAGAAAATACTGGAAGGGTTTGGTGGGCAGTGTCCTTTGGTTTTGGAGTTGTAGTTCACCTACATCCAGAGATCACTGTGGACTCAAGCAATGATGGATCTGGACCAAACTCTACAAGAATACTCAATATGCCCAAATGTGAAATTGAACCAAACTTGGCACACAGTTCTCCCATGACCAACAGAAAATCCTGGAAGGGTTTGGTAGGCAGTGTCCTTTGGTTTTGGAGTTGTAGTTCACCTACATCCAGAGATCACTGTGGACTCAAGCAATGATGGATCTGGACCAAACTCTAAAGAATACTCAATATGCCCAAATGTGAAATTGAACCAAACTTGGCACACAGCTCTCCCATGACCAACAGAAAATACTGGAAGGGTTTGGTGGGCAGTGTCCTTTGGTTTTGGAGTTGTAGTTCACCTACATCCAGAGATCACTGTGGACTCAAGCAATGATGGATCTGGACCAAACTCTAAAGAATACTCAATATGCCCAAATGTGAAATTGAACCAAACTTGGCACACAGCTCTCCCATGACCAACAGAAAATACTGGAAGGGTTTGGTAGGCAGTGTCCTTTGGTTTTGGAGTTGTAGTTCACCTACATCCAGAGATCACTGTGGACTCAAGCAATGATGGATCTGGACCAAACTCTAAAGAATACTCAATATGCCCAAATGTGAAATTGAACCAAACTTGGCACACAGCTCTCCCATGACCAACAGAAAATACTGGAAGGGTTTGGTGGGCAGTGTCCTTTGGTTTTGGAGTTGTAGTTCACCTACATCCAGAGATCACTGTGGACTCAAGCAATGATGGATCTGGACCAAACTCTACAAGAATACTCAATATGCCCAAATGTGAAATTGAACCAAACTTGGCACACAGTTCTCCCATGACCAACAGAAAATCCTGGAAGGGTTTGGTAGGCAGTGTCCTTTGGTTTTGGAGTTGTAGTTCACCTACATCCAGAGATCACTGTGGACTCAAGCAATGATGGATCTGGACCAAACTCCACAAGAATACTCAATATGCCCAAATGTGAAATTGAACCAATCTTGGCACACAGCTCTCCCATGACCAACAGAAAATACTGGAAGGGTTTGGTGGGCAGTGTCCTTTGATTTTGGAGTTGTAGTTCACCTACATCCAGAGATCACTGTGGACCCAAGCAATGATGGATCTGGACCAAACTCTAAAGAATACTCAATATGCCCAAATGTGAACACTGGTGGAGTTTGGGGAAAATAGAATCATGACATTTGGGAGTTGTAGTTGCTGGGATTTATAGTTCACCTACAATCACAGAGCATTCTGAACCCCACCAACGATAGAATTGGGCCAAACCTCCCATACAGAATCCCCATGTGGGCTACAGCAACGCATGTCAGGGGACGGCTAGTGATTTTTGTTGTTTACTGGGAAAGGTCATAAAACATCTCTATACTTACCAGTGCTTCAACTACACTGCGCAATGCAATCCTGTTCAGATCCAAACTTATTGGCATTGCCATCACAGCCACCAAATTCGAACTTTTCGCACTTCTGGGTGTTAACATTGTAGTAATACATGGGCACACTTGCTCGACATTTCCCATAATCCTTAGGAAGTTGACATATTTCAGGTACTGCAGAATAAAAAAGGAATAAAGTTTGGATATATTGTTGTGGTCCTTTCTCAAAGCAGAGCTAGAAAGGGACGAAATATCCTAAAGTGCCAGATCCTATCTGAACTTAAGCCTTGGGTAGAAGTAGAAGTGGAGACTGTGTTGAAGGAGCAAAAATTCTACTGAAATTGAGCAAAATGGTTAACCCTTTCCAACCTGTTATCAATATCTGTGGTGCACACGTATACAGTTGCAAAAAGTGAGGGGAACAAGCTGCATTTCAATAAAGAAACAATGGCACACAGCAGTGCAATATTCCCCAGTGTTTAAAGCTCTCCTCTCCAAAAGAACAAGGCACTCGTGCCAATGTGCTAAATGCCCAGCCAAGCATCTCTACTGCAAAATGGTTTTGTGGAGCTCCACTAGTGTAGCTCTGGAGGAGATTAGTACACTTATTTTATTTATTTATTTACGACATTTATATGCCGCCCTTCTCACCCCAAAGGGGACTTAGAGCGACTTACAAGATATACTGTATATACATACAATATATTATATTATTAGCATGGTGCAATATCAATATTATATATTATTTTATTGTACTATACCATTATAGTGTAATATTATTAGTAATACTACATGTACTATAAATATATAATTATAATATCATATTAGTAGTAGTAGTAGTAGTATTATATTGCATTGCATTATAATATTATCAATATTATGTGTATATACAATATATTATATTATTAGAATAGCACAGGAGACAAGATGGAATCGTCCCCTGGCCCTCTCTCTCTCTTCACTCTGGCCCAACAGCAGTTGCTGCTGGGGGGGGAGGGGTCCCCAGCTGATGACATATGCAGGAGACAAGACGGAACTGTTCCCTGGTCCCCTCTCTCTTCACTCTGGCCCAGAGTGGCAGTTGGTGCTGGGAGGAGGGGTCCCCAGCTGATGACATATGCAGGAGACAAGACGGAACCATCCCCTGGCCCCTCTCTCTTCACTCTGGCCCAGAACGGCATTTGCTGCTGGGGGGAGGGGTCCCCAGCTGATGACATATGCAGGAGACAAGATGGAACTGTTCCCTGGTCCCCTCTCTCTTCACTCTGGCCCAGAGTGGCAGTTGGTGCTGGGAGGAGGGGTCCCCAGCTGATGACATATGCAGGAGACAAGACGGAACCATCCCCTGGCCCCTCTCTCTTCACTCTGGCCCAGAACGGCATTTGCTGCTGGGGGGAGGGGTCCCCAGCTGATGACATATGCAGGAGACAAGATGGAACTGCCACCTGGCCCCCTCTCTCTTCACTCTGGCCCAGAGCGGCAGTTGGTGCTGGGGGGAGGGGTCCCCAGCTGATGACATATGCAGGAGACAAGATGGAACTGCCACCTGGCCCCCTCTCTCTTCACTCTGGCCCAGAGCGGCAGTTGGTGCTGGGGGGAGGGGTCCCCAGCTGATGACATATGCAGGAGACAAGATGGAACTGCCACCTGGCCCCCTCTCTCTTCACTCTGGCCCAGAGCGGCAGTTGGTGCTGGGGGGAGGGGTCCCCAGCTGATGACATATGCAGGAGACAAGACGGAACCATCCCCTGGCCCCCTCTCTCTTCACTTTGGCCCAGAGCGGCAGTTGGTGCTGGGGGGAGGGTGACTAAAATGATCAAGGGTCTGGAGAACAAGCCCTATGAGGAGCCTGAAGAAGAGAAGGCTGAGAGGAAACATGATAGCCATGTATAAATATGTGAGAGGAAGTCATTGGGAGGAGGGAGCAAGCTTGTTTTCAGCTGCCCTGGTGACTAGGACGCAGAACAATGGCTTCAAAATACAAGAAAGGAGATTCCATCTGAACTTTAGGAAGAATTTCCTGACTCTGAGAGCTGTTCAGCAGTGGAACTCTCTGCTCCGGAGTGTGGTAGGGGCTCCTTCTTTGGAAGCTTTTAAACAGAGGCTGGATGGCCATCTGTCAGGGGTGCTTTGAATGCAATTTACCTGCTTCTTGGCAGGGGGTTGGACTGGATGGCCCATGAGGTCTCTTCCAACTCTAGGATTCTATTATTATATCTTCTGAAAACCCTGGGACCTTTCTGGCAGAACAGGGATGTATTATCCTTCCTCCCTAGATAGCAAGTGGCCACCTATTAGCATGTGGAGCTTTGTCTCCTAATTAGCTTTATTTTATTTTTTTTATTTTTCATGTTCAATTATATTGTTAGTCATTTAGGTAAATGCAGCTCAAGAAAGAAAGAAAGCAAGAAAGAAAGAAAGAAAGAAAGCAAGAAAGAAAGAAAGAAAGAAAGAAAGAAGAGCAATGAGGTTAGACATCTTAGTGGAATCCAGCTGCTAAACTAAGTTCAGTTATTTTTGTAATTCAATCATGGCGATAGCCCCCCCCCCCCCCCCCCAAAGTCAGGTTTGACTGCAATTCCCAACATTCCTCCTCAATTTTTATGCTGGCTACATCTAGGAGGGTTTGGGATTCCAGCCAGCATATGCCAGAATCGGACAATGAAACACCCTAGACCAGTGGTGGGGAACCTATGGCACACGCACCAGAAGGGGCACACAGTGCCCTCTCTCCTGGCACGTGTGCTATCCTTTCCCCTCATCTTCTGTTTCACAATATCAACAACAAAACCCATACTGAAACAGGGGCAAGAATGAAGCTCTTACCACCCTCTGCAGACCATAAGGTGAGAAGGACTCCTACAGTGAGGATGGAGAAGACAAAGGAACCAGACCGCATCATGGCTGCTAGACGTGAGTCCCCGTGCTGGGCGATAAGGACTTATAAGTTGCTTCAAGAGGAAATGGGAAGGAGCCTCCAGGTAGCCAGAACAATGAGTTCATTCGCAAAGGCATTGAGGAAACTATTAGTTACGCATTCAGAGATGCCATTGGACTGTGTGTACATGATGCATGGCAAATGTACAAATCAGCAATTCATAAAAAATCTTATCTCTTATTATTCGTTGTTCATTCGTTCAGTCGTCTCCGACTCTTCGTGACCTCATGGACCAGCCCACGCCAGAGCTCCCTGTCGGCCGTCACCACCCCCAGCTCCTTCAAGGTCAGTCCAGTCACTTCAAGGATGCCATCCATCCATCTTGCCCTTGGTCGGCTCC
The DNA here is from genome assembly GCF_037176765.1 of Anolis sagrei. Taxonomy (NCBI): domain Eukaryota; kingdom Metazoa; phylum Chordata; class Lepidosauria; order Squamata; family Anolidae; genus Anolis; species Anolis sagrei. The sequence goes on from NC_090027.1 coordinate 19,692,160, forward strand.
TCTTCCTTTTACCTTCTACTTTCCCCAGCATCATTGTCTTCTCTAGGCTTTCCTGTCTCCTCGTGATGTGGCCAAAGTACTTCAACTTTGTCTCTAGTATCCTTCCCTCCAGTGAGCAGTCGGGCTTTATTTCCTGGAGGATGGACTGGTTGGATCTTCTCGCAGTCCAAGGCACTTTCAGAACTTTCCTCCAACACCACAGTTCAAAAGCATCGATCTTCCTTCGCTCAGCCTTCCCGAAGGTCCAGCTCTCACATCCGTAGGTGACTACAGGGAATACCGTGGCTTTGACTAGGCGGATCTTCGTTGCCAGTCTGATGTCTCTACTCTTTACTATTTTATCGAGACTGGACATTGCTCTCCTCCCAGAAGTAAGCGTCTTCTGATTTCCTGGCCACAGTCTGCATCTGCAGTAATCTTTGCACCTAGAAATACAAAGTCTGTCACGGCCTCCACATTTTCTCCCTCTATTTTCCAGTTATCAATCATCATTGTTGCCATAATCTTGGTTTTTTTATGTTTAGCCGCAACCCGGCTTTTGCGCTTTCTTCTTTCACCTTGATTAGAAGGCTCCTCAGCTCCTCCTCGCTTTCGGCCATCAGAGTGGTGTCATCTGCATATATGAGGTTGTTAATGTTTCTTCCAGGAATTTTCACCCCAGCTTTGCATTCATCAAGCCCCGCACATCGCATGATGTGTTCTGCATACACGTTAAAAAGGTTGGGTGAGAGTATGCAGCCTTGCCGGACGCCTTTCCCAATCTTGAACCGGTCTTCCTTAGATCTAGTAATGCTACCCCTCTATTCTGCTTTGGTTAGACCACATCTGGAATATTGTGTCCAATTCTGGGCACCACAATTCAAGAGAGATATTGACAAGCTGGAATGTGTCCAGAGGAGGGCGACTAAAATGATCAAGGGTCTGGAGAACAAGCCCTATGAGGAGCGGCTTAGGGAACTGGGCATGTTTAGCCTGAAGAAGAGAAGGCTGAGAGGAGATATGATAGCCATGTATAAATATGTGAGAGGAAGCCACAGGGAGGAGGGAGCAAGCTTGTTTTCTGCTTCCTTGGAGACTAGGACGCGGAACAATGGCTTCAAACTACAAGAGAGCAGATTCCATCTGAACATTAGGAAGAACTTCCTGACTGTGAGAGCCATTCAGCAGTGGAACTCTCTGCCCCGGAGTGTGGTGGAGGCTCCTTCTTTGGAAGCTTTTAAGCAGAGGCTGGATGGCCATTTGTCAGGGGTGATTTGAATGCAATATTCCTGCTTCTTGGCAGGGGGTTGGACTGGATGGCCCACGAGGTCTCTTCCAACTCTTTGATTCTATGATTCTATGTTGTTCCGTGGTCAGTTCTGACTGTTGCTACTTGGTCCTTGTACAGATTCCTCAGGAGAGAGACAAGGTGGCTTGGTATGCCCATCCCACCAAGAACTTGCCACAATTTATTATGATCCACACAGTCAAAGGCTTTAGAATAGTCAATGAAGCAGAAGTAGATGTTTTTCTGAAACTCCCTGCCTTTCTCCATAATCCAGAGGATATTGGCAATCTGGTCTCTCGTTCCTCTGCCTTTTCTAAACCCAGCTTGAACATCTGAATAAAATCTCTTCTTATTATTGCTTTTTAAATTTAGACGGACATATTCTGAAGAAGCTGAAGAGATCAAGAGAAGGTGGCGAGACTATACAGAAGATCTGTATAGGAAGGATAATAATATCGAGGATAGTTTTGATGGTGTGGTGAGTGGGGTTGGTTAGTAGCTGCTATTATTATTTGAAACACAACTAGATGAGTCCCCAGCAAATAAGATCACTCTGCTGGCTGTTGTATTGGATCACACGTTGGACACTTCCCAAGTGTCTAGGACTGTGTGGTGTATCAGCAAATGATGCGTGCAGATCCCAATAAGGTGGCCTTTTGCAGCTGGCAGATGGTAATCTTGTCAGCGCTGATTGTGTTTAAGTGCAGGCCAAGGTCTTTAGGCACTGAACCCAGTGTGCTGATCACCACTAGGACCACCTTGACTGGCTTGTGCCAGAGTCTTTGCAGTTCGATCTTTAAATCCTCGTATCGTGTCAGCTTTTCCAGTTGTTTCTCTTCAAACCTGGATTGAAGAGAATTGCAACATCGACAATCCATACTTTGGATTGCAACATCGACAATCCATACTTTGTTTTTTAACACAATCATGAGGTCAGGAGTATTGTGCTCCAAACCCCTGTCAGTCTGAATTCGGAAGTCCCAGAGTAGCTTGACATGTTCATTCTGTGTAATTTTTTCCGGCTTGCGATCCCACCCAGGCTCGTAGCCAGGATTTTGTTTCGGGGAGGGGGGGCTGAGTTTGGTTCCGGGGGGGGGGGGGCTGAGTCTGAGTGAAAGAGGGTCTAGCCTAGCAAACCTTTTGTATCGTTACCCCAATACCCCCATTCATATGGGATATATTGAGCATGGTGATCAGATCATGATATGAATAAACATAACAGTTTAAATAATGTACCTGTAAGGCCTTCTCGCGGACCACCGTGAGAATTTGGGGGGGGGAGCTGAAGCCCCACCAAGCCCCCCCCCCCCCCCCCCCGCTACATGCCTGCTCCCACCAGTTCTTTGTGGCAGGCAGATGGTATTTGTGGCACAAGTTCCAATGAATCATCTGAGCAACAGTTTTATGTCTCTGCTTGTAGTCTGCCTGTGCGATCTTCTTGCAGCAGCTGAAGATGTGATCTATTGTTTCATCTGCTTCCTTTGGAGCCCCCGCTGGTGCAGTGGGTTAAAGCCCTGTGTTGGCAGGACTGAAGACCGACAGGTTGCAGGTTCGAATCCCAGGAGAGGAGGATGAGCTCCCTCTATCGGCTCCAGCTCCTCATGCGGGGACAAGAGAGAAGCCTCCCACAAGGATGACAAAACATCAGAAATCATCCGGGCGTCCCCTGGGCAACGTCCTTGTAGACAGCCAATTCTCTCACAACAGGAGCGGTTGCTCCTGACACGACCAAAAAAAAAAAAAAATCTGCTTCCTTGCAGAATCTACATCTGGGATCTGTCCTCGACTTTTCAATTCTGGCTCTGATGGCATTATATTGTTGTTCATTCGTTCAGTCGTCTCCGACTCTTCGTGACCTCATGGACCAGCCTACGCCAGAGCTCCCTGTCGGCCGTTACCACCCCCAGCTCCCTCAAGGTCAGTCCAGTCACTTCAAGGATGCCATCCATCCATCTTGCCCTTGGTCGGCCCCTCTTCCTTTTGCCTTCCACTTTCCCCAGCATAATTGTCTTCTCTAGGCTTTCCTGTCTCCTCATGATGTGGCCAAAGTACTTCAGCTTTGTCTCTAGTATCTTTCCCCCCAGTGAGCAGTCGGGCTTTATTTCCTGGAGGATGGACTGGTTGGATCTTCTCGCGGTCCAAGGCACTCTCAGCACTTTCCTCCAACACCACAGCTCAAAAGCATCGATCTTCCTTTGCTCAGCCTTCCCTAAGGTCCAGCTCTCACATCCGTAGGTTACTACAGGGAATACCATGGCTTTGACTAGGCGGATCTTTGTTGCCAGTCTGATGTCTCTACTCTTCACTATTTTATCGAAACTGGACATTGCTCTCCTCCCAAGAAGTAAGCGTCTTCTGATTTCCTGGCTACAGTCTGCATCTGCAGTCATCTTTGCACCTAGAAATACAAAGTCTGTCACGGCCTCCACGGTTTCTCCCTCTATTTTCCAGTTGTCAATCATTCTTGTTGTGTGTATCCTGCCCTTCTCCCCACAAGGGGGACTCAGCGCGGCCTCACATGAGCATCAGAGGATGCTAACAGCATAAATACCATAAAAATTACAATTCACAATAAAATCATTTTAAAATATTGTACAACATCATCAGTCAAATTTAACAATAAATTAATAGATGAACATGCCAGTAAAACCAAGCTTGTAATGCCTTGTTCTTGGGCTGCCAGAATCAGGTCCTCCTTTGTCTCCTTTTTCAAAGTTCCATTTGTGAGCCACAGTCATGTTTTTCTTTTGTCAATTTGGCTCTCAATTTTTCCCAGGAACTGCCAATTGAAAGCCTTCTTTTACCAGTTTTCTCTTCTGCTCTGCATTGTGTTTCTATGGTATTCACTCTATGTCTTATTATTATTATTATTATTATTATCATTATTATTGTTAATATTCTGCATTTCTTTTTCCTCGTGGGGAACGCAAGGTGGCTTCTGACCCTAACCTATCTCACACTTATTCAAGTTTCCAAAGTAAAAAAAAGGCTAAAAATAAAATACTAGTAGTGTTCTTAGCAAATTAAAATTAAAATAAATACTTAAATGTTCAGAAGCCCCCAGTGGCACAGTGGGTTAAACTGCTGAGCTGCTGAACTTGCTGACCGAAAAGTCGCAGGTTTGAATCAGGGAGTGGCATGAGCTCCCACTGTTAGCCCCAGCTTCTGCCAACTTAGCAGTTCAAAAACATGCAAATGTGAGTAGATCAATAGGTACTAGGGCTGGGCGGTTTCGTTTCGTTAATTCGTAATTCGTTAATAATTCGTTAATTTTTTTTAATTACAAAACGATAACAAACCATTCTGGAGCAATTTTTTTAAAAAACGAATTTTTAAATAGTTTTGTAAATGCTTCGTATTTCGTTATTGTATTCGTTTCGTTATTGTTTTGAGGTCATTTCGTTATTATTTCCGCATGTCTGGGGCAAGTTTTATGGTTGTTTTTTGTTTAATTAGTGAAAAAAAATTATAATATCACACCAACAGTCAACAACAGAGGGAGAGGGAAGCTTCAGAAGTTTTTGGAGGTTTTTTAGCGTATTTCGCGGTCACGTCCGCCATTAACGAATCGATTCGTTATTGTTTCGGAAATCGATTCGTTAATGTTTTGTAATTTTTTTCACATTTACGAAATTTCGTAAATATCGAACTTTTTAAAAGGAAAATTTTGTAATTATTTTAAATAACGAAACGCAAAAACCCCCAAAAAACAAATCGATTTTAGAAACAAATTTTTCCATTGTTACCCAGGCCTAATAGGTACCGCTCCGGCAGGAAAGTAACGGCGCTCCATGCAGTCATGATCTTGGAGGTATCTACAAACAATGCCAGCTCTTTGGCTCAGAAATAGAGATGAGCACCAACCCCCAGAGTCAGACTCAACTGGACTTCATGTCAGGGAAAAACTTTTACCTTTACTTACAAGGGTTGAATGTAAAGTAATGCCTCCACCTTCGAAACTCCTCAGCATATGGCCGTACTGGTATGCGGCAAGTACTGACTTATTCAGTAGACTCTCCTCTACAGTTCCATTTTGGCAGGAAGCCTTAGCATTGAACAATTGTGTTGTTAAAGTTCGAAGTATGGAATGGTCGGTCAATGCGACTTAAGCAATGTGCAGTCATTGAATTCCTGACAGCAGAAGGTGTCACCCCAAAGGAGATTCATCAGAGAATGCAAGCTGTTTATGGTGATTGTGTTGATCCAACTACTATGCGTCGTTGGGTGAGTAAGTTTAAAGACGTTGAGGTGGGAACATCTGACAAAAAAAGAGTTGGATGCCCTGTGACAGCAACTACCGAATTTCACAAGCAAAAGGTTGACAGATTGATTCAGGACGATCGTCGTAAAACTCAGAGAGAAATTTCAAGCATAATCGACATTTCACAAGAACATGTGGGTCACATTATGGCTTTGCTTGGCTATTGGAAAATCTGTGAACGATGGGTACCCAGGATGCTGACACCTAAAATGAAAGTGCACAGACTTGAAACTTCAGAAACTGGATCTCACCAGCATACGACATCCTCCGTACAGTCCAGATTTAGCACCGCCTGACTTCCATCTGTTCCCGATAATGAAATAAGATCTGTGGGGACATCATGATGCTTCTGATGAAGCATTAAGAGACCCTGGTTGCGGAAACAGAGTGTCGACTTTTTCTGTAACAGCTTCAGAAAACATATTCATCGTTGGCAGAAATGTTTCCAATTGTCTGATGATTATGTATTGATGATTATATATTATGATTTGGAAAATAAAAGTTGGATAAGGAAGAGAGATGTCAAAAGAAGGCTTCTCAAAAAGCTATGCGAGTGCTCCAAAACATGCAGGCTAGGCAAAAAGAATAAAAACCAAATGGATGGAGCTAAGAGATCTGTTCTCTCTCCAATGCCATGTACTATGCAGAAAATGGAGGAGCTGCGCAGGCGGTATATATACACCAGCTTTGTAGAAAGCCGCATTATTTGCTTTCCTCTTCTGATTGGGCGACAGGGAAAAAAACTTTGTGCAGCTGCCCTTGTCAATCATGGCAGACAGAAATGACGTCGAGCATGCCCCCCCCCCCCAAAAAGGGATGGTGACTTATAGTTCTGCAAAGGACAAAGGTACCAGACTGCACAATAGGGGTTAAGTCTTGGTCAATTTGCCAAGGCCTTAACAACAATGAGGACCCCATGAAACTCCGGGAATAGCTAGACCTTGGGGTCTCTACCTCTCTCGGGAGCTGTAGTTCTCCAAGGACGGGGAGCAAAGCTTGTTTCCACAGACAACATTTGGGCCACTCAAGAACTCCTGCCAGGACCTTTGTGCAACACCCTTGCGTTTTAGCCATCCCCTATGGACACTCTTTCCCCCCACATGGACAAACCTTGTGAAATCTTGCCTTTTATGAACTTTAGATATATGAAATGTGTTTTCTGATTTCTTTATGTGGCAGAAGCCTATCCCCTTTTCCTCTGCCCTTTGTTTCCTCTATATACAAAGCCCCAAACATTCCAGGATTTTTTTATCCACAGCTTCCTTTTGCATGAACAATAGCCTGGGCAGCTGGTGGCCCTTGGAGGAATTGCCCAGCCCTCAGCTTGCCCCTTTGGCAAAAATCTTAATCATATTTCCTCCTGAAGGACAAAAGGTCCTCGAAAAACCTTTTGCCTTCGCTCTGATTAACTCAGCTATCTCCACCAAGAAAAAATCACCCCAGTCTACACATGTTGATAGATCAGGCTGGCTTGAGATTTCTCCTTTGTCTCGCTGGCCACATGGCATTTCCTTTGTTCACTCCTTTCCCAGATTCCTTTGTGCTCCCTCATCCCGCCTCCATCTCTCCTGATTGGCTGTCGCCACCAGGTGGCAGAGGTCTCCCCATTGGTTCCTATGGACCACTGGAGCTTCCTGACTGGTCCAGAGGCACCGGGGGCAGGGAACAACAGGGAAGTCGGGGCGGGGAGTTTGAACTCTGCAACTTTGAATTTGCTATAAATATGCCTCTGATCAATGTATTGGTATGCTTGTGGGTGAGCTATCCCCGCATTTGCATCCGCTTCAGCTGAATCGCTCATTAAACCTCGATGCCTCTTCTTCGCCTTGGCAAGAGTCTCATTTCAATCATTAATATTAATAAAATTGCTGGAATCAGGCTTCTCTGACGGGTCGCCAAGGTCATAGACCCTCTTTGGTGCGGTCCTAGGGGTCTTTCTTACTGGGGAAACCCTCCTAAAGTCCGTATTGACTTCATTAACACACACAACCCAGCACCCACTTAATATGTTAAATAAAAAAAGTCTGAATCACATTTTTTTAAATCTATCAAAAAATGTTGGCCTGTATTTTGATTCATTGATGCTTCGGAGGGTATTCCCGCAATTCATTTCGGCAGTTCGTATCTATAAATCACCAAATTTTTCCAAAACCCAAAACAACGTCAAAAGTTTTGCACACTTCTATTATTTATTTGCACATGGAACTTTGTCTCCTAATTTACTTTGACTTTACTGTCTTTCTTTAGTGGCTTCTGGAATTCAGATTATTGAATCAGGTAATTTTGTCTCCTTATGGAGTGGTTCTGAACCAGGGAATTGGGCGTCCTGGGGTCAAGAACAAAGTGGCAGAAAGGAAATCAAGGAGAGGAAGAGATCAGATCTTTTAATGATCAGTGATTTGTAGGACTGCCATACATTAAGATAGGCTTGAGTGCACCTAATAGGTACTTACAATTTAATGGCATCCTTGAATGCCTAACTAAAGACAAACTATAGGGTTTCTCAGTGTCCTTGCCAATTGAACACATTGTTCTGACTGCCTGGAGGCCCCTTCTCATTTCCTCTTGAAGTGTCTTATAAGAGGCTCAGCCCAGCACTGGGACTCAACATCCAGTAGCCATGAAGCAGACTGGTTTCTTTGTCTTCTCCGTTCTGACTGTAGCAGTCTTCCTCACATTATCATCTGATCTGCTGGGCATTCCTGGACTCGCAGATGGTAAAATCTTCATTTTGGCCCCTGTTTAAATATGGGTTTTGTTATTCTTATTTGTGGTGATGATGACGTAAAACAGAAGGCATTCAACTATCTTTAGTCTTCGTCACAACTGGGACCATCAACATAAGTCTAATGTTTTGTTGTTTAGTGTCATCATTGTGAACTCACTCATAGGGTATTTTAAAAAAAGATTTTCTAAATTTACGTTGTTTACAAAGTGACAGGTCGAAGAATTGATAAATAAGTGGCATTGCAATAAGAGGAGAGTAGACAGCTCTATCTCTTCTTCAGATGTGCAGAGAAAGACAACGGATCTCAACATGAGATCCAAGCTCTGCGGCTTTGTCCCAAATTTCAATTGCTTTTGTTATTTTTGGTATGCACATAGACATGCATTGCATTTCGAGATCCACTTCAACTAGGTTTATATTTATTAATTATTTATTTACTAGCTTGTGGACCCAGCGGTGCCCAGGTTTTTGTTGCGTGCCATAGGAAAGGGTAGTAAAGGGTTAAGGGGAAGACAGTGGGTGGGGCGATACAAATTCCACACCAATGGAGAGAGAGAAAGGAACCCTGGGATGTCCATTCTGGATGAAAAACGTTGTTCCCAAATGAAAACATTCCTTAGGTGATGGGCAGTATGGCATTTGGAGAAGGCATTGGGAAGATTTGGGAGACATGACGCCTGGGCAAGGTGATTGAGAGGGCAGCAGCGGAGCAGTTGCAGCAATTCCTAGACAGCACAGCCGGACTAGATCCCTTCCAGTCCGGCTTCCGTGCGGGGCACGGGACAGAGACTGTGCTGGTCTCCATCACGGATCACCTTCGATGCCAGCTTGACCAGGGCAGGTCAGCGCTGCTTGTGTTATTGGATCTCACAGCAGCATTTGACACAGTCGACCACAATCTTTTGACCCACCGCCTTGCTGTTGCTGGAGTCAGGGGGACGGCTTTAAACTGGCTGTCCTCCTTTCTTCACAACTGTGGACAGCGAGTGGAAAGGGGAGGCCTGGTCTCTGAGAGGTCCCCTCTATCTTTTGGGGTTCCTCAGGGGGCCATTCTCTCCCCTCTGTTATTTAACATCTATATGCGACCACTTGCTCAGCTGGTTCGAGGTTTTGGGCTTGAGTGTTATCAGTATGCCGATGACACTCAGCTGGTGCTGAAGATGGAAGGCCGACCGGACTCTGTACCCGATTGTTTCCATCAGTGCCTCGAGGCCGTTACTGGATGGCTGCGTGCCAGCAGGTTGAGGGTGAATCCAGCAAAGATGGAGATCCTATGGCTGGGTCGACCGGGCAGTGGGGATATCCAGCTGCCTACCCTGGATGGCGAGGCGCTATGCCCATCATCATTGGTAGAGTCTGGGAGTCCTTTTGGACCCTCTGCTGACGATGGAGGCCAGGTCTCCGCTGTTAGCAGAACCGCCTTCTTTCATCTGCGGCAGGCTAGACGGCTGGCCCCCTCCCTGTCCAGGGATGACCTAGCTACGGTGATCCAGGCCACGGTCATCTCAAGACTGGACTACTGTAACGTCCTCTACATTGGCCTTCCTCTGTCGGTGATCCGGAAGCTCAAGTTGGTACAAAATGCAGCTGCTCGGCTTCTTGCGGGAATTCCGATGAGATGCCACATAACCCCAATCTTACTACAGCTGCATTGGTTACCAATTGAGCACCGGATCACTTTCAAAGTGATGGTACTCACCTTTAAGGCCTTGCATGGTCTGGAGATGATGTACCTGAGGGACCGTCTCACCCCCTACCAACCCCAGAGATCCCTCCATTCTGAAGACCAAGATTTGTTGGAACATCCCAGTGTCAAGACCTTGCGTCTAACAGCAACCAAACGCAGAGCCTTCACAGCAGTGGCACCATCACTCTGGAATACTCTGCCACCTGAAGTCTGTGCCTTGCGGGACTTACCAGCTTTCTGCAGGGCATGTAAGACATACCTGTTTCGACAGGCTTTTAATGTTTGATATTGTTGTTTTTAAATTGTTTTAAATTGCTTTTAAATTTTGTTAGATTTTAGCTATTCTTGTAAGCCGTTCCGAGCCCCAGGGGAGTGGTGGCATATAAGTTTAAATAATAAATAAATAAATGTCCTTGGAGGGGATGGCTTTTGGTGGCTCTTCTGCACTGTGGGTTATAGCTCTTTGGGGAGGCAGGAAACTGTCTGTGTAAGCAAACACCATGGCCACATACACAATTTTCACTTTTATTATGTGTATAGATTTGCTTCACTTGTATACCGCTTTTCTTACCCCAGTGGGAGACTCAAAGCAGTTTCCAACATAATTACGGCAAAATTTAATGCCTCATGTAATGAATCCCTTACCTTAGCTAGCTGGCAAAAGCCTAAGAGAGTGGGCCTGGCGAAGCCCCGGCATTCATTTTAGGAAAGGGAGACAGGGAGAAGCCATCTTAGTTTAGGTTTGCCTTGAGGGGGCGTGTTCAAGTCTTAGAGGGAAAATAAGAAGGCTAGGATTGGTTAGAAAGATGGGGACGGAGCCTAAGTGGTTTAGAGGGGGGAAATTGTCTTTTAAAATGAGGCTTGAGGTCCCAGTTTAGGCAGTTGGAGTTTGGAACGGTTAGAGAGAAGAAGTGTGGGTGTTAGTGAGAAACGAATTTGGGTTTTAAAGAAGAAAATTGTATCAGTATTTTGGGTAGTATTAAGAATACCTATTGAGTAGATAGCTAGGATACTGTTTTGTGGAGCAGTATCCCGTTAGTGGTCTGTTCAATTCCTAAGGAAGTCTAGTTCGGGGTTTTTGGCTAGATTCCAAAGGGGCATTTTTGGGAGTTACTTTCAGAGATTCATTTCCTGAAGTAATTTTCTGTGGTAGAACTTTGAAGACTTGTAACCCAGAAGTTTTTTAAGATCTTGACTCTAACGCAACCACAAGCTTTTTATGCCAGTATTTTACTGAAACCATTAAGCATTTGTACCTGAATATTTCAAGTCTGTTCAATAAACATTCTTGTTATTTTATTCAACTTATACCAGCCTCAGGGTGAATAACTTTGTGGTCAAAGCATTACTAAAGTCAGCTTCACAACAGCCTTTAAGAAACTATAGTGGCACAGTGTGTGTCACAGAACAAACTCTCAAATATTACCTCAGCCTGATTTAATAGTGAAATGGTGGCAGCAGAAATCTTTTGAAGGAATCGTTTTAAGTCTCTCAGTTCCAGTGGTTCCCAGTTCCTCACTTTTAAATATACAGTTGGTTCAGCAACCATACTCCCTCTACCTTTTGTGAGCTTCATAATTTTGGCTGAGCAGCGTTTGGGATTATTTTATATATCTCCCCGTCTAAATACATTTAATTAAAATCTGAATCTTCTCTACTACTCCTCGCTGCGTTATTATATATTTTCGTGAATAGCAGCGTGTGTGTTTTGTTATGCCTCACATGCAGAAACCTAACATAACGATAATAACGTACAATTATCGATTCAATCATAAAATACGACATCATTTAACATTAAAACATGGAATTAACATATCAATATACACATTAAAAATCACACAATCCAACAATTGTAGTCCAAGCCGTTCCAAATATCATATCTATTGCACGTACTTAGGCGATCCCTCGTTGGACGAGTAAGATGGTCTTCCATTATGCGTTTCCTTGTGGGTTCGTAGGTGGCTGTGGAGCCCTATTCTTTTTTTTAAATTATTTTTTAAAAATATTTTTATTGAACATTTTGCACATCAACACAAGGAAAGAGGGAGAACAATAACAAAGAGGATAGGAAAGTAGGAATCCCCAATACCCCCCAAAAAAGGAAAAAAGGAAAAAATCAAAGGGAAAAGAAAAAAAAAGGTGGGGCCACAAAAAACAAAATAGGGCCCAAAAAACAAAAACAAAAAGGAAAAAAAAACACATCTAAACTATTCTAAAATGACTTCCACTCCAGCCTCGGGATCTTCTCTCATTTCTTCTAAAACTAACTTATATTTTCTTAACCTCTAATGTTTTTCTATATTTTTCTTTTCATAGTCATAGAAAAAAGTCCAGTCTGTTCTCTTTAACGGTTTCCCGGTATTTTTCTTCAACAAAAAAGTTAATTCATCCATATCTCTTATTTCTATAACCTTTTCCCTCCATTCGTCCATAGTCGGAATCTGTTCATTTTTCCAATATTTGGCAAAGATAATCCTTGCTGCTGTAGTAAAATATGTGAGTAATTTGTCTTCATTCTCATCCAATTTTAAATCTGAGTCCGTAAAACCTAGTAGATAATATTCCGGCTTCTTTTTAAACTTCCTCTTGAATATCTTTTGTAGTTCTTCATGAATTAATGACCAGAACTTAGATGTTTCTCTGCATGTCCACCACATGTGGTAAAATGTGCCGGATTGTTCACCACACTTCCAACATTTGTCTGAGACATTTTTATACGTGACTTAATTTGTTTGGGGTCAGATACCATCTATAGAACATTTTATACCAATTTTCCTTCAAGTCCATGGCATAAGTATATCTCAACTTTTTGTTCCATATTTGTTCCCATTCTCTAAATTGAATTGGAGCCCTATTCTTGACCCGCATCTTCTCCCACAGTGAGGGCATTGGTTTCCAGGTGTGATGTCGAGCACCCCCCCCCCCAAATATAAGGGATAGTGACTTATAGTTCTCTAAGGACAAGGGCAGCATTGGGCCAGCAGGAGCGCAGGGCTCCTGGGATCCTTCCTGAAAGTCTCTTATGAACCTAGGGACAATACTTATGTGGATTTATCATTTGATTCTTATGGATTTGCCATTTACTATGAACTCCTTTCTGTCTCCTGCATGGATTACCTTTATAAAATTCTATCCTTTTGGTTTTTTTATATGTATAAAAATTATATTTCTGATCCTTTCATGGCAAGAGCCCCTTTCCCTCCTCCTGCCCTTTGTTTCCCCTCAAACCCATGAAGAAATCCCACCAGAAAAGAGCTATTGAGCTGCAAATCATTCAGAATGTTTATCAATCATTTCCTTTTGCATGGATAATAGATCCGGCCAGCTGTTTTGCCCCTCGGAGGACAGCCCAGGCATTTCAGCTTGCCCTTTAGCAGGAATATCATTTTCCTACCAGGAGGACAAAGAGTTATCGAAAAGCCCTTTTGCCCTCCCTTTGATTTACTCAATTGCACCTTCATGACAACACAATTGTATCAGTCTCATCTCCACAAACGTCCTGTTTGTCAGCCTGGAAAACAACCGGACTTCCTCATATATGCTGATTTGCACCACTCAAAGGACAATAAGCTGCATCGGCTGGAGACATTTTTCCTTTGTTTTGCTGAGCACATGGCCAGTTTCCATTGACCCATTCATGAACTCTCTTTGTGTTCTGTCGTTCCGCCTCCCCTCTTCTGATTCGCTGGCTGGTGGGCGACGGGAGCCCTCCCCCTTGGATCCAGCATGCCCCTGAAGCTCCCTGATTGGTCCAGGAGCCCAGGGGATGGGAGGCTCCTCCCCAGCTGCTCGCCTTGTTGCCAAATCACAGCGGGAAACGTCAGAGGAGCCGGGGCGGGAAGTTTGAACTCTGGGTTTTCAAAAATTGTATAAATATGCCTGTATCACTGTGCTCATGCATGCTTGTAGTGGAATTATTCCTACAATGCATCCGATCGCAGCTGAATCGCTAATAAAGACACCTCGGTTGCTGAACTTCTTCCGCTTTAGTGAGGATTTATTATTTTAATTATTTTTGCTGCTGAAATTGGCTTCGCTGGCCTCACCAAAGTTCCAGGACTCTTTTTGGTGCGGTCCTCAGGATCTCCTTGGCTGGGGAGATCCTCCTAAAAGCAGCTCGATACCAGGTGGAAGGCGGTCTCGGTCGGGGTTGGCTTGACGCGCCTTCCTCCTGGCACGTTTCTCTCTTTCGCCCTCCACTTGTGCCTCCTCGAATTCTGTAGCACTGCTGGTCACAGCTGACCTCCAGCTGGAGCACTCAAGGGCCAGGGCTTCCCAGTTCTCAGTGTCTATGCCAGAGATTTTAAGGTTGGCTTTGAACCTATCTTTAACTCTCTTTTCCTACCCACCAACATTCTGTTTTCCGTTCTTAAATTCAGAGTTGAGCAACTGCTTTGGGAGGCGTTGGTCAGGCATTTGGACAACGTGGCCGGCCCAGCAGAGTTGATGGCAGAGGACCATCGCTTCAATGCTGGTGGTCTTTGCTTCTGCCAGCACGCTGACGTTTGTCCGCTTGTCTTCCCAAGAGATTTGCAGGATTTTCCAGAGGCAGCGCTGATGGAATCGTTCCAGGAGTTGCATGTGACGTCTGTAGACAGTCCACGTTTCGCAGGCATATAGTGGGGTTGGGAGGACAATAGCTTTATAAACAAGCACCCTGGTATCCCTACGGATGTCCCGGTCCTCAAACACTCTGTGCTTCATTCGGGAAAATGCTGCACTCGCAGAGCTCAGGTGGTGTTGTATTTCAGTGTCAATGTTGACTTTGGTGGAGAGGTGGCTGCCAAGGTAGCGGAAATGGTCAATATTTTCTAATGTTACACCATTAAGCTGTATCGAGTGGGCTTAGATCACACCACAAAACGATTAATGAGTCCTGATTCCTCATTTATTTCCCAACAGCACGGCCTCCAAAGTGTTTGCTCCCACCGGATCCTGGGACTGGCGAGAAAAAAATAAAAGCCTACTACTACGACAAGAGCAAGAAGGATTGTTTTGAGTTCACCTATCTTGGTACTTGGGGCAATAAAAATAGATTCAAGTGTAAAAAAGCTTGCATGAAGGAATGTAAAAAATAAGGTAAGAGGAAAGGTCCTTCTCTGGGAAAATGGAAGCAATTGTACTTATTATCTTCACCTTTTTCACCTGCAATCAAGTAATAGCCCACCTTCCCCTAAGGCCCCTTCCACACAGCTATATAAAATCCACACTGATCTGGATTATCTAGCAGTGTGGACTCAGATAATCCAGTCCAAAGCACATATTACCTCCCTTGATATTCTGGGTTATCTGGCTGTGTGGAAGGGCCCCAAAATAGTAGTTCCAAACCTTTGGTCCTTCAGGTGCTTTGAACTTCAGTTCTCACAATTCCTAACAGTGGATATTCTGCCTGTGATTTCTGGGAGTTGAAGTCCAAAGGAACTGGAGGACCAAATGTTTGTGAGTACTGCTCCAAATGAAGAGAGTTATCCTCTTGCAAGAGAGTCAGTGTAATAACAGGAGTCCCTGGTGGCGCAATGGGTTTAACTCTTGTGCCAGCAGGACTGCTGACTGACAGGTCAGCAGTTTGAATATGGGGAGAGTGGGTTGAGCTCCCTCTGTAGGCTCCAGCTCCCCATGCAGGAACATGAGATCATAGAATCATAAAATCAAAGAGTTGGAAGAGACTTCATGGGCCATCCAGTCCAACCCCCTGCCAAGAAGCAGGAATATTGCATTCAAATCACCCCTGACAGATGGCCATCCAGCCTCTGTTTAAAAGCTTCCAAAGAAGGAGCCTCCACCACACTCCGGGGCAGAGAGTTCCACTGCTGAACGGCTCTCACAGTCAGGAAGTTTTTCCTCATGTTCAGATGGAATCTCCTCTCTTGTAGTTTGAAGCCATTGTTCCGCGTCCTGGTCTCCAAGGAAGCAGAAAACAAGCTTGCTCCCTCCTCCTTGTGGATTCCTCTCACATATTTATAAATGGCTATCATATCTCCTCTCGGCCTTCTCTTCTTCAGGCTAGACATGCCCAGCTCCTTAAGCCGCTCCTCATAGGGCTTGTTCTCCAGACCCTTGATCATTTTAGTCATCCTCCTCTGGACACATTCCAGTCAACATCCGGGCATCCCCTGGGCAACATCCTTGCAGACGGCCAATTCTCTCACACTCGAAGTGACTTGCAGTTTCTCAAATCGCCCCAGACAAGAAAAAAAGTGTAATAACATTGGATGCCCAACCCAGAGCATTGATTATCTGGACTTCCTGAAGGTGAGAAATGGTGAATGTCCAGACCCCTCCCCCCCTTTTTTTTTTGCTACATCTCCCCTCTTCCCCCACAGTTGTCCATTTTGACCCAAAGTTCTAGGGTGATCCATTGTCCATTTCTGGTATATGCTGGCTGGTGTCCCAAGACCTCCTTAGATGTAGCCAACATTACCACTGAGAAGGAATGTTGGGAATTGCAATCAAACACAACTTCTGGGGGTTCCTATTGCTGTGACTGAATTACAAAATGATCTAAACTACACAAAGATGATGATAATGATAATAGTAGTAGTGGTAGTAATTTATTTATTGCCTGCCTCTCCTTGCACCTATATATTAGCAAGCACACCACACCAGCATTCATGTGCCGTCTTGCTTGAGGGCTATTAGTCACAAAGTCATTTCTTCAAAGCAATGAGCTAGAAAACTTTAGAGGGGTGAAGGAAAACATACATTACAGTCTCAATCAGACCTGGGTCCAAAGGGTTTGAAGCTGAGAAGCCTCACCAAGTTTCCTCTTTCCTCAATGGCTGTGAATGCCGGAGCAAACCACAACCCCAGTTCAGATGGCCTATGTTTTGAAGACTCAGGATCTTCCTCTGGTGCCAAAAGAACCGGCTTGAAGGCGCTTGGGATCTCCTCAATGTTATCCAGGACGATCTGGACACAAAGCATGAGTCCCAAGGGTAAAAAACCTCAGAACTGGTGCTAAGAGGTAACTTAAATCAGCGTCCTTTAGAATCAAGTCTTTTACTCACGTCCATGTGGTATGAACTTTGACGGCAGAATGAAAAGAAAAAAGGAAGCTCTCCCCTCCTGCAGGAAGAGGTGGAGCCAAACAGTACTGATTGACAGCTACAAGCAACCAATCCATACAACTATACATAAGCAGGGTAAAAAGGGGGAGGATTAAGCATGATACAACAGTTTAAATCTTACAACTAACAGTTCTATACATAGGTGGCGCCACTCGCGCCGTCACAATTCACACGAGACGACACCAGTAAAATGTTGGTTAAAACTGACATCTTAAAACTGACTGGGTAGGAGTGCCGTGTTTAGCACAGGAAGAGCCGGATCCCACATAGATTTATGCAACAAGTAGCCCCAGAGCCCTATATCCTAAAATATCAAGGCAGGAAATCCCACATTGCCTGAGTGTGGAATCAACTGGCCCAGGGCCCGTCCAGACAGCACCTTTATTGTGCTATCTACTGCAATAAAGGAGGAGCTGTCCAGACAACTTTCTGGACAGTCCCAAATTAATTTACTACAAAGCAGGAGAAGCAAGGTTTGCAGCGAATTAATTTGATAGCTGATTTATTCCACGCATTTTTGGAAGGTGCGGGACAAATCCACTATATCCAGTGCCTGGACTATAGTCCAGATACAATTCCCACAGTTTACTGGGCTAAATAAGCGTGATAAACTGTGGGAATACCCACTCCTCCCCCCAAGCCCCCAGACCCTTGAGAAAAGTAATAAAAACTTACCTGTCCTCCATTACATACCTTGGCCGGCTCTCCTGGCGCATAGAAATGACGCGCCAAGAGAGCAGGGGGGAATGTTTTTCCTCCCTCCCCCCCCCCCCCCCCCACTCTCCTGGCATGTCATTTCTACATACCGGGAGAGCTGGCTGAGGCTTGTAATGGAGGACAGGTAAGTTTTTATTACTTTTCTCAAGGGTCTGGGGGCTTGGGGGGAGGGAAGGGTATTCCCACAGGTTTATCGGGCTTATTCAGCTCAGTAAACTATGGGAATCGTGTCTGGGGGGGGGGCGAGGAAGGACGAAAAACACTCCTCCCCCTTGCTCTCCTGGTGCGTCATTTCTGTGTGCTGGGAGAGCAGTTCAAGGTTTGTAATGGAGGCCAGGTAAGTTTTTATTACTTTTCTCAGGGGTCTGGAGGCTTGGTGGGAGGGGGAGTAGGGTCTCCAGAAGTTCTCTCGGGCTAGTCTCATTGTCCTTTTTTAATGACTACTGGAATTCAGATCATTAGAGAACAATTGGAGTTCCCATGTGACAGGCTTTCTCCCTTTGTTCCACAGAAACACTTAAATGTGTATGATGCAGACCAAAGGGTGGAACATCTACAGATCCATTAACGTGCCACTGGCTCTTTTAAAATAAAGGCGCTTGGGAAAACCCTGATGCTTCCCAGACTACTGTACCAATCTCCGTGGAATTTTTTGCAAGCTCTTCAATAAATTCTTCTCTTCTTCCTGCATATGATGTTTTGTTTTGTTTTTTTCCTTGTTCGGTATTTACCTAGATGACTTTGTTTTCTAAATGAGAGAATTGAATATGAATATGAAACATTATAGTCAAACACAAGACAAAGGTCCACATGCGAATAGAAGGTCATTTCCTTTATTTGTTGAAATCCTTAATTTATTTGAGGTGGACCTTTGTCTCCTAGAATCATAGAATCAAAGAGTTGGAAGAGACCTCATGGGCCATCCAGTCCAACCCCCTGCCAAGAAGCAGGAATATTGCATTCAAATCACCCCTGACAGATGGCCATCCAGCCTCTGCTTAAAAGCTTCCAAAGAAGGCGCCTCCACCACACTCCGGGGCAGAGAGTTCCACTGCTGAACGGCTCTCACAGTCAGGAAGTTCTTCCTAATGTTCAGATGGAATCTCCTCTCTTGTAGTTTGAAGCCATTGTTCCGCATCCTAGTCTCCAAGGAAGCAGAAAACAAGCTTGCCCCCTCCTCCCTGTGGCTTCCTCTCACATATTTATACATGGCTATCATATCTCCTCTCAGCCTTCCCTTCTTCAGGCTAAACATGCCCAGTTCCCTAAGCCGCTCCTCATAGGGTTTGTTCTCCAGACCCTTGATCATTTTAGTCGCCCTCCTCTGGACACATTCCAGCTTGTCAATATCTCTCTTGAATTGTGGTGCCCAGAATTGGACACAATATTCCAGATGTGGTCTAACCAAAGCAGAATAGAGGGGTAGCATTACTTCCTTAGATCTAGACACTATGCTCCTATTGATGCAGGCCAAAATCCCATTGGCTTTTTTTGCCGCCACATCACATTGTTGGCTCATGTTTAACTTGTTGTCCACGAGGACTCCAAGATCTTTTTCACACGTACTGCTCTCGAGCCAGGCCTCC